>NC_135480.1:148131515-148449194 GCF_052094955.1 Ictidomys tridecemlineatus | reverse complement strand
GATTGCATGTCTTTCAAATTTCCTTGAAGGGTGGAAGGGATTAATCAAAACCTTCAATCATTGGAAATTAGGTTATGTTGCATAGTTATATAAGTAAAAATTTTCTTGTAAGGAAAGTTGGTCACAAATACCTTTTTCCAAAGTATGTTGTGTGTATTTATAATGAAAGATGACACACTTTTACAAAAATTCTCAGGCTCATTAAATTACTATAAACTGAAGTAAACCCACCCTCCAAAATCAAGTCAAAATGGATCAAAGACCTAAATGTAAGGCCAGGAACTATTAGAAGAAAACATAAAGGAAAAACTTCAAGACATTGAGACAGGCAGTGGTTTTTCTGGATGAAACCCCAAAAGTACAGGAAACAAAAACAAAAATTGGCAAATGGGATTATATCTAACAAAAAAGCTTCTGCACAACAAAGGATACAAGAAACAGAATGAAGAGAAACTACAGAATGGTCTATACTTAAAAATGACTTCCAGAGCTCCTGATGAGGATGAGGAAGCACAAGGGACCCTATGGTATGCCCAAGGGACCCTGGACAGTCACAGGGAAAAACTGATTGGAGGTCCTTCTACAGTGGTGGGAAATTACATGCTATTACTACCTACCAATTTCCTACTTTCCTTTTATTCCTCTGCCAATTCCAGGTGGCATCACTCATACCTGGTGACAGTGGTCTTGGAATGGACCAGGGGTCTACCCAAGTGGGCCTTGGTCCTAGCCCAGTGTTATGTTGGTCTTTGTGGGCTATGGACTCAGAGTTTGACAGAGCATGGTGACTTTGATGTAGGAGCCTGGAGCTAGTTCATCATAGTGACTTAGCTCAAGAAGAGCAAAATTTTGCAGTAACTGACCACATGCTGAAAACTGTGGTAGAAAGGCACCTGGGAATACCCTGGTCCTAGAGATAGGATTATGGGGACAGCCTACTCTTTCTAGGTGCTCCCTTGTTTCCTTCTGAATAATATACCAACAGTATTTATGGAACAAGTCCATGCTTGGATTGTCTTATTTGGGATTGGCTTATTATTGGCTTATTATTGACAACACATTAACAGCAGATTCCAGGCAAAGCTGTATGTGGGTACCACCCAGTGCTGAAATAGTGGAAGTGATGATAGCATCATAGAAAACAAGCAGACTGCTTAGAATATATGGGATGATAGGGAAAACAACTTGATTAGGAAAATGGAAATAAATACCTGACTCTTTAAAGCCCAGATGATTTCTTACATCAAAAATAATCAAGAGCTTTTAGAAGCCACAACCTTACCTACTACTCAAAATAAGCTACCAAAAATTTATCAAGCATTAATCACTATGGGAAAACTCTCAGAGAATTCACAGTCGCTATTTTTAAAAAATGCAATGAGCTTGAAGAACATACAGAAAAACATTTCAATAGTATTTTTATTCTGAATTTTAAAATTTGTTCTAAATAATTATACATGACAATAAAATGCATTTTGACACATCATGCATAAAAGGAGTATAATTTCTCATTCTTCTGGTGTATGTGATGTAGAATTACACTTATTGTGTAATCATATATGCACATAGGGTAATAATGTCCAATTCATTCTTTTAACTTTCCTACCCCCATATCCCCTGCTTCCCTTCACTCTTCTCTGTATAATCCAAAATACATGTATTTTTCCTAAAACTCCCACTCCCACATTTAGATTTAGCATCTGCATATCAGAGTAAACTTTTGGACTTTGGTTCTTTGGGATTGGCTTATTTTGCTTAGCAGGATATTCTCCATCTCCAACTATTTACCATTTACCATAAAATCATTTATCATAAAAAGTCCACAAATGAATGACCTCATTTACCAGCAAATAAGCTACCAAAATTGGATCAAAAATACTAGTAAATGAGGTTGTTTATTTGTGGACTTTTATTTTTTATTTTTTTGGATGAGCTCAATGCAATGAATTTTCCTCTTAGTACTGCTTTCATAGTGTCCCAGAGATTTTGATAGTTTGTATTACTATTCTCATTTTCTTGTAAGGATTTTTCAAAATTTCATCCCTGAGTTTTTCTGCTGTTTGTCATTCAATACCATATTATTAATCTCTGGGTTTTACAGTAGATTCTATTTTTATTCTATCATTAACTTCTAATTTCATTTCATTATGATCTGATAGAATGCAGGATGTTATCTTCATTCTTTTGTTGCTAAGAGTTACTTTGTCTATTTTAGAGAAGGATCTGTGTGCTTCTGAGAGGAGAGTGTATTAACTCATTGATGGATAAAATATTCTATATATGTCTGTTATGTTTAAATTATTGATTGTATTATTTAGTTCTATAGTTTCTTTGTTTAGTTTTGTTTGGAGGATCTATCTAGTAGTGAGAGGGTATATTAAAGACACCAGTGTTATCATGTTATAGTCTATTTGATTCTTGAAATTGAGATGTACATATGTTTGGTGTACCTAGATACTCCATTGTTTTGGGCATAAATATTTATCATTGTGATACCTTGTTGATGTATAATTCCCTTAAGCAATATTAAATGTCCTTTTTTGGCCCTAGTGATGCACTTTGGCTTGAAGTCCACTTTGTCTGATATGAGGATAGAAACTTCTGCTTCTTTAAGAGATCCATGTAAGTGATATGTTTTTCCCATTATTTCACAATCTGTGGATGTCTTTGCCTGTGAGGTGAGACTCTTGGAGACAGCATATTGTTGGGTCTTCTCTTTTGATTGACCTTTCAGTCTATGTCTTTTGATTGATGAGTTTATGCCACTAACATTTAGGATTATTATTGAAATATGATTTATATTCCTGGGCATTTTGGTTTAGTTCTAGTTTTTAATTTGAATTTCTCCTTTGCTGGACTATTCCTTTAGTTTAGTTCCTCCCTTTGATGGTTTTGACTTTTATTTTTCACTTTATCTTCATGGAATATTTTGTTGAGAATATTCTATTATGTAGTCTCTCTAGTTGTGAACGATTTAACAATTGTTAAATTTGGAATGGTTTTATTTCATCTTTAATTGTGAATCTTAAGTTTTTGCATATATAATCCTTGCATATAGAATTCTTGATTGGTATTTATTTTCTTTAAGACCTTGGTATGTTATTCTAGAACCTCCTTGCTTTGAGGGTCTGAGTTGTTAGAAATCAGCTGAGATCCAAACCATTTTCCCCATACACATTATCAGATTTGTTTTCTCACAACCTTTAAAATTCTATTCTTGTTCTGTATGTTAGGCAGTTTCATAATAATGTGACTTGCTGTGGGTCTCTTGTAATTTTGTACATTTGGGGTCCTGTAAGCCTGTTATATTTGATTTTCCATTTTATTCTTTAAGTTTGGGGAATTTTCTGACATTATTTATTGAAAAGATCATGCATTCCTTTGGTTTATATCTCCTCACCTTTATCGACCCAATAGATCTTAAATTTGGTCTTTTCATGTTATTCCATTATTCTTGGAAGTTCTGTTCATGGTTTCTCATCACATTCTCTGTATGATCAACAATTTTCAAGATTATATATTTTTATCTTTATTAAGTTCTGTCTTCCAAATGGTGTAGTCTGTTGATGCTGCATTCCATTCAATTTCCTTCTTTGAGAGGATTTCTGCTTTTTAATTTTTTTTAAAGAACCTCTAACACTTTACTAAAGTTATCTTTCACTTCCTGTATTTTCTCTCTGATTCCACTCCTTAGTCCATCCTTCACTTCACAGATCAGTTTAACTCTTTATACTTTAACTCCTTCTCTGACATTTCTTCCTCTGTGGTGTCAATACATTTTGTCATTGGAGTATCTTGGTATGTTTTGGGGGCAAATAGTTCCCTAGCTTTTTCATATGGTTTGTATGTCTTCCCATCTACCAGGATGGATCAGAGGTAGTAGAGTTTCAATCCTGTGGACTAATAGTTTCCCTGAAGTTTTCCAGTACATTGTTGTTTAGAGGGAGAGAAATAAAAACAACAACCAATGCAAACAATATACAATATTAAACCAAATAGTTCCTATTATGATATCTGTAATGTTGATTATGACAATGAACAGAAATTTCATGATCAGTTATTGCCTACAGTAAAAACAGCAAGTTTGCAAATGGTTTTACAATTTTGAAATATGGACAGAGAGAGAAGAGAAGTGATATAAGATTATTATGAAGGAATAGGAGAGAATAGAGAAATAAAAATTAAAAGACGAGTTAAGCACAGAACAATAGAGGTTGGCTGCTAGTGGAAGAAAAGAGAGAATCATTGGTCAAATTTAATACACGTAGTAGAAAATATATATTTAAAGTAAAACATTTTTAAAAATTAAAGATAAAAATAAAAGATGCAAAATAAAACCAAAATATATTAATCAAACATTCTACTTCACAAATAAACTAATCTATGAAACAACTGGATTTAGAAATGCTAGAAATGAGAAAAGGGTATAAACATGTAGAAATGCCCATATACCATTAGTGTCACAATTAAACAGAGAAAAGAAATAAAAAGTAAAGAGGGATAAACACTTGATGAGAGTTAAAAAATTCTTTCCATTGAAGAATTCTTTCCATATTCTCAGCTTTTCTCCCTAGGTGTTTTAGGTGAGGTCACCTGAAGTGTGATGCTCCACCCTCTGTTTTGCTGGAGTGAGAGAGGTACTCCTATAGACAGAATTTCTGGAGGCAAGCGTTAGCTTAGGTGGACTCCAGGCTCTTTGATAAATGCCCATTGGTGTGGAGATTTTAAATCAGCTCACCTCCAGCACCCAGTACTTGCTGGTTCATGCAGGAACACGGTATCATGGGGATTACCCTGGGTTCTACTTGTGTGGTGGGGGAGCAAATGCTTAGTCCCCTACATGACCTTTAGAACAAATATTTCCTGGTATTGGGTTCAGTAATCAAACAATCTCTCCTACTTTCACCCTTCCAAAGTTCCTGGCTAGATGCATCTCACACAGTCAGTCCTGTAAGCAGCCAGATTGGAGAGGGAGGGGTAGAGCTGGGTGGGTTTCCATGACCAGTTGTCTCCTATGTAAATCTCTCTTCATGTTTGATTATCTCCTGGTCACTTAAACACACTCTATGTCATGCAGTGTGTGTTTACAGGGCCTGTACTTTGGGACATAACCCAGGTAAACAGGAATTGGCTCTCTCAGCTGCTGGCTCCTGTGCTGTGGCTACAAAATTATTCCTTTCTTTGTCCTATGCAGGCTGCCTAGAGAGATGGCAGCTCCTTTTCCCACACAAGGATATTGTGCAGTGCACCTTTTAGGTCAGTAAGGCAATGTCCTTCATCTCTAAATGCTTCATACCCAGACACACCTTAGGCCTCCCCAAAATATGGGTTCCTTCAATTTCCTTATCCCTTCTCTATGCTCATGGAGGGAACATTCTGCCTGGTGCTTCTGGCCCAGTCAGAGCAACAGCTGTGCTGCTGGGGACTTTTTCCCTATTGTATCCAATCTCTTGTGTGCACAGTCTGCTTTGATTGTCCAGCATTAAATTTCAGTAAAGTTTCTCCCCTTTAGGTTTGTTCATCCACCTTGTCGAGAAGCTGCCTCTCTGCTTTCTGGGTTTCACACCATGGAGCAGCCAGAAAAGCAGCCTCCTCTGTTTCTTCCATCGTGTCAATCGTAAAAAAAAAAAAAAACAAAAAAACATTCAATATTCTAACAGAGAAATTAACAAAGAGATGGAAGAAATTCTAAAAACCTACAGAAATTATTAAGCTGAAAACTATATTCAGTGAAATTAAAAATGTGATAGTGAGATCTATAAGATAGGAGAAATAGTGATCTCAAAGGCAGGCTATTTGAACATACACAATTGGAGGAAAGAATAGAAAAACGAATGAAGAGGGATAACAATACAGCTCATGGGACTTTGTGACATTATTAAAAGATCAAATATTTGGGTGTGGCTGGTTCAATAAGAACTTGAAAATTCAAAAGTGGTAGAGAGTTTATTCAAAGATATAATGACAGAAAACTTTGCAAACTTAGAGAGAGGTGTACTTATCCAGAGATGGAAAGGTCAAAGTTCATTGGTTAAATTTAATCCAAGTTTTATCCTCAAACTCTCACAGGCAAAAGAAAAATGAAAAGATTTCAAGGATGCAGCACAAAAGCAACACATAATAATAGAGGTGTCTCAGTTCACTTGACAGTAGACTTCTCAGCAGGAACATTATAGGGCAAGGAAGAAAGATTTGTGATTTTCTCTCTTATTTTTCTTTCATATTGTCACATTACAGTTGTATACAATGGTAGAATTTGCTGTTACATGTTAGTATAGACACACACCCAAAATAACATTGTAATTCAGGCAATTTACCTCTCCAGTGCTTTTTCCCTCTATCCCATCCTCCCAACACCTTCCTCTATTCTATGGATATCAGCTGGTTTTCATGCAAAACCCACCCCCTCTCAAATGCACACAAACATTTCTTTTCTTTTTTCTTTCTAGCTTCCACATATGAAAGAAAATATGACCCTTGAATGGATTCTGACTTTGACTTATTTTACTTAACATAATGTTATCACATTTCAGCCATTTTCCTGAGAATGACATAAATTCATTTTATTTTTATGACTGAGTACTCTATTGGGTATATATTCTGCCTTTTCTTTATTCATTCATCTTTTGATGGACACAGTTTGGATATAAAAAACATGGGTATGCATGTATCACTCTAATATTGAGACTTGACTTCTTTTAGATAAATATTGAGAATTTATATGGCTGAGTCATATGGTGGTTCCATGCTGAGGCTTTTGAGCAACCTGCATACTGATTTCCATAGTGGTTGCATTAATTTAGAATCCTACCAATAAGTAAATGTCTTTCTTTTCACCAGACCCTACACATCATTTATTATTGTTTCCTTTATTGATGGTTGCCATACTGATTGGCTTGAGATGAAATCTCAGTGTTATTTTGATTTACATTAATTACATTTACATTTAATGTAAATATAAATGTTAATTTACATTTCCCTAATTTCTAATAATGGTGAACATTTAAAAAATATATTTGTTGGCCAATAATATTTCTTCTCTTGATAATACCTCATTTGCTTATTTATTAATTTGGTTATTTGGTGTTTTGATGTCAAGTACTTTGAGATTTTTATACATTCTAGGTATTAATGCTTTGTAAAATATTAGCTAGCAAAGAGTTTTTTTCTATTCTGTAGGTTCTCTCTTGACAACTGCTAATTGTTTCCTTTGGTGTGTAAAATCTTTTTTAACTTGATGACATTCCATTTACCAACTCTTGGAATTATTTCCTGAGCTTTAGGGGTCCTATTGAGAAAGTTATTTTTTGTGCCTAGATGCTGGAGTGCTGACCCTGCATTTTCAACTAGGAATTCCATAGTTTTTGGTCTTAATCATAGGTCCTTGATCCACTTTGACTTATTTTTGTGCATTTTTTAGAGATGAGGGTCCAGCTTCATTCTTCTACTTATATATCACTAGTTTCCCAGCACCACTTGTTAAAAAGGTTGATTTTTTTCCCAAGTATGCTTTTTTTTAATCCACCTTGTCAAGAACCACATGAGTCTAGATGTGTGGGTTTATCTGTGTATCTTTTCTGTACAATTGGTCATTGTGTTTGTTTTTATGCCAGTACCACAGATTTTCACACTATAGCTCTGTAGCATAATTTGAAGCCAGGGATTGTGATGCCTCCTGCATTGCTCATTTGACTTACAATTGCTTTGGCTATTCTGGTCTTTTTATTTTTCCAAATGCATTTTAGGACTTCTTTTTCTACTTCTGTGATGAATGATGTTGGTATTTTCATGGAGATTGCAATGAATCTGTGAAGTGCTTTTGGTAGTGTGACTATTTTAACAATATTAGTTATGCCTATCCATAACATGGGAGGCCTTTCTATCTTTTATAATCTTTCAATTCTTTCTTCAATGTCATATAGATTTTATTGTAGAGCTCTTTCAATTTATTTATTATTAACTTGTTCAATTAATTCCTAGGTTCTATTTGTCTGGGTTTTTGTTTGTTGTTGTTGTTTTTGAGGCTATTGTGAATGAGATTTTTTAATTGATTCTTGCTATTAGCAGTTTTATTGTTTGTATAGAGGAAAGCTATTGATTTTTGTATGCTGATTTGTAACCTGGTACTTTGCTGACTCTTTTATTAGCTCTAGCATTTTTTTCCTTTTCTTTTTCTTTTTATCTCTCTCTCTCTCTCTCTCTCTTTTTTGTGGAACTGTTTGGATCTTTAAATTCTAGTATCATATGCAGTGATGATTTGAATTCTTCTTCTATTTTTATCCCTTTAATTTTATTCTCTTGCCTAACTGCTCTCGCTAGAATTTCTAGCAGTATGTTAAATAAGAGTGGTGAGAGTGTACATCCTTTTCTTTTTTCTAGATTTTAAAGGAAATGTCTTCATTTTCCCTCCATGTATTATGAATTTGGCTTTGGGTTTTTTAATATATACCCTTTAAGAACCTAACTCATTAGGTTCTTTCTATCCTTAGTTTCTTTAGTTCATGAATGGGTCCTGACTTCTGTGAAAGACTTTCTCTGCATCTATTGAGATGACTAAGTGATTTTCATCCTTTTTATGCAATGAATTACATTTATTGGCCTGTTCATTTAAACCATAACACATCTTGAGGAAATCACAAGATGGCAAAGTACCACACCTGGCAGAGTCCACTGGGCTCATGATTTCTACCTTCCAAAAAAAGAGCTAGAGGAGAACTTTCAGTTTGCCACCATTCTGAGACCCTTTGGAGGGGACTCACTCCTGGCTCATTCCATAGGGAAACACTGGGAGTATTCACAGGGCTACTTCACCTGTGGTCAGTGAGAAGCAAAGAGCAGAGGTGGGGTTCTTAGTGACTACCATGCATATTTGGGTGGTTGCTCTGCATTCTGGCTAATGGAAGTACAACATCAGAGACACCAGCTGTTTTTGTCACTGTGAGTATAAGATCTGACAAGAATAATTAAGGAGGAAGAGATTTATTTTTTTGGTGGAGGTGCTCACTATTTCAGAAGTCATAGACAGCTAAGTCCCTTCCTTGGGGCTCAAGGTGGGGGCAGAGGGTCATAGTGGAAGAGTGTGGTGGAGGAAAGCAGCTCATGTGAGGATCAGGACCGAGAGAGAGAGAGAGAGAGAGAGAGAGAGAGGGAGGGAGGGAGGGAGGGAGGGAGGGAGGGAGAGAGAGAGAGAGAGAGAGAGAGAGAGAGAGAGAGAGAGAGAGACACTAAGTTCAGCTCACCACATATATAACCCAAAGGCACACACCCAAAGACCCACTTCCTCTAGCCACACCCTACCTACCTTTAGTTACCACTCAGCTAATCCCTAACAGGGGAATAATTCACTGATTGGGTTAATGCTGTCATAAATCAATCATTTCACCTCTGAATATTTTTGCACTGCCTCCTACATGAGCTTCTGGAGGACTCCTAATATCTAAACCATTACACCCATCAATAACATAGTACAGCAGGAAGTATGGTCCATAAATCTGCTAGGCAAAAGTTCCTAGTTAGCTTCTTGCATAGGCTTAGAACCCTCCTTAAGCCTTTCTGAATCAAGGAAGCAAATGGAGACAATTCCCAGTGTTTCAGTCAGCTTTTTTCATGGTTGTGACTAAAATATTTGACCAGAAAAACTACAGAGGAGAAAAAGTTTATTTGCAGGCTCATGGTTTCAGAGGCCTTAGTACATAGAAGGCCAGCTCCATTCCTCAGGGCACAAGGTGACATAGAGCATCATGGTGGGAGAGTGTGGCAGAGGGAAGCATCTCACATCAGGAAGCAGAGAGAGACTCCACTCTATAGATACAAATATACATACCAAAGCCATGCCCTAATTCCCTCCACTTCTAGCTTCACCCTACCACTTCAATTACCACTCAGTTAATCCCTATCAGGAGATCAAATCACTAAATGGTTAAGACACTTACAACCCAATCATTTCTCCCCTGAACCATCTTGCACTGTCTCATACATAAGATTCTGGGGAACACCTCACAACCAAACCATTACATTCAGCCCCAGACCCCCAAAATCTCACACTCATCTAATGATACAAAATACATTTAGTCCCTTCCAGTGTCCCCATAGTCAGCAGTTGTGAATGTTCAAAATCCAAGTGCAAAGTCTTCTTTGAGGCTCACACCAATCTCACATTGGGAGCCTGTAAAATTAAAAGTGATTTACAAATATCCAGTATATAAAGGTACTGAGTAAACATTTCCATTTACAAAAACAGGGGCATAGAAAGAAGGGGTAGGATCAAAGCAAGACTAAAATGCAGCTGGGCAAACAAGTCCTGTAATTCCATATCTGACACCTGGGGTGCATGGCATCTTGATGTCCTATCAAAAGGGCATGTGTAGCTCTGCCCCTATGGCCGTGTTGATTGCAGACCAAGTGACTTTCTTGTTGGCTTGTCTCTGCTTGATTCCTGCAGCTTCCCTGGAATGATGTCCCACATTACTGGCATTTCTAAACCTCAGGGGTCTCCACTGCAGCTTCAGTTTCCTCCTCACATATCTACACATTGCCTTCTCAGGGGGTGCCCACAGGGACTCTGACCCTGGCATTGCAGGCCTTTCTTTGAAATCTTGGTGGAATCCTACATGACCCCCTAACTCCAGCATCCTGCATTCCTGCAGAACCAGCACCATGTGATGGATGCCACGGTCTTCCACCATCTTGAGCAGTTTTCAATCCTCCATAGATCTTGGCTGCAGCAGCCTCTGATGACTGGGTATTTGAATATATTGAAAATACTTCCTAGACCCACTTGTGCAAGAAGGATGCTCCACTCGTGTCTTCTCGAGAGATTTTTCATCTTTACTCCTTTGAGCTTTAGATGGATGTGGTCTTGCCAGCTCCTGGTATGCCCTCAAGCCATCTTTCTTATTGTCTCAGGCAAAGTCTTCAGCATTTCTGTAGTGGTCATAATGTCTTTAACAATTACAACTTTTTTGACCCTAGTTTTACTTTGGCTTTTCAAGCCCATTATACAATAAATTTGGCTAAAATTAGCCAGTAATATCCATGCCACCAACCAAATACTATGTTCCCTGGAACTTTAAAACTACACTGAGATTCCATCTCACTCCAGACAGAATGGCAATCGTCAAGAATACAAGTAGCAATAAGGATGAGGGAAACAGGGTTCATTCATACATTTCTGGTGGAACTGCAAATTGGTGTTACCACTCTGGAAAACAGTATGGCAATTCCTCAGAAGACTTACAATAGTATCACCTTTTGACCCAGTTATCCCACTCCTCAGTTCATACCCAAAGGATTTTAAATCAGCATACTATAGTGATGCAGTATTTACATCAATATTTATAGCAGCTCAATTCACAATAGTTAAACTGTGAAACCAAACTTGGTGCCCTTCAACAGATAAATGGATAAAGAAAATGTGGTATATATACAAAATGAAATAATAAAGAATAATGAAATTATGGCATTTGCTGGTATCTGAATGGAACTGGAGACTATAGTGAAGTGAAATAATCCAGTCCCCAGAAAAGAAAGGGAAAATGTTCTGTCTTATATGTGGATGCTAATTCAGAACAAGAGAGGGTAGAGGGGGTAAGAATAAAAGTTCATTGGATTAGAAAAAGGGGAATTAAGGAAAGGGAGGGGGAATGGAAATAGGAAAGGCAGTAGAATGAATTGGACATAATTTTCTGTTGCTCATATATGAATACATGACCAGTGTAAGTCCAGGGAGATGTGTGATGCAATTTTGTCAAAACATGAAAGTGAGAATACAAAAGTGTTAAAAATAAGAACAGCTAAAGTAAATTGTTACAGGTGCAAATTATAGAAAGACATTTTTACATGAAAATCATAAAAAATTGGGTGAGGTTAGTGAAGATGTAGAATATTGTATGTGATTAAAGTGTTTTGTCAGTCACTTAAATGGTTACTTAAATGGATAAAAGGTTTTATGTAAGACTCATGGTAACTGAAAATGTAGATTGGTTAAAAAATATATATAAGGAGTAAAAGACTGTTCCCACAGAAAGACGCTGAATTGCAGAGCATAATAGCAAGATGAGGAAAAAGGAAATGAAGGACTTAGGAAATATTCAATAAATGAATTGGTTAATGGCAGTATTATGTCCTCACCTACCCATAATTACTTTAAATGTAAAAATGTTAAGTTCTTCAAATATTATAGAGTGTTTGAACAGATTTTAAAATATAGAGGATCCACCCATATACTTTTTACACACAGCTTTAAATAAGTCCTAATTATAGGGTGACTAAAATCATATAAAGTATCTTTTGGAATTCCAGTGAAGACTATGAATCAATAACAGTTGACATTTTGAGAAATATACAAATATGTGTTAATTAAACAACACTTTTCCATATTACCAAAAAGTCACAGAGGGCAAATTTTAAAAAATTAATGCAGACAAGTGAAAACAGAAACATAATATGTAAAAATTTATGGGACACAGCAAAAATGTTTCCAAGAGTCTTTAATAGCAGTAATAAACACGTACATTATAAATGAAGAAAGTTCTTAAACAAATAGCTTTATTTTTCATTTAGGTGAGAAGAAATCTAAGTTGAAAGTGAGCAGAAGAAGGAAAAAATAAAGACCATACCTGCAATAAATAAAATAGAACCTAGAAAACTATAGAAAAATTCAACAAAACCAGGAATTGAGTTTTTAAAAAGATAAATAAAATTGACAAGGCGTTAGCTAAAATAATGGGTCAGAGAAAAAGAGTTAAATAAATAAAAGCAGGAATTAACAAAGAGGCATTACCAGAAATACCACAGAAATACAAAAGTTTGTAAGAGACTACTATGAAAAATTATATATCAACAGATTGAATAATCTGTAAGCAATGGACAAATTCCTGGATATATACAGTCTACCAAGACTGAACAATGAAGTAATAGAAAATATGAACACACAATACTGAGTAAGGAGGTTGAATCAGTAATAAAATATCTCCTGTCAAAGAAACACCTAGAAGAGATGGCCTCACTTCTACTTCAAAAAACATTTAAAGAACTAATTCCAGTCCTTCTCAAACTCATACAGAAAAACAAAATGGAGGGAATACTTTCAATCTCTTTCGACGAGGCTAGGATTATTCTGATCCCAAAGACAGAAAAGGACACTACAAGAAAAGAAAATTATGGGCCAATATTACTGGTGAACAGTAAGACAAAAATATTCAACAAAATATTAGCAACTGAAGTTTAACATACCTTAAAAGAATTAATCATTATGATCAAGTGAATTCTATCCCAGAGATGCAAGGATGTTTGAACATATATCATAGTTAAATGTGATAACACTGCATTAATAGAATGAGGGATAAAAATCATAGATTATTCCAATGCATGCAGCAAATCATTTGAGAGAATTCACCATGCTTTCAAGATACAAACTGTCATCTAATTAGGTATGGAGGTGCTGTGCCTCAATACAATGAAGGCTGCAGATGACAAACTCATAGCTGAAAAATTATTCTCAATGTCAAAAATTTGAAGGATTTTTCTGTATGATCAGGAGCAAGATGGGAGGTCTACTTCACCACTCTATTCAACACAGTATTGAAAGTCTTTGCTAGAACACTTGTGAAAAAGAAAGAAATAAAAGATACCCTAATAGGAATGCAAATGTGAAATTTTTCCTATATGTGGATGCCATAGATATGCCAACAATAGAAAACTCTAAGAAATCCACCAAAACAACAACAACAAAACAAACAAACAAAAAAGGAAGGCAACTGGTTGAACTGATAAAACAATTCAGTAGAGTTGGAGGATAGAAATGCAAAATACAAAAATCTGTAGCATTTCTATATACTAATAATGAGCTCTCTGGAAAGAAAATCTGAGAATGAATTTTATAGTAATAAGAAAAATGAAGTGCCTAGGTGTATATATATAACTAAGAAGGAACTACCTGCTTAAACAAAACACTGATGAAATTGAAGAAAATGCAGATAAATGGAAAGACAAGCCATCTTCACAGATTGGAAGAATTAACATAGGACAAATGTCTCTTCTATGCACACTTGAGATTTATCTCACCCCAGACAGAATGGGAGCCATCAAGAACACAAATGATAATAAATGCTGGAGAGTTTATGGAGAATAAGGAAAATATTTACACTGTTGGTGGGACTTTAAATTTATATATCCACTATGTAAATAGTATGGAGGTTTCTCAAAAGAGTAGGCCTGGAACCACCATGTGACTCATCTGTACCCCTCCTCAGTATTTATTCTTAAGAACTAAAGGCACCATACTATATTGATACATGCATATTCAAGTTCATAGCAGCAAATCATAATAGGCAAACTATGAAAAAATCCTAGGTATTCATCAACAGAATTAATGGACAGAAAATGAGATCTGTAAACACAAATGAGTTTTCCTTTATTCAGCCATAAGGGAAGAGAGAAATTATATCATTTACAGGAAAGTTGCTGGAACTTGAGAATATTATGTTAAGTGAAATAAGCCAAACTCACAAACTCAAGGGACATATGCTTTCTCTTATATGGGGAAACAAAAGAGTAAAAAGGAAATGAAAGGTCAGGTGAGTGAATCTCTTGAAAATTGAAGGAAGTAGAAAGGATCAGAGGAAGCAAGAGGAAGGAAGAGGGGAAAGACTGGGAAATGATGTTGGCCAAATTATATTGTTATATCATTTTCATGTACAAGTATGTAACAAAGTATCCCTCCATTGTGTATAAAGTACCAATTTAAAAATATAAAAAAGAGAATTATAAAGTCTTTTATAAACATGACAAAAATGTGAAAAAAGGAATACACATATCTGATAAAATCTTGATGGAAATTTTAATGTCATTTTTCAGAAAAATGGAAAAAGTCATTTATTTTTAATTGAACCATTGAAGACCCCAAGTAGCCAAGACAATCTTGAGCAAGAAGAACAAATTTGTAGGCATAGCAATTGATGACACCGAACCATACTATAAAGCAAGTTTAATCAATACACTACTGTACTGGCTGAAAAGAGACTCATAATAAAACAAGAAGAAAGCATACTGATATAGCATTACACATTTATTTAGATGTTTATTGCTTCCAAAGGGAAATAGATATTGTTGTCAAGAATGTGGAGAAACTGAGAGCCTTGATCATTCTTGGTGGGACAGATTGCTTAGCAAGTTGAGAATACAAGGACTATGGCCACAGAATACAGCTATTCTACTTCAAAACGATCTTCCAAATGAATTGCAAGCAAGAAATGAAAACTCCATAGAATCCAACGAAAAGATTGAACCTAGCATAAACTGTAGACTTTAATAACAAAAGTACATCAATGTTAGTTCATAAATTGGTGCAAATGTACCACACTAATGTAAGAGTTTAATAACAGAAAACTGTTGATTTTGTTGAGCTCAGAACAAATTGGGGAAATCTTGCTTTTCACTATATTTTTCTACAAACCAGAATTTAATAATTTCTGATTAATTAATCATTTAAACACAAAAAATCAATGTTTTCCTTAAAAATAAATAAAACAAGGCACATTGTAAAGGGGAAATAAATTTGTTCCAGCTTATAGTTGGTTAGTACATATGCTGTGATTCCTACACATGTCTACTATATTCCAAAAATCTACTCCCTGCTGGTATCACTTGGTCCATTACCACTTGGAGATAATTCACTGACAAAGATAAATAATTAAACATCATTGTATTTCAGTGTTATTGGTTTGAGAAAAGAGAACATGTGTAACCCTATAGGTTGACTCCCAGTCTGCTTTCCTAGAACCTTCTCCCTTGTCTTCAGCTCTTGAGCTCACAAGCATTGAATATGATTCCTCAGTATCTCTTGTAGGCAGCAGTGTCCATGTGACACAGTTCTGGCTAATACAACATTAACACAACTTCAGAGTCTTTTTATTTCCTTCTGAGCTATTAGTAAGCATTCCTATTTACCTTCCTTACCTACCTGAAACAGACACTGAGAAAGGGAGATGAAACAGCTATCTTGGCACCAAAAGGTGCAGAGTATCAAGAAGGAGCCTTATATGCTAAGCATGGCTGACTTGTAAAGGCAGGAGGATCCTGCCTGCATCATTCAGAGGCTAACCAGTGTTGGATGCTTATTCCACAGGCATTCATAAACCCCATAATGCATGAATGGATAAATTGTTGACAGAAGGGAAAAGTGGATGACTTTTACTGTAAAACCTGGTTAAAAAACACCATTACAGGCTTGTACAATAATGTCTTAAATTTATCACATACTTTCTCCATTTCACTTGCCTTCTTGTCTGGAGATGGTTTGATTATAATCACCTACCCAAATATTGTAATGTGATATTATATTCTGTATCCTAATGGATCGGAGGGGAGGGAGGGAGGGAGGGAGGGAGGAAGAGAGAGAGAGAGAAAAGCAAAACAAAAAAGGAAAGAGAAAGCAGTGGCATTCCACATCAGTGAAAAACTATTGTGTTAACATGTTACAGCACCAAAATCATATAGTTATATATTTTTAATTATAGACTATGTTTGCTGTATTTAATCAGAGGTAATTTTGAGACCTCTTATCTTTTAAAAACTTCAACAAAATTTCAGGTAATATGCTCATTAACCAACAGGAAACTTTCAACTGCAATTAGGTTGATTTTTTTCCAATAATTTATTTGCTCACATTCCTTCTCAGATTAACTCAGTTACAGCTATGGACTAAAATAATTCTAATTTATAGTGTTTCAACACAGCCCAGTCAGCATTGCTGAAATGCTAAAGTGTATAATTACTCAATACATACCTGATGAAAATGTGGAACAGTTACAGGCATTGCTTTTTTAAAATAGTGTTGCATTAAGACAAGCATTTTGGTAGAGGATTCTCAAAATTGAGGATTAAAAGTGTTTGGGGGGTTGGGATTGTGGCTCAGCAGTAGAGTGCTCACCTAGTACATGTGAGGCACTGGGTTCAATCCTCAGCACCACATAAAAGTAAACAAATAAAATAGAGTTCTAAAAAAAGTATTTGGTGGGAAGAAGGGTTTAAGAGTCCCTGCAAAACTAATCCATTTGCAAGGCTGTCTTCCAAAGGAATTGCTTGTTGATAAATGTAAATTTCCAGGAATGTTTTAAGTTTTATTTGCTTGGATACTTCCATACATTCCCCCACAATTGCCCAAAGTGGCTGGTTTCCCATTTTACAGAGAGAGAGGAAATAAATTGAGAGTGGTCACATACTTTGTCCAGTATGTGTGTGGGATGTGGGTTTGCGACTGTTTTGGTAACAGAAAATTCACGATTCTTAATCTTTTTAGGCACAATAAAACACATTTTATGTCTTTATACAACAAAACAAACACACAAGAGAAAACCTTTTAAGAAGAAAAGGTAAACAACCCATGCATACAAGTGGGAAGTGCTAGAAATGGGATACCAACCCATGTCTACTGGATTTGAAAACCCCTGATCCTTGGCAGCTCCAGTTGGAGTTAAACATGAGTAGTGAAGCCTAATAGACACAGATCAATGTTTTTGAAAGAATGACTGAAGGTGAAAAACCTTTGACTCTTGAGGCTGTTAAGTGCTGGTCATGATTTCCCAAGATCTCTTGCAGGCATCAGGGTTCGTTCCTGGAAAATCTTTTGCTTTTTCTATTCAAGCACTAAGCCTTCTTGTTTCTCTTTTTTTTTCTTGCCTGAAAAGAACTTAAGAAAGGGAACTGAAGCAGCTGTCTTGATACCATGAGATAGGGAGAATCAGGAGAAAATTTTACATGGTAAGCTTGGGTGGCTGGAAAAGGGAGGGTTCTGTGGGCATCATTCAGAAGGTGACAGAGTTGAAGTTCATCTTATCAGCTCTTATAAGACTTATTTGGTGTTTTCTGCTATTTACAGAGAACATAATCTATTCAAGGGGGTGGGGAGAGAGAGATTTATATTTTTTATTAACATATTAGTGGTTCCTTAACCCAATCATTGATTGGGTTATTTGGTTTTTTTGGTGTTAACATTTTTTTTTTGTATATCCTAGAGATTAATGGATTATTGGAGGTACATGTGGAGAAGATTTTCTCCCAATCTGTAGGCTCTCTTTTCATATTATTTATTGTTTCCTTCACTGAGAAGAAGCTTTGTAATTTGAATCCATCCCATTTATTGATTCTTGACTTTACTTTTTACCCTTTAAGGGTCTGAACAGACACTTTGCAGAAAAAGAAATACAATCAATCAATAAATATATGAAAAATTATTTAACATCTCTGGTAATTAGAGAAATGCAAATCAAAACTACACTAAGATTTCATCTCACTCCAGTCAGAATGGTAATCATCAAGAATGCAGGCAACAATAAATGTTGGCCAGGATGTGGGGAAAAATGCCGGGGGGGTGACGAGTAAGTTGTGTAGGTTGATGCAGCAGGAATGGAAGCCGTTTATTGTCGGACAACAGAGCTATTTATACATTTTGCAGAGCTTATCTTAATTAGCATAAACTAGATACATCAGTCAAACAATCAGGAATCTCCACACTTAATGGCTTGCTTTTGTTACTTCTCAAACCACTCCTCTGGCATTTTGCCAGGCACCATCCAGACATGTTTAGGAACTCTAACATTTCTCTGGCAAAATACCACGTGTTATTTTGACTTGTTTACAGACCTTAACAGAAAAAGGTGCATTCATACATTGCTTGTGGGGCTGCAAATTGGTAGAACCACTATGGAGATTCCTCAGAAAATGTGGAATGGAACCACCCACCATTTGACCCAGCTATCCTACTCCTCAGTTATATCCAAAGGACTTAAAATCAACATAATATAGTTATGCCACCATATCAATATTGATAGCAGCTGAATTCACAATAGATTAATTATGGAACCAACTTAGGTGTCCTTCAATAGATGAGTGGATAGAATGCAAATGTGGCATATATATTCAATGGAATATTACTCAGGTTTAAAGAAGAATGAAATAATGGCATTTGCCAGTAAATGGATGGAGTTGGAGAATATCATGCTAAGTGAAATAAGCCAATTCCCCCAAACCAAAGGCTGAATGTTTTCTCTAATATGCGGATGCTAATTTACAATGAGGGGGGCAAGGGCACTAGAGAAGAATAGAGTTACCATAGATTAGGTAGAGGGAAGTAAAGTTAGGGCAGGGAAATGAATGTGGGGATAGGAAGGATAGTAGAATCAAACAGACATTATTACTTTATGTGTGACTGCATGACAAATGTGATTCTACAATATGTACACACTCAGAACAATGAGAAATTATATCCCATCGATGTATTATATATCAAAGTGCATAAATGCATTCTACTGTCATGTATAAGTAATTAAAACAAAAAATTTTTTAAAAGTCAAAGAACACAAAATAGATATCCACTAATTGCAGTTACTTTTGCAAAATATACAAAAATAAGTAAATAAATGCAAAGGATCCAGAGCTTAGGAAGGTTCTGTGCAAGTGAGAGATCCTCACCCTTAAACATAATATCTTCACAATAAACTCACCCCCAATGGACTTGCCCACTTATTTTTGTTTTAGTGATTTTTGATAAATGTTGCAAGTGAAGGAAGTAAGTGATATAAACTGTAGTTTTCAGTGCTAAAATGTGACCAGGAACCATATATTGTCAAACTCTGAACCCCTGCACAGTGATTTTTAACTATTTCAATACCAAGGATTTATAAATTCAAGCTTTTAGACAGATTTGGTGTAGCTAGTACAGTATTGTGAAAGCTTGAATTTGAATTTCCTGTAGGTGGGACATCTCATTTTGCCATAACCACTGATCTTCATATTATACTTCACCTGTCTACTCTCCACATTTATTTTGCCTTCCTCATCAGGGACAGCACTTGAGTTTGTAATCCTGCTTTAGAGTGAGGTGGTTGGGAAAAGGAAAATGAAGACTCTAGGTATAGTCATATATTAACTTGGGTAAAAGAGGCAGTTGTCTCAGAAATTGCAATCTGACAGCTGGCTTCTCAAAAGACTATAAATAAGACAGTTACATTCTGATTTCTCCTCAGAAAGCTCTACCATATAAGGAAATCACAGGTAATCCCTAGATATTTTCTGCTATTTTCCTATGTACATATATGAATTGCAGCACAATGAATCTCCACATTATGTATAAGCACAAGACTGGGGATCTAATAAGGAAAAGATGGACCCATGTTTGTATAAATATGTCAAAATATTCTCTATTTTCATCTAAACAAGAACAAATAAAATTTTTTAAGAACATATTAATCGGGTACAGTGTAATATGTCAACTCATGCATATAGAGTGCACTGATCAAATCAGGATAATATTTGTTTCCCTCTCCATTTTCTTTCTTTATGTTTAGAGTCTTAGAACTGCTCTCTTCTAGATCCTCATAATAAATACAAGTGCAGTATTGTGAGCTATAGTCATTAGTGATATACAAGAGAACAGAATTTATTCCTTCTATCTAAATGTGTATTGATACTAGTTATCCAATGTTTCTTTATCCTTCCTCACCATCTTACAAGCATCTACTTGTCAGTGTTCTGCATGTAGATAGACATTTATTTTTAGCTTTCATATATGGGAGAAAACATGTGGTACTTGTCTTGCTATGTCTGACTTATTTCATTTAAGAAACTATCTTCCAGTCCCATCTAGTTTCCTACAATTTACAGGATTTCATTCATCTTTATGGTGGAAAAATATTCCACTGTGTGTCCATTCATCAGTCAGTGGCCACATAGGTTAGTGTTTTATCTTGGCTATTATAAATCGGGTCTCAGTCAACATTGGATTGGAAGTGTCTTTGGTATGCTGATCTCATTTCCTTTGGATTTTTGTTCTTTTGGGGTAGCTGGATCATATGGTAGATCCACTTCTAGTTATTTCACACCCTCCATACTTTTCTGGATATAATTTACATTCCCAACAACAATGTGTAAGAGTTATTTTTCTTCACATCCTTGCCAACATTTTATGTTTTGTCTTTTTCATCATTGCCATTCTGATGGGAGTGAGATGACATCTCATTGTAGTTTTTATTTCCACTTTCTTGATAGCTAATAATATTGGGCATTTTCATATATTTGCTGGTCATTTGCATTTCTTCTTCTGATAAATACCTATCCAGATATGCCCATTTTTAAATGGATGATTTCTCTGGTACTGACTTTTTTGAGTTCTTTATCTCCTGGCTATTAATTCCTTGTCATATGAATACTTTGCAAAATATTTTTCCATTCTATTACTTCTCTTTTAACTGTGCTAAGTATTTCCTTTGTTGAATAATCATATTTGTTCATTTTTTTTTGTTTCCTGTGCTTAGAGGTCATATCCAAACTTTACTTCATATACCAATATTTTGAATTATTCCCTCTGTGGTTTTTCCCAGTAGTTTCACAGTTTTGGGTCTTAGGAATTGCTCCATCTTGAGTTGACTTTTGTAGAGGATGAGAAAATGGTTAAATTTCAATCTTTTGCTTGAGCCATTTCCCCAACCCCATTTATTGAAGAGACTGGATTTTTTCCAATGTATGTTTTGGGCACTTTTGTCAAGAATCAGTTGTCCCTAGATGTGTATCTTTATTTCTGGGCTATCTATTCTATTCAGTTGGTCTATGTGTCTATTTTCATGCAAGTACCATGATGTTTTGGTTATTATCACTCTGTAGTATGTCTTAAAATCAGATATTCCAATGCCTCCAGCTTTCTTCTTTTTGTTCAATATTGCTTTGACTATTTTTTGCTTCCATATGAATTTTAGGATTTTTTTCTAGTTCTGTGAAGAATGTCATTGGCATTTTGATGGGGATTGCATGGAATTTTAAATCACTGTGATTTTTGAATTTTTGTCATTGTTGTTTTTTCTATTTTATCAATTTCAGCTCTGATTTTAATTAGTTCCTGTCTTCTTCTGATTTTGATGTTGATTTGTTCTTTTTCTAGAGTTTTGAGATGTAGAATGTTATGTTTTTAATTTAGTGACTTTCTATTCTTTTAATGAATGAACTCAGTGCAATGAACTTTCCTTTAAGAACTGCATCCATACTTTCCCAGAGATTTCGATATGCTGTGTCACTATCTTTTTTTCCTCCTAAGTATTTGTTATTTCATCCCTGATTTCTTCAGCTATCCATTTGTCATTCCATAGGGCATTATTTAGTCTTCAGGTGTTAGAGTAGCTGCTATTTTTGTATGTGCTACAAAAGAATTCACTCACTGATAGATACAATAGTCTATATATGTCTGTTAAGTTTAAATTATTGATAGTGGGGTTTTTTAGTTCTTTATCTTCTTTATTTAGTTTTTGTTTGGAGGATCTATCCAGTGATGATAGAGGTATGGTACTGTCACCCAGTATTATTGTCTTGTGGTCTATTTGATTCTTGAAATTGAAAGTGTTTATTTGATGTACAAAGATGCTCCATTGTTTGGGGCATAGATATTTAAGATTGTTGGTTCTTCTTGATGTATAATTCCCTTAAGCATTGTTTGTCTCTTCTTATTAATTTTGTCCTGAAGTTCACTTTATCTGATATGAGGATTGGAACTCCTGCTTATTTACAAGAACTATGGAATGAAAATATTTTTTTTCACATTCTGCACAGACAGAAGGGGAAAGGTTGGGAAAAGACATGACTCACAGGGACTGTGTAAACAAGCAGGGTATCCATCCTCATATCAGTTAAAGTGAACTTCAAACCAAAGTTAGTGAAGAGGGGTAAAGAAGGACATTTCATACTGTTAAAGGGAATCCTACATCAACAAGACATAAAAATCATAAATATTTATGCCCCAAATAATGGAGCATCTGCATATATCAAACAAACCCTTCTCAAGTTCAAGAATCAAATAGACCACAACACAATAATGCCAGGTGACATTAGCACACCTCTCTCATCATTGAATAGATCTTCCAAACAAAAACTAAACAAAGAAACTATAGAACTAAATAATATAATTAATAACTTAGACTTAAATATATTTAGAGTATATAGAGTATTTTATCCATCAGTGTGCGAATATACCTTCTCAGCAGCACACAGACACTTCTGTAAAATAGACCATATGTTATGCCAAAAAGCAATTCTTAGTCTGGTATATGATTTTCAGATAATTTATTCCGTTTGGGGATTTGAATTTTCCCTCTCTTGACAGTGTGTATTTTGATGCCCCCAAAGGATTTCATTGTGATGTAGTAAAATTTATCTATATTTTCTGTCTCCTGGGATTACTGGTGCCTTATTGAATAAGTCATTACCAAATTCAAACAGAAAGTTTTCCCCCTTTGTTTCTTTATAAATTTCCTCTAAAGTTTCATAGTTTTAGTGGTTACACTTAGAAACAGATAAAGTTTAAGTTTTCCTGTTCTTGGCTGGCTCTAGCAGCAGGTTTTGTAACTGAACTTTTATTCCAGTATTCTGAGATTCACTTTATCCTCCTGTCTCTCCAATATGAGGGAGCTGACCTATTTCTCTGATGAATCTAAAGATTTGATGGTTTTTCAAGTACTCAGTTCTTATTTTTTTTTGTGAGAATTGGAAAGGCAACTTGGAAGCTCCTTACATGCCTTCACAGAAGGGTGAGCCCCTATCTGGCACAGCCAGCCACTGTTGTGCCAAAGAAGCATATAACCATTTGTAAACATGTGTCCTTTCTCTGTGAAATGGAAAAATGGCCACTTGATTAGATAGTGTGAAGACACTTTTAAGATGGTATATGCAAAGTGTCTGATGCAAATGAGTGCTCAAGGAATATGCATTCTTTCCCCCTTTTTTTCTCTCTATGTTATAGTCTGCTTAAATGTGCTCCAGGATCTATTTGGCCTTCATGCATCAAGAGTCAAAGTATAGGATGTATGTCTAAATAGAATCTGTATCTATTGAGGTGAAACCTATCTCACTTTTATCTTCTATGAGAATTCTAGTGTATATGAAATATATCAGAAATTATTGCCTGAACTAATAATTTTTGTTACTTTGTTTGTTTCTTATATAAAGCTATGTTGATATAAAATGATTTACTTATCCAATGGAAACAATAACAATACATAAAAATGTTACTTAAATCTTCTTTCCTATTTTTGGTCAAGTTAAGTGATTTTCTAACTATTTTGTTTATCTTTTTCAAAAACCAGCTGTTTGTTTCATTGATCTGTTGTTTTTAGCCTCCATTTCACTTATTTCTTCTCTGATCTTTTTTTATTCCTTCTACTAATTTTGAATGTAGTCCATTCTTACTTTTCTAGTTGCATAAAATACAACTAGGAAAAAGTGGTTTATTTGAGAGTGTTCTACTTTTGATGTGGGCAGTGATTGCTATAAATTTCTTTCTTAGTACTTCTTTTGCTGTATCCCATAGGTTTTGGCATATTGTGTCTCCATTTTCTTTTTTTTTTTTTGAGAAATTATAAAATGTTTTTTCCTCTACTTTTTGGTTATTTGCAAATAAGTTATGTGCTTGTATATGTTCCCAAAATGTTCTTGTTATTGGTTTCTGGTTTTGTTGCATTGTGATCAGAAAAGTTGCTCTGTACAATTTCAGTTTTCTTAAAGTTGTTAAGACTTATTTTGTGTCACATAATATGATCAACCCTGGAGAATGTTTCATTTTTCAAAGGAATGCTATTGTTGAGTGGAATGTTCTGTAGATATCTGTGTAGTCTATTTTTTCCAGGGTACAATTGAAACTGTTATTGCTTTATTGATTTTTTGTCTGAATGATCTGTCCATTGCCGAAAGTGCAGTGTTACATTCTCTAGCTATTTATTGGATTGCTCTCTCCCATTAGGCTAGAAATATTTCTTTTATATCCAGATGTTCTTGAATATTAGAGGCATGTTTATAATTGTTATATCCTCTTGCTGAATTGAACCCTTTGTCATTAATAATGACCTTCCCTTTCTATTTTTATTGCCTTTGTTTTAAAGTTTATTTTACCTTATATAAGTATCATCATTCCTACTTTCTTTAGGTTTCATTTGCATGGACTATAATTCCATCTCTTCACTTTCAGTCTGTATGTGTCCTAGAAGTGGAGCACGTTTACTGTAAGCACTGCAGAGTCAAATCTTGTTATTTTATCCATTCAGTCAAGGTATGTCTTTTAATTGGAGAATTTAATCTATTTCCATCTATTTAATTCAGGGTAATAAATTATAGGTAAAATCTTACTATATCTATTATATAACTTGTTTTCTAATTTTGTTGTAGCTTTTTGATTTCTTTCTTTCCTTATCCCCTTGCAACATTCCTTGATGGTTAAACAGATTACTCTAATACTGTTTTATGTTCCTTCTTTATTAATTTAGAATTCTCTATTAAAGATTTTTGTGCTTTTGTTTATCATGAGATTTATAAAAGCATATTTTGTTTGTAATTAGCTGTTTTGAGATAATGGTGACATGATAGTAAATAGAAGAATGGAAACAAAATGAAGGCTAAAGGAAAAAAGACTTCCCATTTGCATTCCATTATTTGCCCATTTTGAATTTTTAACATTGTATCTTACATTTCTCTACAATGTTTATAGATTACAATATTAAAGTAATTATTAATTTTATTTTTATTGTTTGGTCTTCTTACTAAAGGTATGAGCAATTTATGCACTAAACTTAAGATATCAAACTATTCTAACTTTCTATGATCACTCTTAGCAGTGAGTTTTATAAATTTTTATATTTTCTTATTCTTAACATAATTTTCTTTCCACTTGAAGAACTTACTTTAGCCTTTCTTGTTGAACAGATCTGAACAAGGCATATTTTATCAGCTTTTGTTTGTTTGAGAATGTATATCATGCCTTCAGTTATAAAGGACACTTTTTAGGATACAATTTATTTTTCAGTTGACAGATATTCTCCTTCACTTCTATGAAAATTTTAAGGCTATGAAGATGAAAGATTACAGGAAGGCTGCATTACTAGTCACTCCCTGGCTTGGGATACAAGCATTGCAAATATTGTTTCACAATAAAGTGAGTGAAAGAGGGATTTCATTAAATTCAATTTTGGATGGAATGTCTTAGAGACTCAAAAATTCAGATGAATTGAACAGAGAAAAAAAAGTACATTAAATCCAAAGTGTTGGTGGTAGCAGCATGGCAGCAGAATCAGCAATACATCTAGTCTGAGTCACAGGAGAGAGAGAGAGAGAGAGAGAGAGAGAGAGAGAGAGAGAGAGAGAGAGAGAATGAGAACTTAGGAAAGAAACATAATGATCAGATTTGGTGGAAAGGTTTGAAATAAAAATGGAAATTGCACTGCAATCTGGTGTTTGAAAAGTATTCTGTATTTCTCAACTGGCAAGCTGAGAGCTGACATGGGATCCATCTTGACATGGCCACACTATTACTGCTGCTGTGGAGGTCAGAGATTGTATTGCCTTGCAAGTACCTACCATGTGGTACCCATTAGTTTGTGAGTGAAAGAGGTACAGAGAAAATTGTACCCAGGGAAAGCCAAGTCAAAAAAATGAAGGAGAGTTTCACATGGCTTTTGCTTTGACTCTGGCATCTCCAGTGGCCAGGGGAAGAGGGTGGTGAATGTGTACAGGCAGGTGTGAGTACTCTCAGGGATTAAGCCTTGGAAGGTTGTGTTTGTGGGCAACAGAGTACGTAGAGGACTGGCTCCCTTGCTCCAAAGGTAGGAATCTTGGATGGTTACAGAGGTACAGACCCCCGGGAGATCAGTATCTTCCTGGTCCTAGGGTTTGTTGATTTAATCTCTTCAATGCAGACAACTTCCAACAAATACCTAGGGCCTTATTAGACATAAGCCACAGCCACTGGAACTCCCCTCATAGAACTCTGTAGCAACCCCACCCTGGGAGTGCATTGATCTGGTCTGTGCACATAAAACTCCTTTGGTAGTACTCTGCACTCTAACCTATCTTAGCCTGGTAAGAAGGGAAGCTGAGAGCTGTTTCAACCAGCTTCAGTCTTAGGCCACTTCAACTGACAGCTCAGTAAATAACATGAAAAGAGGAAGGTATTACTAAACTCCAGTCCATTTTCTGTTGTTTATTTTCTTTCAATTGTGGACCAATTAGAAATGGGAAGGAGGACAGCTGAGCATAGACAATAAATATCCAATTTTGTTCACTATTGTGACTACCTCAGTAGAGAAGATGCCGTCATTTTTTTCATTAAAAATCCTTTCTGTTTTTTTTTCATGGATATACATACATATGTATCTTTGTTTATATTTTCTCATTTTTAGCATTTGAAAAATACATTTTCTTTGCTTTATCTTTTGGGTGTTTTTTTTTTTTTACTTTTTTTGTTTTTGGTCTGTGCTTATTCTGTTTCTCTTATTTGCTCTTTCACTCTACTTTTACTTGTTTTTTTCTTATTTTTTCACTTCTTTTCTTTTTTATAAATAATGTACTACATCTCTTCTGCATTATCTTTGCTCACATTTGTATATTGTAAGCTCTCTTCTACCTTTCTAATATGTTGTCATTTCTCTTAACTGTGTTTATAATATCTTTTATAACTCATTGGTTTATATAACTTCAATACCACCACTCATCTTGTTGCAATTATTTCTGCTGTGGATAACATTGAGAAACCTGCTGTTTGTTTTAAAACCAGATCTACTACATGGCTTTTATTGTTTTTGCTGTAGCCATATGCTGATATCAATATTCCTGTTTTTGTGTTGATTAATGTTGTAGCTATCATAGCAGCAATGGGTACTCACTTTAATGCTATATATTATTTGCTTTGTTTCTTGCTATTGTTGCTATTGTTTATTTACTGTTCAATTCTGAGAACTTACAGGGAGAGTATAAGTTTGTAGGGTAGAGACTGTGCTTATGAACAAAACTCAGCCAAAAGATAGCATACCCTGCTCCGTATACAAATTACCAACAGTCACTCATCAGCGATACTTTCATAAAAGAATTGAAGGGACAACCCCCCCCCCCCAAATAATTAACAGGTCCTCAGTAAGAATATCTAGGATTGGGCCCTTGGGTCTCATTCATGGATATCCAGTGCTACAGCAAAAACAAAATAAACATAAAGGCTGTGGATACAACTATGAGTGGGTCTCAATCTAGATCATTGTAGAATACTTGCAGTGCAACCAAAAGATGTGCCCTAATTGTCCCACTTATAGGAGTAGAAGAAACATCCACCCAAGTGGATGCATAAATCCCAACACAGGAAGACAATAAAAAATATTGAAAAAAAAAACAAGATAACGTGACACTTCCTAAAATTCCTAATGCTCCAACAAGTGACTCCAAAGATATTAAAGTGGATAAAATAACAGATAAAGAATTCAAGAGAATGATTGCACAAAATGGTAAATGAATTCTAAGAGAACACTGAATAACAACTGAATAAATTAAGAAAGTCAGTACAGGATATGAATGAGAATTTCTATAAGCAAGTAGGGATTTAGAAAAAGAATCAAATAGAAGTCTTAGAAATGAAAGACACTATAAATCAAATCATATGTTCAGTTAAAAGTCTCTCTTACCTGGTAGTCCATGTTTAAAACATAAGCTCAGAGATGGGAGACAAAGTTTTCAGGCTTGAACATGCAGGTAGTATTAAATAAAACAATAAATCTATATAAACATGATATGATCATACAAAAACACTGGGATATCATTGAGACCAAATTTAAGAATCAGGGGAATTGAGGAGGGTTGTGAGATGGAGGTGAATGGAGTAGTTTTGCATAACATACAGAACAAGGATAGGATTTTAAAAGCCTCAAGAGAAAATGTCAGGTCATATTTAGAACCAAGCCCATCAGAATCACTTCTGATTTCTCAGCACAAATGCTACAAGCCAGGAGGGCTTGGAATGATTGTTTGAATCCTGAAATAAAATAACTGGTTTGCTGGATTCAGCAAAGCTATCTTCCAAAATTAATTGGAAATAAAAGCCTTCTAAGGTAAGCCTACATGAAAAAAAATTATTACTACTAAGCGGGTACTACAGAACTTAAAGACACTATAGAGAAGAAATAAAAATCATGCTCCAGACCTTACAACTGGATAAATCTCATTTGAAGAGTAGCTAGTAAATGAGAAACAGGAAAAATTTCACATCAGAAATAAATTTTAAAAAGCAGGAATTAATAAACCTCTTCCAATGATAACATTAAATGTAAATGATTTCTACTCCACAATTAAAAGACATATGTTGGCAGAATGAATTGAAAAACAAGACCCATTTATATGTTGTCTGTAAGAGACTTAATTTCACTGGCAAAGACAGACACAAACTGAAAATGAATGTTTGGAAATTGATATCCTATGCAAAAGGAGCCTAAAAGCCAGAAGGTGTAGATAGTCTCATAGCTGACAATGCAGACTTCAAAGCAAAACTAATCAGAAGGATAAACAAGGTCAGCTAATATTGGTAAAGGTAACAATCTAGGAGGAAGATAAAACCATAAATATTTGTTACACTAACATAGATGCAAAGAATAACATAAGAGACACTATTCAAATGAAAGACAGGCACCAGTACAATAATATGTGGTGATTTCAACATACCTCTCTCACTACTAGTTAGGTCATCAAAAAATTAACTTAGTAAAGACCTTTGAACCTGAAAAATATTATAAATCAAATGGATATAGCAGATATCTATAGAATATTTATCCAGAAATAGCTAAGTACACTTTCTTCTCAGAAGTACTAGGAAACTTCTCTGAAATAGATGATATTTTAAGCCACAAAGCAACTCTTAGCAATTACAGCAAAGAATTGGAAAAAAAAAAGTTTAACATGCACAAGTAAATATAATTCCTTGCATATTATTAGATCACAAAAGAATTAAATTAGAAGTAATTATAGAAATACCTTACAGAAAATATATAAACACATGAAGATTGGTTAAAACACTTTTGAATGATGAATGGGTGATAAAAGAAATCAAGGGAGAAATTTAACAAATCTTAGACTTGAGAAGAATTATACAACATAGCAGAACTTCTGGACACCATGAACATAGGAGCACTAAGAGGATAGTTGATAGCTATGAGCACATAAGTAAATGTGAATAAACCCAAATAAACAAGCTAATGATGCATCCTAATTCCTTTGAGAAAGAAGATCAAACCAATTCCAAAACCAGTAGAAGAAAGGAAGTATTTAAAATCAGAACCAAAATCAATGAAATTGACAATCAAAAATGCAAATGATCAATGAAGCAAAAAAAAATCTGCTTTTTGCAAAGATAAAGTAGATTGATGCACCCTTAGTCAAACTAACCCAAAGAAAGCAAAACACAAAAGAAAAAAATTAGAAATTAAATTAGTATATTACATGTTATATTAAATTAGTAATCTTAAATTATATTATTTAATTGAATAGGAATAAAAACTTTTTAAAGAATGTATTAAAAATTATATAATATTGAATTATATAACATTAAATTAATATAAAACTAATAATGTTACTGATCAAAAAATCACCACAGACATTACAGAAATCCACTGGATTATTAGGAACTATTTTGAAAACTTTAACTGTAATATTGGAAAACCTATAAGAAATGAGTGCATTTCTATTTACATACAAGCTGTGAAGAGAAAATTTTGAATGGCCGATTGTTAGTAATGAGAAAAAGAATTAATTAAAATCCTGGCAACAAAGAAAAGCTCAAGACCAGATGAATTCTCAACTGAATTCTTCCGGGCATATAAAGAAGAATTTGTGCCAATGTCTCTCTAATTATTCCATGATATAGAAAAGGATAAATTATGTCCAAACTTATTCAATGAAGCCGGTATCACACACATTCCCAAATCATATAAGGACACATCACAAAAAGAAAACTACAGACTAATACTACTCATGAACTTAGATGCTATGATTCCTAACAAAACATTAGCAAATCAGTTCAACAACATACTATGAAATTCATTATGACCAAGTTGGTGTTAGCCAAAAATTTTTATATGATTTAACATGCACAAGTCAATAAATGTAATACATTGAATAAATAAAATTAAGGACAAAAATCACTTGGTCATCTCAATATATGCAGTGAAAATTTTTAACAGAATTCAGAACCCTTTCATGAACTATGGAAACTAGGGATAGAAAGAACCTAACTAAACATCATAAAGGCTATACATGAAAAACCCAAAGCCAAATTAATAGTATATGGGAGAAAACTGAAGAATTTTCCTTTAAAATGTAGAACAAGACAAGGATGTCCACTGTCACTGCTATTCTTTAATATAGTGTGAGAAATTCTATTGAGGGAAATTTGGCAATAGAATAAACTAAAAAGGATAAAAATAGAAAAAGAATTCAAATCATCACCACAGATGATATGATCCTAGAATTTGAAGATTTAAACAGCACCACAAAGAAAAAAACTGCTAGAGCTAATGAAAAAAATTCAGCAAATGATCAGTTTATAAATCAACATATAAAAATCAATAGCTTTTCTATATAACAACAATAAATCTGCTAAAAAGAATCAAGAAAAAATCTCATTCACAATAGCCTTAAAAAACAAAAACAGACAAATAAAACCTAGGAACAAATTGAACAATGTAGGCAAAAGATCTCTACAATGAAATTTATATAACATTTAAGAAAGAATTGAAAGAGCATAGAAGATGGAAAGACTTCCCATGATTTGAATAAGCATAATTAATATTGTTAAAATGGCTATACTACCAAAAGCACTCTACAGATTCAATGCAATCCCCTGAAAATACCAACAACATTCATCACAGAAGTAGAAAAAGAAGTCCTAAAATGCATTTGGTAAAATAAAAAAAACAGTGTAGTTAAAGCAATTGTAAGTCAAATAAGCAATGTTGGAGGCATCACAATCCCTGGCTTCAAATGACACTACAGAGCTATAGTTTGAAAATCTGTGGTACTGGCATAAAAACCGAAAAAAAATTATACAGGAAAGATACACAGATACACCCACACATCTAGACTCATGTGGTCCTTGAAATGTTGGATAAAGCATACTTGGGGAAAAAAATCAACCTTTTTAACAAGCGGAGCTGGGAAAACTAGTGATATCTATATAGAAGAATGAAGCGAGACCCTTATCTCTCAAAATGCACAAAAATAAGTCAAAGTGGATCAAGACCTAGGAATAAGACCAGAAACTATGGAACTTATTCTTGTAAATGCAGGGTCAGCACTCCAGCATATAGGCACAGGAAATAACTTTCTCAATAGAACCTCTAATGCTCAAGAAATAATTCCAAGAGTTAGTAAATGGAATGGCATCAAGTTAAAAGATTCCACACACCAAAGGAAACAATTAGGAGTGTCAAGAGAGAACTTTACAGAATGGAAAAAAAACTTTGCTAGCTAATATTTTACATAACATTAATACCTTAAATGTATAAAAATCTCAAAGCACTTAACAACAAAAAACCAAATAACTCAATTAATAAATAAGCAAATGAGGTCAACATGCACTTCTCAAGAGAAAAAATACAATTGACTGACAATATATTTCTTAAATTGTTCAACATTAGCAATTAAAACAATGTAAATCAAAATAACAGTGAGATTGCATCTCAAACCAGTATGGCAGCCATCGATAATGGAAACAAAACTAAATGCTATGGAGGTTGTGGAGTGAAAAAAAAAGATTTTTATACTCTTGGGGAGATTGTAAATTAATACAACCACTATGGAAGTCAGTATGCAGGTTGCTCAAAAGCTTAGGCATGGAACCACCATGTGACTCAGCCATATCACTCCTCAATATTTATCTAAAATCACAATACTATAGTGATACATTTATACCTATGGTTATACCAGTAAAATTCACAATCTTTTCACAAACTGTGAAACTAGACTCAGTGTCCATCAAAAGATGAATGAATAAAGAAAAGTCAGAATATATACCCAATGAAATTTTATTCAGTCATAAAGAAAAAATGAGTTTATTTCATTTGCAGTAAAATTGTTGAAAATTGTTAACATTATGTTAAGTGAAATAAGTCAAAATTAGAATCCGTTCAAGGGTCATATTTTTTTTCACATTTTTTTTTCATATGTGAAAGCCAGAGTGGAAAGAGGAAAAGAAATGTTTGTGTATGTGTGTGTTTTAAGGATGGGGTGGTTTTTGCATGAAAAGCCAAGGGATGTCCATAGAATAGAGAAAGGGATTGGAAGGATGTGAGGGAGGGAAAAGGCACTGGAGAAGGATGTTGCCTGAATTACATTGTTGTGTGTGTGTGTGTGTGTGTGTGTGTGTGTGTGTGTGTGTGTACTAACATGTAACAGCAAATTCTGCTATGTGTACATCTATAATGTGACAATATGAAAGAAAAATAAGAGAGAAAATCACAAATCATTCTTCCCTGGCCTATAAAGTTCGTGCTGAGAAGTCTACTGTCAAGTGAACTGAGACACCTCTATTATTATTTGTTTCTGTTGTGTTGCATCCTTGAAAAACTTTTCATTTTTCTTTTACCTGTGAGAGTTTGAGGACAAGATGTCTTGGGGTAGAATTCCTTGGGTTAAATTTGAACAATGAACTTAGACCTTTCTATCCCTGGATAAGTACATCTCTCTGTAAGTTTGCAGAGTTTTCTGTCATTATATCTTTGAATTAACTCTTTACCCCTTTGGCATTTTCAAGTTCTTCTTGAACCACCTACACCAAAATATTTGTTCTTGTAATACTGTTGTAAAGTCCTGTGAGCTTTACCTTTATCCTTCTTCATTTATTTTTGTATTCTCTCTGCCAACTGTGTATTTTCAAAGAGCCTCCTCTGAGATCACCATTTCTTCTATTTTATAGATCCTGTTATTGATGCCTTCTAACACATTTTTAATTTTACTGAGTATATTTTTCAGATTAATAATTTTTGTAGAATTTTTAAAATTTCTTCCATCTCTTTGTTAATTTCTCTATTAGAATGCTGATACTTTTTAAGATTGACAAGATGGCAGATCAGAGGAGGCTGCTTTTCTGGCTGCTCCATGGTGTGAAACCCACAAAGCAGAGAGGAAGCTTCTCCACAAGGTGGGTGAACAAAACTAAAATGGGAGAAACTTTACTGGAATTTAATACTGGACACTCAGAGCAGGCTGTGGACATAGGAGTTTGGATACAATAAAATAAGGAAAAAATCCCCAGCAGCACAGCTATTGCTGTGGCTGGACCAGAAGCACCAGCCAGAGGGGTCCCTCCATGAGCATAAAGATGGGAAAAGGAAATTAAAGGAACCCACATTTTTGGTAGGCCTAAGGTGTGTCTGGGTATGGAACATTTAGAGATCAAGGACCATTGCCCTACAAACCTGAAAGGTGCACTGCAGAATATCCTTGTTTGAGGAAAGAAGCTTCCATCTCTCTAGGCACCAAGCATAGGACAATGCAGGGACAATTTTGCAGCCACAGCATAGGGGCCAGCAAGTGAGGGAGCTAATTCCTTGTTTACCTGGGTTGTGGCCTAAAATACAGGCCCAGTAAACACACACTGCATGACATAGAGTGTGCTTAAGTGACCAGAAGACAATCAAACATGAAGAGAGATTTATACAGGGGACAGCTGATCATGGAAACCCACCCAACTCTACCTCTTCCTTTCCAATCTGGCTGCTTAAGGACTGCCTGGAAGAGATGTATCTAGCTGGGAACTTGTAAGGGTGGAATTGGGAGAGATTGTTTGGAGACTGAACCCAGTACTGGGAAATGTGTGTTCTAATGGTGATATAGGGGGCTAAGCATTGGCTCCCCCACCACACAAGTGAGACCCAAGGTAATCCTATGATACAGTATTCCAGCACAGACCAGCAAGTACTGGATGTTGGAGGTGAGATGAATTAAAATCTCCAAGCAAATTGGCATTTAGCAAAGTACCTGGAGCCCACCTAAGCCTAACCCTTGCCTCCAGGAATTTTGCCTATAGCATTACTTCTCTCACTCCAGCAATACAGAAGGTGGAGAATTGAATTTCAGGTGTCTTTACTTAAAACTACTGGAAAGAAAAGCTTAGAATCTTCTGAACTCCAATGGAAAGAATTCTTTACCTTTTCATCAAGTTTTTCCCTCTTTTTTCTTTTTATTCATTTTCTCTGTTTAATTGTGACATTAATGGTAAATGGGCATTTGTACATACTCACATTTTTTTCTCATTTTTAGCATTTTTGAAGCCAAATTACTTTTTGAAAAAGGAAATATCACAATGGACACTACTGAAATACAGATAATAATTAGAAAAATTTTGAAAATGCATACTGCACTAAAATAGAAAATCTTGAAGATATTGACAAATTTCAAGATACATATGACCTTCCCAAACTGAACGAGGAGGACATATGCACTTTAAACAGAATTTCAAGCAATGAAATAGACACATCATCAAAAGTCTATCAATTAAGAAAAGCCCAGGATCAGAGGGATTCTCAGCAGAGTTCTACAAGATCTTCAAAGAAAAATTAACACCAATAGTCGTCAAATTATTCCATGAAATAGAAAAGGAGGGAACCTTTCAAAATCATTCTATGAAGATAGTGTCACTCTGATTCCAAAACCAAAGACATGTCAAGGAAAGAAAATTTGGGGCCAATATCCTAGATGAGCATTGATGAAATATTCTCAATACAATTTTGGCAAATTGCATACAAAAACATATTAAAAAGATAGTGCACTATGATCAAATCAAATGGGGTTATAGTCCCAGCCTGGTAGTTTATTTTGAGTAGTAGGTGAGGTGAGGCTATGACTTCCTAAAAGCTCTTGATTATTTTGATGTAAGAAATCATCTGGGTTTTAAAGAGTCAGGTAATTATTTCAATTTTCCTAATTGAGTTGCTTTTCCCTATCATTCTGCATGGGCTCTCTCTTGACCAAGGAGAAGGTCCATGAAACAGGGTAGAGGAGAGTGTGACTGTGGAGTCGCTAATCAAGACCTCGGAGACCAAGCAGGAAGCAGTCTAATTTTATTGCGCAGTTACCATGCATACATACTCAGGTAGGAGCTAAGCTCAATACAGGCAGCCACCATTAGAATTTCTGGCCAACTGTCCCTGCAGCAACCAATCCAGGAGCATTCCGTGGAGCAAGCATAGGGACTGCAACAGGGGTCTCATGTCTAAGGCTATGCCTATGGGGTAAGTGGTTTGACGCTCCAAAGCCTAGCACCATAGAGTGATTCGCCGTTCAGACTCCCTTAAAGTATCCCATGTATGCAGTATTCCAAGCACTTGTCCCCACATCATTCCATATATTCTAAGCAGTCTGCTTATTTTCCGTGATGCTATAGTCACTTCCACTATTTCAGCACTTGGTGGTACCCAAGTACAGTTTTACCTGGGTTGCTCTTAATATGTTGTCATTGTTTCAGTCCTGGAGGACTATCCAAGCATGTACTTGTCCCGTATATACTGATGATGCGTTATTCAGAAGAAAACAAGGGAGCACCTAGAAAGAGTAGTCTGTCCCCATAATCCTCTCTCTGGGGTCAGGGTAGGCCCAGGGGCCTTTCTACCACAGTTTCCAGAAGGTAGTCAAACACTGCATAATTCTGCTGTACTTGAGCTCCAGGCTCCTATGTCAAAGTCACCAAGCTCTGTTAAACTCTGAGCCCACAGCCCACAAAGACCAAGAAAACACTGGGTTAGGACCAAGGCCTACTTGGGTAGACCCCTAGTCCATTCCAAGACCACTGCCACTAGGCATGGGTGATGCCACCTGGAATTGGCAGAGGAATGAAAGGAAAGTAGGAAATTGGTAGGGAGTAATAGCATGTAATTTCCCACCACTGTAGAAGGACCTCCAATCAGTGTTTCCATCTTACTGTGCAGAAAACCATAGGGTCCCTTATGCTTCCTCATCCTCATCAAGAGCTCTGGAAGTCACATGTAAATGTAGACACATTCTGTTGTTTCTCTTTATTCTGTTTCTTGTGTCCTTTGCTGTGCAGAATCTTTTTAGTTAGACATAATCCCATCTGTCAATTTTTTTGTTTCGTGCACTTTTGGAGTTCCATCCAGAAAAAACACTGTCTGTCCCAATGTCTTGAAGTTTTTCCTTCATTTTTTTCTTCTAATGTTTACTGCCTTATAGTTAGGGCTTTGACATATTTTGAGTTGCTTTTGGGGGGGTGGGTTTACTTTACTTTGTAGTAATTTAATGTGCCTGAGATTTTTTGTAAAAGTGTGTTATCTTTCATTATAAATACACATAGCATACTTTGGAAAAAGGTAGGTGTGACTAACCTTCCTTACAAGAAAATTTTTACAATATAAGTATAAAACATAACCTAATTTCTATTGATTGGAGTTTTTTTTTAATTAATACCTTCCAGGTCCAAGGAAATTTGAAAGACATGTAATCAACATTTGTCTTCCTTGGCTACCATATGATCCAGAAAATATATTCTTAAAAACTAGTTTCCTTGGTTCCAATTTACCCATAATTTCATTCTTAAGTTTTTTTCATCTCAACCCATATTTTGTTGTTCATTTTGATTTTTTTTGAATATTGCATTTGTTTCATGAAGTTCTTTATCATAGTCACTGGCAAGCTTTCATTTCTTCTCTTTGTAAGTAAAAGTTTGCCTTTATGAGATAAATATTAGATCAAAGGATCATTTTCTCTTGTTCCAGTTCCTCGACCTGTTCTTGCAGCATGTTCAGCTGCAGCAAACCTTGAGATAAACTGAAGGATTCATTGAACCTAAGAGGGTTAGAACAGCTGGGATTAGTCTCACTCTCTTTGAAAGCAATGGAAACCATGTAAAGTACCTCATAGTTCTTGGAGAGCTCATATTTCAGCTGACTAACTTGATCAACACCTGTCTCCATTGCTCTTCCAAGTCTTCATACTGCACAGATAAAACATGGTTCCACATTAAGAGAGTTTGTCCAGTTCAAGCAGCTAGCTCGTGATCACAATTTCTCTCTCTGCAAAGAGATGTGTACCATGTCACTGTCATTGTGTGTTTTGGTCATCTGCTCCCTCCTGTCTGTGTATAGAATCATGTAAAGGAAAGTATGTCAGTGAAGACTGGAGACAGGCATCAGATGTTGCTGCTGGTGTGGTGAGTGTGCCCAGACTTGATTTTCATGCAGAAAGAGAGTCTCCTCTTATCTTATATAACTGTGGTGTTGTTCTTCTAGCAGATTCACCAGTTCAACTTCAGGGAGAGGCTCCTTGGAGCAAGCATCAGTGGTGCTCTCCAAGTGTCTGTGATTGTCACTCATGAGGCTTTCTTCACCTGTTGGTAATGTAAAAAAGGCATTCTGGGATGGACTCATGCAGAATCTTTTCTTGCTTTGGTTGAGGACACATTTTTTATGAATCAGAGTAAAGAAAATCTGTCAAGTCATTTAATAAAGAAATGGATATAGTTATATAGATAATTTTCTTTTGGAAAGTTTTCCTCTAATGAATCAAATGACTTCTGCAGCAATGAGTGCTCTCATGTGATTATCATCTCTCAGAGAATCATGACTTGTTTGATCATTTTCTGAGGATGCCTAAACAAAATACCATAGACTGGGTGGCTTAAACCACAGTAATTTATTTTTTCACAGTTCTAAAGACTAGAGCCCAAGATTTAGGATGCTGCCAAGTTTAGCTCCTCCTGAATTCTCTCTTCTTGATTTTCTTGATGGATCTTCACATGGTCTTTTTTTTTACTATTGCATTTCTAGTGACTTTTTGTGTCCAAATTTCCTCTGTACTACCCGTACCATGTATTAATCTCAGGGGTGCTTTACCACTGAGTCATCTCGCAGATCTTTACTTTTTTTTTTTTTTTTTGAGACAGGGTCTTGCTAGGTTGCTTAGTGCCTTACTAAGTTACTGACATTGGCCTCAAACTTATACTCCTTCTGCCTCAGCCTCTCGAGCTGCTGGAAATACAAACACGTGCCATTGCTCCCATCTTTCATCAAAATAGAATGTATGCATGAATATTGTGTACAGACAAAAGAATATTTAATACCTATGATATACTCTTTCACCATGAATTTCAGTGTCACCTCAAGCCTGGAGGAATGGAGCCAGTGGTCAATGGACTGAGACCTCTAAAATTCTGAGTCCTCAAATAATCTTTTCATCTTCTACAGTTTTTCTGGTTGGGCCTTTTAGTTGCAGCAGTGAAAAAGCTCACTAAAACAGGTAAAAATAAGTTCATTCATAAAATTATCTCAAGAGAGGCACCACTGATAAGCACACTCACAGATGCACTTATACTTTTGTTTGCTCCCATTTTATACAGGGAGGCAAAAATCAAAGTAGAGTCATTAATCTAATGATGCAAGAATACTAAAACACAGTTCAATTGTCTATAGTATTGCTGATTATTCAAAGCATTTTCTCTCTTATTATTACACTAATCTTATATGAAAAGGAGAAACATTTCAGCTGTGACATTCAAGCTACCTCTTGGTCATTTATATTAATTAAATACTTTTATGCACTTACTAATATTCATTTTTCATAAATCCTAAATACCTACTCAACCTCCAATCTTTCTGAATACTGAAACTTACATGGGCTTCACTCAACTAGCTTATAATCATCACACATTTTTGTGTTGTTCTGAGAATAAGGAAATAAACATAAGAAAGTATGTTAGGAGAAGAATATAAAACTAAGGTCTCATTATGAACAAATATTTAGAAATTAAATTAAAGGTAACCTCTCTCTAGGTCCTTGTGAGTAATCTGCAGACAAATCTTACTCCTACCACCTGTGGCTGTCCCTTTCCCAAGACAGTGTTGGCCCAGACAAAGCAATACAGAGATTCCCCTACATGTAGGAATCATCTCAGTCATGATTGAAGGACATAAATATGGGTCCAGACATATTCTGCAACAGGAAGATCTTTCTCAGCAATCATTTTATAACAGTAAACATGCAGTTTATGGTGTTATAATACCTAAGTGTTTTGACTATTTAAATCTTCATTCAAGTGAGAGAACTCTGCCCTATGTTAAAAGAAAATTAATACAACATAGTTTAAAATTACAAATAAATTAAGTTTATATGGAGGTCTCTCATCTCAGTTTGTATTTGGGGGATAATGTTAAAGTTTCCTTTAGATGTATTGCTCATAGCACTTTATAAAAACCATGGTGGTGCCCATGAGGTACTCAAAACAGCTGTAGTTTACCATTACTGAAATTATAGTCAAGAATATTGAAGATCAAAGGAAAAAACTTAGATATATTGTAGTCCAAGCTTTCATTTCACATTTGAGAAAATGGAGGTCCTCCAGGATTCACTCAAATTTCTATATCAGGAAACAGTAATTTGTCCTAAAGCCTTGGTATTTGGTATGCCAGAAAGAATTCTTTTCAAAGCAATTGTTGCCTGACTCTGAGTGAATAGTAGCAAAGCCAAAATATAAAGGATATTAAAAAACAGTCACATATGGTCTTGGGACATAATTCAGTGGTAAAGCACTTGTCTAGCATGCATTCACAAGGCCCAGGCTTTGATAATAGCACCAAAAAAAAAAAAGTCACTTATATCCAGCCTTGTTGCCATGCTACATCTGGAAATCTGGAAATGGGCTAGAATGTTCTGATTAGGGACAGAAACCAGGACAGAGAAACCTAAGTCAGGCCACAGGAAAAGCTGAAAAGGTGAAGAAGTGAGAAAGGAAAGAGAAATGAGAGTCACCATGTATTATTTGGGATGTCTCTTGGTGTTATTATGTCATAAATGATGTAATCATATAATTATTTGATCACAAAGCATTGATGAACAACTCATATATTATAGAAGTTGTCCTCTATCATTAAAGAATTTATAATTGACCCAGAGATACACTGAGAGGGTAAACTACTTTGGAAGGAATGTAAGACAGCATGTGATTTAATGCTAAATCAAGGGCTGTATAATGTACTGTTGGTGTTCAGTGAGGGGGTAAAGCAAGGTTGAAATGTTTGATAATTTTGTGTGAGAGGTGAGATTTTAGGTGGAATTTGCATCAGACCCATCAAAATTTGTAGGTGGAAAGAAAACTCATATTACTAAGTATGTATATAAGTGGTCATATTTGTATACACTTTGTTTTGTTTAATCCTGACAACAATTCTGTGATGATGTTGATGCATTTTTATGCCTATTTCATGGGTACAGTTAAGACCAGATTGATAAGTAACCTGCCCCAAAACATTGAGCTGAAAAGAAATGGGCCTAAGATTTGAAATGATATCACTTTGTCTCCAGAGTCCAACCATTATGTCATGGAAGAGAGAAACTCCTGGGGACTGGAGAAGGGAAAATACTGAGGAAAATTGCAGAATAAAAATAATAATGACAGGATAGAAATCCTTTTGGGGAACAGTGGAAAACTAGGTTGGCGATAAATACATTGATTTGGAAATTCTTACAGAACAGCTAGGCTTGTGCAAAAAGTGAGGAGCTTTTCTGTAGGGGAGAGATGCTAATAAAATGCTTATGAACTATTAGCTTAGTATCAATAGTTGAAGGGATTGGGGAAGGAAGAACCCATATAAAAAGACCAGCGAGGCTGCAGTTATCTCAAGAGTTAGGTTGGTATTGATGAAAAATCATCTCACCCCCATCAGAATGGCAATGATGAAAAAGACAAAAAATTAAATGCTGGCAAGGATGTGAAGAAAAATAACATTTACACATTGTATTTGGGAATGTAAATTATATCCAGAAGAGTATGGAGGGTCCTGAAATAACTAGAAGTGGATCTACCACATGATCCAGCTATTCTAAAAGAATAAAATCCAAAGGAAATGAGATCAGCATACCGAAGACATTTCCAATCCAATGTTGACTGAGGCCTAATTTATAACAGCCAAGATAAAACACTAACCTATGTTGCCACTGACTGATGAATGGACACACAGTGGAATATTTTTCCACCATAAAGATGAAGGAAATTCTATAATTTGTAGGAAACTGGATGGGACTGGAAGATAGTATCTTAAGTGAAATAAGTCAGACATAGCAAGACAAGTACCACATGTTCTCTCTAATATATGAAAGCTAAAAATAAACATGTCTATCTACATGCAGAATACTGACTAGTAGATTCTTGCAAGATGGTGGGGAAGGATAAAGAAACATTGGATAACTAGTACCAAAACACATTTAGATAGAAGGAATAAATTCTGTTCTCTTGTATCACTGTAATGACTATAGCTCACAATACTGCACTTGTATTTATTATGAGGATCTAGAAGAGAGCATTTCTAAGACTCCAAACATAAAGAAATGACATGGTGAGGGAAACAAATTATTATCCCAATTTGATCAGAGCACTCTATGTGCATGTGTTGACATATTACACTGTACCCCATTAGTATGTTTTTTTAATTTTATTTTTTTTTTTCATTTTTAAATAAAAGTTTTATTTCACTGAATATACATACACAATTACATGATTTTGCTTAGGAAAATTCTCACACTCTTGAGTTCCAACAGTTTTACATCATCCACACAATAAGAGCAGCCGAACAATCATAAATACATTTGTTGACACATGGAGTCTACTAATGGCATGTAATAGTAGAGGTAAATATGTGGTAACTCCAGACAAGTGCTCAGAAGAGAGCCCAGATGCTTGTGAAGTGTAGCTGTCTTTCACAGTGAGGATCCGTCAATTGTGTCCTATCACTTTGGAGGCTTTGGCCTCCAAGAAGCCAGAGCCTGGGTCATAGGCCCACACTGAATGCAGGCTGTGGCCCAGCCTGCCCATTCTTGCTCTTGCCATCCATCTGGCAGATACCTGGAGATGATTTTTTGAAAAGTATAGCGGAAGTCTCGGTTCCTATAGGCATAGACCATGGGATTGATAACTGAATTGTCATGTGACAGGAGAATGGCCATGTTCATTGCCCACTTGGGCTTGTCCTTAGCCTGGGCGGGCTGAAAAAGAGTGAAACAGTTGATGACATGTACTGGTAGCCAACACAGAGCAAAGATCCCCACAGTCATAGCCAGGGACTTGGAGACATGGATCTCCCGCTGGAGGGTAGTCCTGGAGTGGTCCATCGGCTCCATGCGCTACAGCTACCTGCAGGCCACCAGGAAGATCTTGATGTAGATCACCAGCATGATAAGCAGTAGGAGGCAGGACACATCCAAAGAAGTTGAAGTAGCTCATGGGGACCACATTCTCAAAGAGACACTTCACAAGGCAGCAGCTTTCATTCATGGTTCCATCCCAGGGATCTGTGCAGTTGTTGGTGGCACTGTCTTTACTGTTCCACCCCAGAATGGAGACAATCCAATGCCAAAAGCAAGAACCCAGAGCACAGCGAGGACTCCTCTTGCTCAGGTCCCGGTGATCAAACTCTTATACCTGAGCGGGACGCGGATGGCCAGATACCTGTCGATGGCCACCGCCAGGAGGCTGAAGATAGAACTTTGAGTGAGCACAAGCACAAAGCAGGCGAGAAAGAGGCAGCTGTGGAAGTCAGTGCAGAAGCGCAGGCTGATGGTGATGGCAAAGGGGATGGTGAACAGCCCCACAGCCATGTCGGCTGCCGCCAGGGACACCAGAAAGTAGTTGGTGGTAGTCTGCAGCGTGTTTCACAGGCACACCAGCATGTTCCCCGCCACCGACAGCGCAGCGACAGCGAGTTCCAGCGCCACATTAGTGCGTCCAGAGTCTCCAGCGGCAATGACCCGCCAGCCGGCCCCAGGTGTCTCCTACCAGGGTCCTGCTGCACTGCTGGAGCACCAGACCGCGCCTTCTCTAGCCATGTCCTGCCTCCTCTAGCCGCGTCCTGTTCTTTTTAGATACACATGAAAATAGAGAATATTTTGACATATTTATGCAAACATGGGTCCATGTTATTCTAATTAGGTTCTCAGTCTTGTGCTTGTACATGATGTGGAGATTCATTGTGCTGCTATGAATCTCCACATATATGTATGTAGGAAATATATACATGTATATATGTATGTAGGAAAATGGCAGAAATCTTCTATGGATTATCTGTGATTTCCTTCTATGGCAGAGCTTTCTGAGGAGAAATCAGAATGTACCAGTCTTATTTATAGTCTATTGAGAAGCCAGCTGTCAGATTGTAATTTCTGAGACAACTGCCTCTTTTACCCAAGTTAATATATGACTATACCTAGGGTCTTCATTTACCTTTTCCCAATCACCTCACTCTAAAGCAGGATTACAAACTCAAGTGCTGTCCCTGAGGAGGAAGGCAAAATAAGTGTGGAGAGTAGACAGGTGAAGTATAATATGAAGACTGGTAGTTATAGCAAAATGAGATGTCCCACCTATAGGAAATTCAAATTCAAGCTTTCACAATACTGTACTAGCTACATCAAATCTGTCTAAAAGCTTGAATTTATAAATCGTTGGTTCTGAAATAGTTAAAAATCACTGTGCTGGGGTGTTCAGAGATTGACAATATATGGTTCCTGCTCACATTTTAGCACTGAACACTACAGTTTATATCACTTACTTCCTTCACTTGCAGTATTTACCAAAAAACACTAAAAGAAAAACAAGGAAGTGGCCAAGTCCTTCAGGGGTGAATTAATTGTGAAGTTATTGTGCTTAAGGGTGAGGATCTCTCACTTGCACAGAACTTTCCTAAGCTCTAGGTCCTTTGCATTTATTTATTTGTTTTTGTATATTTTGCAAAAGTAACTGCAATTAGTGAATATCTATTTTGTGTTCTCTGACTTTTAAAATTTGTAAATTTGTTTTAATACAAAAAAAATGTTAACACCCCCCAAAACAAACAAAAACAAGGGGGAGGGGGAAAAAGGGGAGAGAATTGAACAACAGCAGAGGAGGTAGAGAGGGAAGATGGGAGGGGAGGGGAGGGGAGGGGGGATAGTAGGGGATAGGAAAGGTAGCAGAATACAACAGTCACTAATATGCCATTATGTAAAAATGTGAGTATGTAACAGAAGTGAGTCTGCATTATGTATTTGGGGAGTTCAAAACCCAATTGAGTCAAATGTATGAAAGATGATATATCATGAGCTCTGTAATGTTTTGAACAATCAATAAAAAAATGGAAAAAAAATAAATAAAACAACAACAAATAGCCTAATCAATAAATGGACTAAGCAACAATTAATATGTTAATAAAAAATTTAAATCTCTCTCTCAACCCCCCTCAGGCCCTTTGAATAGATTATGTTTTCTATAAATAGCAGAAAATACTAAAGCAATGACTCATATGGGCCAATAGGATAAACATCCAACTCTGTTCACCTTCTGAATGATGCCCACAGAACCCTCCCTCTTTTCCAACCAGCCATGCTTACCATGTAAAATTTTCTCCTGATTCTCTCTATCTCATGAAGTAGAACTGCTTCAGTTTCTTTTCTCAATGTCTTTTCAGGCAAGAAAAAACAGAAACAAGAAGGCTTAGTGCTTGAATAGAAAAAGCAAAAGATTTTCCAGGAACCTGCACATTTGTGTTAGATAGAACAGTGTCAAACGAACCCTGATGCCTGCAAGAGATCTTAGGAAATCATGACCGGCACTTAACAGCCTCAAGAGTCAAAGGTTTTTCACCTTCAGTCATTATTTCAAAAACATTGATCTGTGTCTATTAGGCTTCACACTCATGTTTAACTCCAACTGGAGCTGGACTCAAGGAACAGAGTTGCCAAGGATCAGGGGTTTTCAAATCCAGTAGACATGGTTTGGTATCCCATTTCTAGCACTTCCCACTTGTATGCATGGGTTGTTTACCTTTTCTTCTTAAAAAGGTTTCTGATTGTGTGTTTGTTTTATTGTATAAAGACATGAAATATGTTTTATTTGTGCCTAAACAGATTAAGAATCCTGCATTTTTCTGTTACTATTAATAGTCACAAACCCATATTCTACACACATGCTGGACAAAGTATGTGACTAAACTCATTTATTTTTTTTCTCTCTGTAAAATGGGAAGCTGGCCACTTTGGACAGTTGTGGGGAATGCATAAAAGTATCCAAGAAAATAAAAATTAAAACGTTCCTGGAAATTTACATTTATCAACAAGCAATTCCTTTGGAAGACAGCCTTACAAATGGATTAGTTTTGCAGGGACTCTTAAACCCTTCTTCCCACCAAATACTTTTTTTTTAGACCTCTATTTTATTTATTTTTATGTGGTGCTGAGGATTGAAACCAGTGCCCCACATGTACTAGGCAAGCACTCTACTGCTGAGCCACAATCCCAACCACCCAAATATTTAAATTTTTTTTTTTTTAGCTTTAGGTGGACACAATGTCTTTATTTTATTATTATGTGGTGCTTAGGATCGAACCTGGTGCCTCAGAGACGCCTCTACCAAAATGCTTGTCTTAGTGCAACACTATTTTAAAAAAGCAATGCCTCTAACTGTTCCACATTTTCATCAGGTATGAATTGAGTAATTATACAGTGTGTAACATTTTAGCAATGCTGACTGGACTGTGTTGAAACATTATAAATTAGAATTATTTTAGTCCATAGCTGTAACTGAGTTAATTTGAGTAGGAATGTGAGCAAACAAATTATTGGAAAAAATCAACCTAATTGCAGTTGAAAGTTCCCTGTTGATTAATGAGCATATTACCTGAAATTTTGGTGAAGTTTTTAAAAGATAAAGGGTGTCAAAATTACCTCTGATCAAATACAACAAACATAATCTACAATTAAAAATATATAACTATATAATTTTGGTGCTATAACATGTTACCACGCTAGTTTTTTAGTAATGTATAATGCCACTGCTTTCGCTTTCATTTTTTTTCTCTCTCTCCCTCTTCCTCTCCCCTCCAATGTATTAGGATACAGAATATAATATCACATTACAATATTTGGGTAGGTGATTACAATCAAACCATCTCCCAGACAAAAAGGCAAGTGAAATGGAGAAAGTACGTGATAAATTTAAGACATTATTGCACAAGCCTATAATGGTGTGTTTTAACCAGATTTCACAGTAAAAGTCATCCACTTTTTCCTCCTGTCAACAATTTATCGATTCATGCATTATGGGTTTTATGAATTGATATGCCACACACTACATGATTAAATCTAACTATAATCGTGTTTAGGCAAGAAGGTAACTTTACAAATGTTCATGTTGGAAAACTTTGGGTTGTAAGAAGATAGGTGATTTCAACATTATTTGGCAATGTAACTCAGTGCAATGGCCATTCCTTGCTCCACAATAAAGGAAAGTCTGTGAATACAGAATAACATTAGTATGCAAAATACTTTGAGGGTAAGAAAAGAAAAGAAAAGTTCAATTGTAAAAAGGCCCAGGGAAAAAGGATGGAGTAGAGGAGGAAAGATGGGGAGAGTGTACAAGAGCTGAGTAGATTCCATGGAGGTGGGTAGGGAAAAGGTGGAGCTGGGACCATTGGCTCAAGAGCTGAGCTAGAGTCCAGAGAACATAAAAGCCTAGTTGAGCCAAGTAGGAAAAGCAGGCTGAAACCAAGGAAGCCATACAGATTCAGGTCTGTGGGTGAGATCTGCTGCAGAGAAAAGCTTCCAGTTCAGGAGAGTAAAGGCCCAGATGTCTCCCCTGTTCCTCCTAGGAGTCTGGCTGCTGCTGAGCCAATCTCCCACAAAGGTTGCATCAGGATGATGAGAGAAAGTTATTTGGTTTTGTGATCACTGATTATTCCATGAAAAGATGCTGCTTTGCTGGAAAGCCGCTCTGAAAATGTCAATGGGACTGCAGAGTCTGAAGGATCTGCAGGTAAGAGCTTGTTTCCCCAGAGCCTTTTGACACTTTCCATTGGTTGCTCTGGGGCTGCCAACTTAGTGGAATGGGGGTCTCCAAGCTGGGTTGGATACCACACTGGCTACCAGAGCTCAGCCTTGACTCCAGGTGTTTTTTGCCCAAAGCTTGAAACTTTACTTGGTAACTTGCTTTTATTGAAAACCTCACTGGGAATCTTGCCAGAGGGAAAGGAAATGTAGGAAGTGCGCAGGCGCGCGCGCGCGCGCGCGCGCGCGCACACACACACACACACACACACACACACAAGCTCATCCAGGAGACACCTGGTGTTCTTCCCACCTGGCTGCCAGGTCAATGGTGAGGAGAAATGGGGAAGCCACAGAAGAAAGACAGGCGCATTCCTGGACCCCAGAGGAAAAGCTGAGCAGGCCAGATGGCAGGCATGATGGTACCTGGTCCCTAAATGGAGCATCCCTGATTGAAAGGGAAGGGGGCAAAACGTGAGCTGGTGAGCTAGTTGTCAAGCTTGTTTCTGTGCCAAAAGGCACATGGCAGCACCCTGAGATGTCTGTCCAGGTACTGAAAAGTGAGACAGGAAACAGATTTAGTGACCATCCTCCTTATGAAAAAAATCTGGCAGGGGCCTGTGCCATGGAGAATACCTTCACCAGCTTTTAATGCAACTTGTAAAAGGAACCTGGCTTCCCCATCTTTTGGGATTGGATCTTGTAGTTCTACTGTGACAGAGGTGATGGAAGAGAAACAAGTGAGTAGATGAATAAAGGAAAAACTGAAGGACACCAGGAACCAGATAAGCTTGCCTTTTAGATCATGAGAGCTGAAGACCTTATTGCTGCTTTCTAGATTTAGAAAGTATAATGGAGCTTTTTTTAAAAAAGCAAGATCTCAGACATGAGTGCAGTTCCAATGTGGATTGATTCTTTAAAATATGTTTCTTAGTTCTAAAGTACTTAGAAAGATGGTTTGGAAACCAAGTTAAAGAAGCCATGGAAACTCACAGAGGCATAAGATAATCAGTGTAATGGGTTTTATTAAATTCAGTAAGCTCAATTACAAATAATTAAGTTTTTTGCATTTCATATGGTGTATGAAATTTATGACAAACCACCAGTAAGTTTTACAGGTTATCTGCATATGTTGTACACAAGTGATCCTCATTCAGAATCATTGTGCACAATAAATATATTTACTTTATGGGATATAAAGTATGACTATAAAGTTATGTAGTTTTCTACATTGTTTGTCAGAGATTGATTTTATGCCTTCATTCCATAGTTCTTGTGTAAAAGTAATAAAAGATTATCAGAGTCTGTGAATTAACTAACTCAAACCAGGGAAGGCTAGATTGCATTGCCTTTGCTTTTTGTTAGGTGGCATTCTTTTAACCCATTTCTCTCTTTAATATCAAAGTCTTTTTTTTGTGGAGAAGAATAATTCCCAAAGATATGTGTGAGGGAAATCACAGACATATACTAGGTTGATTACATCGGAGTTTTTGGAAATCCCTCCTTTTAAACTTTATTCTGAAGCAATACTTTGTCATTATGAAACATTTGATAGATTAATGTTACTACAATCCTTTTAAAGAGTTATTTTTGTAATTCATAATTTTCTTAACAATCGAGAAAATTACTCAGGAAAATAAACAAAATCAAGCAGGGCCCAATGGCACATGCCTGCAGTACCAGTAGCTCAGAAGGATGAGGCAGGGGGAACACAAGTTCAAATCCAGACTAGTAAATTAGACCCAGTTTCAAAATAAAAATAAAATAATAAAATAAAAAGGACTGTGGATGTGACTCAGTGTTTGAGCACTCTTGTTTTTAATCCCCAGTACGTTCCCCAAAATCCATCTGTGTCAAAATTAGTGATTTCAATGACCAACATGACATCCGACACAAGAAAGATCAAAATCAAATACTGAAAATATCTTGATAAAAGCAAAGAAGGAATGATGAGGAAGAGAGGTGACATTGGGCCAACGTGGAGTAAAATAGAACCTTGGCAAGATTATAGTACTTTTATCTGCCCAATTATAAGGAAAGTAGATTGCTTAGCTATCAGGATACTTGCTACTTCTGTTTTAATGTTTAATTGTATTGAAGAAATGCCTTCTTTTTGTCTATTCTTATGTTTACAGTTTTTCTGATGCTCCTTGACATCAATGTTTACCTCCCCAAACATTTTTTAACTTAATAGATATCAATCCATCCTCCCTCAACAAAGATGCATGTGCCTTCACATAAGATGCCACAGCAGCTGAGGGCAACAACACCTTCTGAGAGGAAGCTGTCATCATTAGACCTACAGCAACATGAACCTGTAATAGAGGACTCAAAGCCTATTCCTGAGGAGTTGGAGTATATCTTTCACAATAGACAAGGGGAAGCAGAAGACAACAGCCCTTCAGAACCAGAATACTTAGTTGGAATTCTCATTCCCCCAAAGTTTATTTAATAATGTGGACGTGTTAATACATTGTTCTAGAAACTATTGTACCAGAAGATCTATGGTTAAATATTGTGGAGATGAAGCTAACAGTGCAGACATTACCTGTTGTTCACATGCATTCTTTATGATATTTTTAACTGATCCTCTTTCTGGCTGCATGATTATTAGAATATGAGAAGTTAATATTAACTAATTAATATTAATATTTGGATTTTTCATTTGATGTGAAAGATAAAATTCCTTGCATGATTTCTGTTAATAATACTTCTTACCCATCAACTGCTTATAAATACTTCTTATATTAGAAAAGTCTTTTTCCTCTTTTAACATATGATTGCATTGTTGGTTCTTGTGCCATTATTTAAAATTTCATTTCAATCTTTATCACTTTACTCAAACATAACTCAATTTAATGCAATGCCTAACAGTGATTACATAAAATAGACCAAAATTCTTATATTGGCATTAATCCTTTGATTAAATATGCCTAAAATTATAAAACTTTGGCTTTCTTAATTTTGAAATATTTTTGTGTCTTACTGAATCATTCATTGCAAGCAATCAGTTTGGACCTTCTCTCAATTTTATTTAGTTAAGGATATACAAACTAAGGTCATACTCCTAGGTAAAGGTTTTGAGAGACAAAACAATTTAAAAAGCAAATGATTTTTAAAGGAGAAAAATGAATGGACATATAATAAGAAGATAAACAACTCAGTGTCCTTTATATTACAGAATCCAACTTAGTAAGGAAATACACTTTGTATTTAATGTTTTGGAGTTTATAAACCATTCCTGTGAGCAAAACAATTGTATAATAATATGAAAACTTGTTAGAAAAGTAACAGCTGTCATCTTAGTATTTGGCCAGTTCCTTCAAATTGACTATACATGCAACTTAGGCAGCATTTAAATGGCAGGGTAATATCTTCCTTCAAATATCTGTAATCGAAATTTAAAGGGATTAAAACAGAAATTTTTATATTTCATAAATGATTATAACAAAAGCTCTAGTATTTATTAAATCCTCACCAAAGCCACTTTGCCCAGCTTCATAAATGTCTGTAAAACCTTGGAGACCATGAGCCACCTTGGACAAAGCCAGAAAGAGCACTGTCCAAAATGGAGCTTTTTACCTATATGAATGAGCACATTGCATAGGAAAACTATATACCAGAGAGCACAATGTGCCCACACCCAGATTCAGGAGTCTGCTCATCAACCTGTCCTGGTCCATGTCCCACATCTGGTCATCCACCAAATCCATGGAGGCAATGTTCCTGGAATCAGTGTGTATTTGCTGTTTCTGATGATCTGGCCATTTTTCATTTAATCTGGTCTCTTCAATCTCTTTTCTCCACTTTTTTTTAACCAAAAGTACTGAGCAGTCTTATTAACCATCCAAGTATAGTAGCATCTAGTAAGATTTGGAAAGAATTGGGATTGAAAAGTGAATAGATATTCAGCAGCTAACACTTTGAAAGAAGCCACTAAATACTCTTCACAAACACGTTTTTACAGAGCCAATAGAGTATTGACCCAGCAGTCCCAGAGCACTGAAGTAGAAAAGATTAAGCAATAAAAATAGCTACATTCAAAATATCAACACTTTAGAAAAAGATTAAAACATTTTCAGTTTCTCCCCTTTATCCCCTAAAAAACATCTTACAGTCTGGATCTACCTATACAGTCCTACACCAGCTTCTAGAATATTTGTCAAGAGGAAAAAATAAATAAAATGACACTGGTCAGTACTCTCTTTGGCTATTTAGGAAGGGGAAGGGAGAAAGTCAGTTCTCAGGACAAATTGGTCAGCTTCAGTCTCATCAGCAGGGTCTTTGGATTCTTTGCTCTTCTGCACTTCTTCAATGTGCTTATCCTTCTGTTGAAAATGCTCCAGCTTGGCAGCCACTTGTGCCTCTTGGTTCTCTTTGTTAGCCTCTGTTTGTGGGTCAGTTTCTCTTCCATTTTAATGAAGTGTTATTTTCTTCTGTTGCTTTCTGAAGCACTTCTTTCTCATGCTGTCATTTCTCAGCAAGCTGCTTCAAGACCTCAGTTTCATGGGACTTGCATCTTTCTTCTTCAGCTTCTAATTTCTTCTGAATTTCCTCCAGAGAAAGATACTTGTTCTTTGGAGGGGAAGGGGGGAAATCTGGGAAGGATTCTTTTGACTGAGGACTGAGAATCAGCTCAAACGTCTGGCCTGAGGCATGCTTCTCCAGTTCTTTCACCTGGAGATCAGAAGAAGCCATGGTGGATACAAGACAAGAGCCTGGCAGTGTGTTCTATACAATCCTCTGGTAATGAAAGCCCCATTCAATCCAAGCCATCTGGACACACTCTCCACACTTTGGTTATGTTCCACTACTTGAGTAATAAGTTCAAGTCAGAATGCAAATGGTAACTCATATGTGACCATGTCAATAGGGTGGCCATATAAAGCAAGTGGAGGCTGCACTGAACTGGACAGTTCTTATCCATCAACCACTTGTAAAGCAGCAAAAGAGAATCTGTGGTTAGCCATTTACTACTGAAGCCAGAATTAGACAGGCAGATAGGCAGGGGTCAGATCCAGAGACTGGAGGGATTGCAATGCCTCCTTCAGAGCCCTTCCTTCACCCTTATCAAGATAACCTGCCCCTGTTCCAACCTATCTTTAAGGTTGGAATGAAGCCACTATATACTCTTCACAAACATGTTTTCAGAGATTGTCCCTCTCTACAGGGAGTTGTTAATTATTCTCCCTTCCTGCCCATGTCACTCTATCTTGGCTCCTATAGCCCATCTGCTTCTTAACTTTTCTCCATCCCATCTTAGCATCTCCTGAGCCTAGGAAGGAGAGAGATAATTGGAAGAGATCAGGAGACCAAAGGAATCCTATGACATAAAAGAGGCACAATGCACTCACTTCTTGGGATACCAGGACACCAACTCTGGCACTCTTCTCCTCCCTGAGAGAAGTCTACACTACCTGTTATAAAGTAAACCCTGCTTTATATGCTTGCCTTAGCATGTTTCTCTAACGTTATACTTCAACATGTGAGGAAGCATAACTCATCACTGGTAATTGGCAGTATCATTACCAATAGTCAACCAGTTAGCATCCTTAATACATCCAGTGCTTGTGCTACTAAACTCTAGATAGGGAAGAAGGGTGGGAGGTAAAGAGAGGAGGCAGGGTGTTAGCAAGAATGGTGGAATGTGATGGACATCATTATCCAAAGTATGTGTATAAAGACATGAATTAGTGTGAACATACTTCATATACAACCAGAGATATGAAAAATTATGCTCTATATGTGTAATAAAAATTGTAATGCATTCCGTTGCCATTTATTTTTTTAAAAAAATCAATAAAAAAGTCTACCTAAATGCCATGAGAAACTTATCATATTAGTCCAATGCAGTTCCTACATAATAATTTTTGTTCATACACATGTATCAGTTTGGATGTTGTTCTGAATAACAGAACAGTTTAGTGTGTTCTGAATAACAGAACACACTAAAACAGTGGTTTAAACAATGCCAGTGGAATAAGCATCCAACACTGGTTAGCCTCTGTATGATGCAGGCAGGATCCTCCTGTCTTTACAAGTCAGCCATGCTTAGCATATAAGGCTCCTTCCTGATACTCTGCACCTATTGGACCCAAGAGAGCTGTCTCATCTCCCTTTTTCAGTGTCTGTTTTAGGCAGGTAAAGAGGGGGAAATAGGAATGGTTAGTTAGTAATGGCTCAGAAGGAAATGAAAAGACTCTGAAGTTGTGTTAATGTTGTATTAGCCAGAACTGTGTCACATGGACACTGCTGCCTACAAGAGATACTGAGAAATCATATTCAATGCTTGTGAGCTCAAGAGCTGAAGACAAGGGAGAAGGTTCTAGGAAAGCAGACTGGGAGTCAACCTATAGGGTTACACATGTTCTCTGTTCTCATACCAATAACACCTCATTGAAAGACAATAATTTTAATAATTTATCTTTGTCAGTAAATTATCTCCAAGTGGTAATGGACCAAGTGATACTCAGCAGGGAGGTGGGTTTTGGAATCCAGTAGACATGGGTAGGAATGGAAGAATATGCACTAACCAAATATAAATAGGGACAAAATTATTTTCCCTTTACAAAGTGCTTTGTTTCATTTGTTTTTATGGAAATCATTTTTTATGTTCAAATGATTAATCAAAAATTATTACATTCTAGTTTATAGAAAAATATAGTGGAAAGCAAGAGTTCCCCAATTTACTCTGAGTTCAACAAAATCAATAGTTTTCTCTGTTATTAAACTCCTACATTAGTGTGGTACATTTGCACCAATTTATGAACTTATATTGATGTATTTTTATTATTAAATCTACAGTTTAGGGGCTGGGGATGTGGCTCAAGTGGTAGCGCGCTCGCCTGGCATGCGTGGGGTGCTGGGTTCAATCCTCAGCATCACATAAAATAAAATAAAAATGTGCCCACCGAAAACTGAAAAATAAATATTAAAAAATTCTCTCTCTCTCTCTCTCTCTCTCTCTCTCTCTCTCTCTTTCTCTCTCTCTTCTCTCTCTCTCTGTCTTTAAAAAAAAAATCTACACTTTATGTTAGGTTTACTCTTTCTGTTGAACTTTATGGAGTTTTGATTCCTTGCTTGCAATCCATTTGGATGAACATTTTGAAGCAGAATTTCTGTATCATGTGGCCATAAGCCTTGTATTCTCAACTTGCTGAGGAATCTTACATTCCTACCAAGAATGAACAAGGCTTCCTGTTTCTCAGCATTCTTGACAACATTAGTTATTTCCCTTTGGAAACAATAGACATCCTAGTAAATGTGTAATGCTGCCTCATTATGCTTTCTTCTTCCTTTATTATTTTTAATTAACAAAACACAATTGTAGACATTTAGGAGGGTATAATGAGATGTTTTGACATATGTAGAATATATAGAATTGCTAAGACAATTTAATTAATGTGCCCATCATCTTGATTACCTGTACATTTTTGCAGTGAGGCACTTGAAGTTTACTCTCTTCCTTATTTTGAAAATACTCAAATATTATTATTATTATTATTGACTCTGGTCATCCTACTGTTCAACAGATCTCAAAATATTTTTTCTCCTCTCAGAAATTATATACTCTGATCAACAACTCTCCATTTTTTTCTATCTCAAGCTCCACTCCTAACCTTGGTACCTATCATTTTCAACTCATTCAGATTCCATGTATAAGTGAGATTATATGGAATTTGTCTTTCAGGGCCCACTTTATTTCACTTAAAACAATGTCTTCCAGGATAATTTCTTTTGTGGCAAATGACAGAATTTCCTTTTTTTGTCAGGCTAAGTAGTATTCCCTGGTATGTATGTGTGTGTGTGTGTGTGTGTGTGTGTGTACACACCACCTTTTTTTTATTCTTCCATTGATGGAAATATAGGTTGTTTCCACATCTTGGATCTTGTGAACAATGCTGCAATGAACATAAAAGTGCAGATACTACTTTTTTCCCCATCCTTTCCAACACTTTTTTGTCTTTTTGATTAAAGCAAATCTAAGGTCTCTAAGACATGGTATTCTCATTTTAATTTACCTTTTTGTTTTGTCTAGTGATGCCTGACATTTTTTTCTGTGCATGTTGACCATGTGTATACATTGTTTGAGAAATGTCTATTTAGATTCTATGCTGGTTTAAAAACAAGGTTGTTTATTTTCTTGCTATGGAGTTGTTCAAACTCCTTATGTGTTTTGGATGTTGACCCCTTATTGGATGGATGGTCTGCAAATGTCTTCTTCCATTCTGTGAGTTGCTTCTTCATCTCACTAATAGTTCCCCTTGTTGTGTAGAGCTGTTTTGTTTGATATCATTCATTTGTCTATTTTTCTTTTCTTGCCTAAGGTTTCAGTGTCATATTGAAAGAAATTGTTACTGAATCTATTTGTGGAGCTTTTCCTCAGTTCTTATTCTAAGCTCTTCAATCCATTTTCATTTAGCTTCTGCCTGTGGTAGGAAATAGAGTCTACTTTCATTCCTTCTCAGTGGACAGCCACTTCCCCAGCACTATTTGTTGAAGAGACAGTTCCCTTCCCATTTGGTGTTCCTAGTACCTTTGTTGAAAATCAATTGACCATAAATGAATATGCTTCTGTTTGGGCTTTCAATTCTCTTCCAGGAGTCAATGTGTCTGTTTCCAGACAGTACAGTACAGTACTCTGTTGATTATAACTGCTTTAAAATGTGCTTTGATGTTTGAAGTATGATGCCTACAAATTTGTTCTTCTTTCTTAGGATTGTTTTGGCTATCTGGTGTCTTCAGTGGCTCAATTAAAAAACCAATGACCTTAAAAAACAATGAGCTTTTCCCATTTTTCTGAAAAATGGCATTAAATATTTGATCAAGATTCCTTTGGATCTGTTGATCACTTTGGGTAGAATAGACATTTTTGTAGTGTTTGTAAACGGTTTTATATTTCTCTTCCATATTTTTTAGTTTTTGTATTATAATTATACAGAATGGTGGGATTCATTGTTACATATTTGGACCTGTAAATGTTTTAACAATATAATTTGGCCAATATCATTCCACAATATTTCTCCTTTTTTATCCCCTCCTACATCCACTCTGCTCCCTTTCTTCCACTCTACTTGTCTTCCTTCACTTTTCATAAGACCCACTCTTGCCTTTCTTATATTTTTTACTCTCTAGTTTTCACATATAAGAGAAAGCATATGACCTTTAACTTTCTGAATTTGGCTTATTAATGTTCTTATGTTCCATCCATTCTCAGTCAGTCATAAATTTTATTCCTTTTGGTGGCTGAATAAAACTGCCTTGTGTGTATATACCACATTTTCTTTTCCCATTCATCCCCTGGAGGACACCTAGAGGGCTTTCATAGTTTGCCGATTAATTGTGATACTATAAACATGGGTATGCATGTATCGTTGTAGTATATTGACTCTAATTCTTCAGGATAAATACTGAGGAGTGGTATAGCTGGGTCATAAGGTAGTGCTATTCCTGGTCTTTTCAGCAAACTTCATACTGATTTCCAAAATGGTTGTGGTAATTTACAGTCCTCCCAGCATTATAAGTGTTCCCTTTTCTTCACAAAATCTCCAGCATTTATTATTGTTTGTGTTCTTGATGGCTGCCATTCTAAGTGGAGTGAGGTAGATATCAGTGTGGTTTTGATTTTATAGAATAGACATTTGAAGTATGTTAATTTTCCCAACCTGCGAAGGTAGATTGTCTTTCCATTTATCTGTGTTTTCTTCAATTTTATCAGTGTTTTATTTAAGCTCTATTTACACTTCAGAAGTTCACTTTATTTTATTTTTGTTGCTATTATAGAATTCTTTTTCAAATTATCTTCCCAGGAGGAGATCCAACATGGTGGCCGGCGAGGAAGCAACGATTCTAACGTCTCCACTTTAACCGGATAAGAAAGACCCATCGGAACAGCCGCAGCCTACCTACGGAGGAACTTCTAGCATAATTCCCTGAAGAAGAGAGCTGCCATGAACTGGTAGGTTTATTGGAAGTGACAGTTTGTCCCAGAGACGTGGATCTTGGACGGCACAGAAATCTAGCCCCACAGACATCAGCCGCTCCAGCAAGCGGCCCCACCGGGAGGTTTAGCTCTCGCTCTGGGAGGAGCCGCATCACCTGCCCGGTTCCTAACCACGCGGCCACAGCTATCCGACTAGACAGGTAGACCCGCGGCGGGTGCAGAAATCATCTTCTGTAAACAGCAGCCGTTTTTGCAAGCGGCGGACACCCGGAGCGGCTTGGCCCGCCCCGCCCGAACCGGAATTCTGCCTCCGCCATCAGGGCTCCCCCTGGGAGGCCTAGGGCCTGCTCTGGGAGCAGCCGCATCACCCACCCGGTCTCTAACTACGCGGTCACAGCCACAGGGCTAGACAGGTGGCCCCTCCGGCGGGCGCAGAGGTCCAATCCCACAACCACCAGCAGCTTCTGAAAGCGGCGGCGGCCCGGAGTGGAGTGGCAGTCCAAACCAGCAGACGCCTCCGCCATATCGGCTCTCCCAGGAGGCCCTGCTCTCGCTCGGCGAACAGCCAAACCACCCGCTCGGATCTTAACCACGCAGACACAGCTACCCCGCTCTTCACGTGGCTCCCGGTGGCCCGACTCAGCTAGAAGGGTCCCCGAATGGCCCCGTACATGGCCTTGCCCTCTGGGCTCTGCTAATAGCCCCGCACACCTGGCGAACAACCGGGAAACTTCAAAATCTCTCTGTGGGCGTGACCGCAAGGACCAAAGGACTCTCGACACCCAACTCCCCTTACTGCCAGAGTCAGGCAGACCTGAGACCCACCAACAGAACAAGCCTAGAGGCCTGCCAGCATGGTAGATACGCCACTCCATTTGGAGTAGGGGGGCAGAGCAGAGCAGCCGCCTGCATCCGGATCAGGCCCAACGACTCGAGGGGGTGATAGTCATATCGCCACAATTGGAGGGGGGGCAGAGCAGAGCTCCCACCCGCTCCCGCGGGTGGGCAGACCTGCGAAAAACCGGCAGAGCAGGCCTAGAGGCCTGCCAGTGCGGTATTGAGATCACCCCAACTAGAGAAGGAGCACAACCACTACCCGCCCTGCAAGGGAGATTTTTCAACTATACAAGAGCAATATAAATAATTAGGGGGAAAAACTCATAATCACAACAGTTTCACCAAGCAGAAAGAAACGTGAGCAGCATGAAAAGACAAGGAAAGAAAGGACCACAAGCAATGCAGGTCAACTCAACTTTCGAAGAGGTAATAGCTGCAACAGATGGAATGTCTGATAAAGAGTTCAGGATATATATGCTTCAGATGATCTGGAGTCTCAAGGAAGACATGAGACAGCAAAATCAGACAATGAAAGACCACATTGACAAACAAATCCAGGAAGTAAAAGATCAATTTCACAGGGAGATAGAGGTAATAAAAAACAAACAAATAGAAATCCTAGAAATGCAGGAAACAATAAACCAACTTAAAAACTCAATTGAGAATACTACCAGCAGAGTGGATCACTTAGAAGAGAGAACATCAGACAATGAAGACAAAGTATTTCAACTGGAAAAGAACATAGACAGCTCAACAAGTCTGCTAAGAAACCATGAGCAGAACATCCAAGAATTATGGGACAATATCAAAAGACCAAATTTAAGAGTCATTGGGATACAAGAAGGCACAGAGCTCCATACCAAAGGAATAAACAGTCTATTCAGTGAAATAATACGAGAAAACTTCCCAGACTTGAAGAATGAGACAGAATCCCAAATCCTAGAAGCCTACAGGACGCCGAATGTGCAAAATCATAAGAGATCCACACCTAGACACATTATAATGAAGATGTCCAACATACAGAATAAGGAGAGAATTTTAAAAGCTACAAGAGAAAGAAAGCAGATTACATTTAGGGGCAAACCAATCAGGATAACAGCTGATCTCTCAACACAGACTCTGAAAGCTAGAAGATCCTGGAATAACATATTTCAAACACTGAAAGAAAATGGGTTCCAACCAAGAATCGTGTATCCGGCGAAATTAAGCTTCAGGATAGAAGATGAAATTAAAACCTTCCATGATAAACAAAAGTTAAAAGAATTTGCAGCTAGAAAACCATCTCTTCAAAAAATCCTTTGCAAAACATTACAGGAAGAGGAAATGGACAATAACATTGAAAACCAACAATGGGAGGTAGGACAGTAAAGGGGGGAAAGTAGTCAAAGAGAATAACAAATCAGTTTTAGTAACATCAATAAACAAATATGGCTAGAAGAACAAACCAGATCTCAATAATAACCCTAAATGTTAATGGCTTAAACTCACCAATTAAGAGACACAGGCTAGTAGAATGGATCACAAAACAAGACCCAACAATATGCTGCCTACAGGAGACGCATCTGATAGGAAAAGATATTCATAGACTGAAGGTGAAAGGTTGGGAAAAATCATACCACTCATATGGACTGCGGAAACAAGCAGGAGTGTCCATACTCATATCTAATAAAATAGATTTCAAGCCAAAGTTAATTAAAAGGGATAAAGAAGGACACTTCATACTGCTCAAGGGAACCATATACCAACAAGACATAACAATCATAAATATATATGCCCCAAATAATGGTGCAGCTGTGTTCATCAAGCAAACTCTTCTCAAGTTCAAGAGTCTAATAGATCACCATACAATAATCATGGGAAACTTCAACACACCTCTCTCACCACTGGACAGATCTTACAAACAAAAGTTAAATAAGGAAACTATAGAACTCAATAACACAATTAACAACCTAGACTTAATTGACATATCACCCAACATGAAGTAGTTATACCTTTTTCTCAGCAGCACATGGAACCTTCTCAAAAATAGACCACATATTATGTCACAGGGCAACTCTTAGACAATATAAAGGGGTAGAGATAATACCATGCATCTTATCTGATCATAATGGAATAAAACTGAAAATCAATGATAAAAGAAGGAAGGAATCATCAAGCATCACTTGGAGAATGAACAATAGGATGCTGAATGATCAATGGGTTTCAGAAGACATCAAGGAGGAAATTAAAAACTTCCTAGAGTTAAATGAAAACACAGACACAACATATCGGAATCTATGGGACACATTGAAAGCAGTTCTATGAGGAAAATTCATCGCTTGGAATTCATTCCTCAAAAAAAGAAAAAACCAACAAATAAATGATCTCTTACTTCATCTCAAAATCCTAGAAAAAGAAGAGCAAAACAATAGCAAAAGAAGTAGAAGGCAAGAAATAATTAAAATCAGAGCTGAAATTAATGAAATTGAAACAAAAGAAACAATTGAAAAAATTGACAAAACCAAAAGTTGGTTCTTTGAAAAAATAAATAAAATCGACAGGCCCTTAGCCAGGCTAACGAAGAGAAGAAGAGAGAGAACTCAAATGACTAACATACGGGATGAAAAAGGCAATATCACAACAGACACTTCAGAAATACAGAAGATAATCAGAAATTATTTTGAATCCTTATACTCCAATAAAATAGAAGATAGTGAAGGCATAGATAAATTCCTTAAGTCTTATGATCTGCCCAGATTGAGTCAGGAGGATATAGACAACCTAAACAGACCAATAACAATAGAGGAAATAGAAGAAACCATCAAAAGATTACCAACTAAGAAAAGCCCAGGACCGGATGGGTATACAGCAGAGTTTTACAAAACCTTTAAAGAGGAACTAACACCAATACTTTTCAAGCTATTTCAGGAAATAGAAAAAGAGGGAGAACTTCCAAATTCATTCTACGAGGCCAACATCACCCTGATTCCTAAACCAGACAAAGACACTTCAAAGAAAGAAAACTACAGACCAATATCTCTAATGAACCTTGACGCAAAAATCCTCAATAAAATTCTGGCGAATCGGATTCAAATATATATCAAAAAAATTATACACCATGATCAAGTAGGATTCATCCCTGGGATGTAAGGCTGGTTCAATATACGGAAATCAATAAATGTTATTCACCACATCAATAGACTTAAAAATAAGAACCATATGCTCATCTCGATAGATGCAGAAAAAGCATTCGACAAAGTCCAGCATCCCTTTATGTTCAAAACTCTAGAAAAATTAGGGATAACCAGAACATACCTCAACATTGTAAAAGCAATCTATGATAAGCCACAGGCCAGCATCATTCTGAATGGAGAAAAATTGAAGGCATTCCCTCTAAGATCTGGTACAAGACAGGGATGCCCTCTCTCACCACTTCTGTTCAACATAGTCCTTGAAACACTGGCCAGAGCAATTAGACAGATGAAAGAAATTAAAGGCATAAAAATAGGAAAAGAAGAACTTAAATTATCACTATTTGCAGATGATATGATCCTATACCTAGCAGACCCAAACGGGTCTACAAAGAAGCTACTAGAGCTAATAAATGAATTCAGCAAAGTGGCAGGATATAAGATCAAGACGCATAAATCAAAGGCGTTCCTGTATATCAGCGACAAATCCTCTGAAACGGAAATGAGGACAACTACTCCATTCACAATATCCCCCCAAAAAATAAAATACTTGGGAATCAACCTAACAAGAGAGGTGAAAGATTTATATAATGAAAATTACAGAACCCTAAAGAAAGACATAGAAGAAGACCTTAGAAGATGGAGAAATATACCCTGCTCATGGATAGGCAGAACTAACATCATCAAAATGGCGATATTACCAAAAGTTCTCTATAAGTTCAATGCAATACCAATCAAAATCCCAATGGCATTTCTTGGAGAAATAGATAAAAGAATCATGAAATTCATATGGAATAATAAAAGACCCAGAATAGCAAAAACAATGCTAAGCAGGAAGTGTGAATCAGGTGGTATAGCCATACCAGACTTCAAACTATACTACAGAGCAATAGTAACAAAAACAGCATGGTACTGGTATCAAAACAGGCGGGTGGACCAATGGTACAGAATAGAGGATACAGTAACCAATCCACAAAACTACAACTACCTTATATTTGATAAAGGGGCTAAAAGCATGCAATGGAGGAAGGATAGCATCTTCAACAAATGGTGCTGGGAAAACTGGAAATCCATTTGCATCAAAATGAATCTGAATCCTTATCTCTCGCCATGCACAAAAGTTAACTCAAAATGGATCAAAGAGCTTGATATTAAATCAGAGACATGGCATCTGATAGAAGAAAAAGTTGGCTATGATCTAAATACTGTGGGATCGGGCCCCAAATTCCTCAATAGGACACCCATAGCGCAAGAGTTAACAACTAGAATCAACAAATGGGACTTACTCAAACTAAAAAGTTTTTTCTCAGCAAAAGAGACAATAAGAGAGATAAATAGGGAGCCTACATCCTGGGAACAAATCTTTAATCCACACACTTCAGATAGAGCCCTAATAACCAGAATATACAAAGAACTCAAAAAATTAGACAATAAGATAACAAATAACCCAATCAATAAATGGGCCAAGGACCTGAATAGACACTTCTCAGAGGAGGACATACAATCAATCAATAAGTACATGAAGAAATGCTCACCATCGCTAGCAGTCAGAGAAATGCAAATCAAAACTACCCTAAGATACCATCTTACTCCAGTAAGATTGGCAGCCATTAGGAAGTCAAACAACAATAAGTGCTGGAGAGGATGCGGAGAAAAGGGCACTCTTGTTCATTGCTGGTGGGAATGCAAATTGGTGCAGCCAATTTGGAAAGCAGTATGTAGATTTCTTGGAAAGCTGGGAATGGAACCACCATTTGACCCAGCTATTCCCCTTCTTGGTCTATTCCCTAAAGACTTAAAAAGAGCATGCTACAGGGACACTGCTGCATCGATGTTCATAGCAGCACAATTCACGATAGCAAGATTGTGGAACCAACCTAGATGCCCTTCAATAGATGAATAGATAAAAAAAAAATGTGGCATTTATACACAATGGAGTATTACTCTGCATTAAGGAACGACAAAATCATAGAATTTGGAGGGAAATGGATGGCATTAGAGCAGATTATGCTAAGTGAAGCTAGTCAATCGTTAAAAAACAAATACCAAATGACCCCTTTGATATAAGGGGAGTAAACAAGGACAGGGTAAGGACGATGAGCTTGAGAAGAAGATTTACATTAAACAGGGATGAGAGGTGGGAGGGAAAGGGAGTGAGAATGATATATAAGAGGAAAGGAGGGGTAAGACAAGATAATACAAATGGAAGAAATGATTTACAGTAGAAGGGGTAGAGAGAAAAAAGGGGAGGGGAGGGGAGGGGAGGGGGGATAGTAGAGAATAGGACTGACAGCAGAATACATCAGACACTAGAAAAGCAATATGTCAATCAATGGAAGGGTAACTGATGTGATACAGCAATTTGTATATAGGGTAAAGTTGGGAGTTCATAACCCACTTGAATCAAACTGTGAAAGATGATGTATTAAGAACTGTGTAATGTTTTAAACGACCAACAATAAAAAATAAAAAAAAAAACAAATTATCTTCCCAGGTAGCTCATTATTAGTATATAGAAATGCTACTGATCTTTGTATTTTGCATTTTGTCCTCCAACTTTACTGAATTGATATACCAATTCTACCAGTTGTCTTTCTTTCTTTCTTTTCATTTTTGGTGCATTCCTTAGGACTTTCAGCCAACTGATGTCATCTAGAAAAATTTTTTACTTTTTCATTCTTATTACGGTGCCCATTATTTCTTTTTCTTAAATATTCTGGTAAGGACTTCCAATGCTATGTTGAATAGAAGTGGTGAGAGTGGACATTGTCATCTTGCTCCTGATCTTAGAGGAGAAGCTTTCAAAATTTCAACATTCAGAATGATTTCAGCTATGGGTTTGGTTTATTTGTTTATTTTTATTGTATTTAGATATATATGACAATATAGTTCATTTTGGCATAGTATACATACATGGAGTATAACTCACACCAATTTTGATCCTGTGCTTGTGGTTGTCCATGATGTGGAGTTCCCCTTGTAGTGTATTCAAATACAAGGACAGGAAAGTATGATTAGTTCTACTGTCTGTGGGAAGCTATCCATGAAATGTGTGTGGACCTTTTCCCCATTGAAGCCAATGAGGGGGAAGGTATGCTATTTGGGATCTAACAGTGGCAATCCGGTTGTCAAGATGGCCCAATACACATGAACTTCCTCTCAGCTCTGGGCAGCACCAGAGATGAGCATGACCTATTAGGAACCAAGAAGCCTAACTGCCCCCACCACTATCCTGTTTGTGTGAACAACTTTTTATGGAATCCCTTTGATCTGTTCTTTCCTTGTTAGAAGCTGCACCAGTCTTGATCAGTGTGGCCTATCGCTGCCCCTGCACTGAAACTATTTTTCTGTGGCCTGTGATTATTTTGTAGTACTATTTTCCTAGTTTTTATTTCTCAGCCAGCCCTCCCTCTATAGGAGAACTCTTTCTCTTGCCCACGTGGGACATGAGTGAGAACTGCTGAGGAGAACAGGAGACATTTTGCAAGGAAACCAAAGAGAATGGTAACCAGTGGGTGCTTGGGACCCTCTCTTGCAGGAAGTGTATATGCAATTAGCTTTTGAGGAAAAAGAGGAGATAGGAAGTTTCCTTATTGCATGTTGTTAAGCATGGGGAACTTGCTGTCTACAGACAGGGAAATTTACTTTGCTATTCTCAAGATGATCACGATATAAAAGGGAAAGTCTATAAAAAAGCTCAACTTGCTCATTTCCTAGAAGTGACTATGGAAGTTTGTCCCTGGCTTTGTGAGGAGGACCCGCTTGATTTGCATACTTGGGAAAAACTCAGCAGGGAGCTACATGCTGGTTGTATTTCAGTTAACATGTCTAGGAATACAATCAAGAATGTAGAAAAATTTGTATGGTAAATAGAGACATGTTTATATTTGGCCCAAGGTATTGGATGATGGTCCTTGGGAGATTTAATCACAGATCTTAGATATGCGGTTAAAAGTCTTAGCCCAGTAAACACTTTTGTCCAGCTCCTAGGACTTCTCTGTCTGCAGGAAATAACACATCTGAGACAGGGAGAAGAGTTAAGGGCAGAACTAGAACATGCCCTGTTTGTAGCTTATGAAAGTCAGAGAGATGACATAAGGGCAGAACCCAGGGGTACTTTATTCATAGAAAGTTAGAGTCAGGAAAACAGTCTGGGGGCACAGCCCGAGGGCAATTCATTATTTGTAACCATGAAAGGCAAGGAAAGAGCCCAGATAGCGTTTTATTAGAAGGAGAGATACAAGAAGATGGGGGAAGGGTCATGCTGCAGGATTCAAAGAGTCTCAGAAGAAAAAATTGAATTGGAAGCAGACCTCTGTAATTTGCATTTGAATGGTCCTGCTCCAGCAATTTGCCCTACCCCACAGGAAAGAATAAAACTCAGAGTCCTAAAGTGGCTATCACAAAAATTTCTCTGCTCCAGCCCAGCAGGGTCTCAGAACCACTAGAGAGGCAGGAGAAGATATATCGGGTTCAAATTATTTCCAATTTTTGAGCAGTTCGATGAGCAAAATCAATGTGTACAAGTTTACACAGATGTCTCTGTGATCTCCAGTAAATCCGGCCCCAGGATTGGGCTTTACATCCAGCACCTGCCCACTTAGAAGGCATTGGAAAGATCTCTCAGTCTGCTCAAAGTGCTCAAGACCTCTGATGGGAAGATAAAGATGGCAATATGGGGCTTTTTAAACCTTAGGTCTTGGATACTTTGCCAGTAAGTTTATGGAGGTGAGGTATTTTGAGCATCCTAGGAGTTTTATTAATAAGTCCTGATTTTATGGTGTCATCTCAGAAGCTTAATCAAAGATCTATTTTGACTAAAGGATTACAAGGAAATCAACAAGAATGGTATTTACCTATGCCTTAGTCTTCTCAACAAAGAAAATTTAAATTATTTAATTCATCTAATCAAAAATTTTAATGGGAGCATTAGTTTGTTCCCCAGCCCAGAAAACAGCAGAGAAAATCAATTATCTGTCTGATGATCCTGTCTGGGTTGAACAATGGCTCCTTAAAAGGAAAAAACTCAAAGTAGCCCATAATATAGTTCAAGAACACGTTCAAGCTTGTCCTATTGAGCCTTCTTTCAGCCCTTGGAATACTCTAATTTTTGTGGTAAATAAAAAGTCTATCAAATGAAGATTATTACAAAATATCAGAGCCATCAATCAAACTATGGAACCAATAGCAGCCTTACAGTCTGAATTCTCTTCTCTTACAGCTATCCCTCTTGATTATCAATTAATAGTAATAGATTGAAAAGATTTGTTTTTTCACTATACCATTACATCCAGATGATTGTAGGAGATTTGCATTTAGCATCCCAGATGTAAATTTCAAAGAATGAGTTAAGAGATTTTGCTGAAAGGTGTTGCCTCAATGTATAACCAATAATCTCACAATATATCAAAATTTTGTATCACAGTCTGTGGCTTCAGTACAAGAACAATGCCCTGATGCATATATAATCCATTACACAAATAAAATGCTTTTGGCTCATGCTAGTTCAGATGTGCTTTTTAAAATTTTTGCTCTATTAGAAACTTCACTTACTGCAATGGCTTTTTGTATAACACCTGAGAAGGTACAAAATGCTTCTCCTTTTCAATGTTTAGGCAATTCAATCAAAGGACATATGACTCATCCACAGATGGTTTGCATACTTTTAATGACATTCAAAAATTACTAGATGGTATTAACTGGCTGTAGCCAAGTTTAAAATTAACCACTGCAGATTTGATTTCTTTATTTCAAACTTTACAAGGAGATTCTTCTCCAACTTCTCCTCATCAGCTTACAGCAGAGGCAAGGACTGCCTTGACAAAAGTTGAATCCGCCATTAAGACTTTCCAGCTTATCTCCTGTCTCTCCAACTTGAGGGAGCTGTCTTTTCTTGGACATCAATCCTATGATGAATCTAAAGAATTGTTGGTTTTCAGGTACTCAGTCCTTATTGTGTTGTGAAAATGAGAAAGATGACTTAGAATCTCCTTACATGTTTTCACAGAAGGGTGAGCCCATATGTGGCACAACCAGACACTGTTGCACCGAAGAAGCATATGACCATTTCAACATGAATCCTTCGTGAAATGGAAAAATGGACACTTGACTAGACAGTGTGAAATCACCTTTAAAACTATCTATGGAAAGTGTCTGGTGCAAATTAGTACTCAAGGAATGTGCACTCTTTCCCCCTTCTTTCTCTCTATGTTATGGTCTGCTTACAGGTGCTCCAAGATCCATTTGGCTCTTATGTATCAAGAGTCAAGGCACACGATGTATGTGTGAATAGAATCTATGTTTCTTGAATTTAGACCTAACTTTTATCTTCTATGAGAATCCTAACATATATGAGATATGTTCAAAATTATTGCTGAACAATTTTTTTTTTTGTACTGGAGATTGAACCCAGGAGCATTTATCCACTGAGCCACATCCTTTTTATATATTTTATTTAAAGACAGGGTCTTACTGAGTTGCTTAGGGCCTCACTAAATTAATGAGGCTGGCTTTGAACTTGAGATCCTCCTGCCTCACCTGTGAGCTGCCCGGATTACAGATATGCACGACTGCACCCAGCTCTGAACAAATGATTCTTGGTACTTTATTCAGTGGTTTCTTTATGATCTTCTTTCCACCTACTAATTTTGGTCTTAGTTTGTCCTTGTCTTTCTAGTTCCTTGAGATGTACTGGGTTGTTTGAGATCTTTCTAATTTTTCGATGTGGGCCTTGATTACTATGAACAACCCTGTTAGTACTTTTTTTGCTCTGTTCTATAGGTTTTGGTATGTTGTGTCTCCATTTTCATTTATTTTAAGAAATATTTAAATTTCCTTTTTTACTTTTTACAAACTATTCATCCACTGTTCCAAAATAAGTTAATTACCATGTGCTTTTATACTTTTCAAAAATGTTCATGTAATTGATTTCTTGTTTTATTGCACTATGGTCAGAAAAGGTACTCAATATGTTTTCAATTTTCTTAAATTTGTTCAGACTTGTTTTGTGGCCCATCACGTAATCTACCCTGGAACATGTTTCTTGTGTGATGAGAATGTTGTTTATCTAACAGTTATTGGATGGAATGTTCTGTAAATATTTGTTACATCTATTTGCTTTAGGGTACAGTGAAATTCTGTTATTTCTTTGTTGATTTTCTGCCTGGATGACCTGTCACTTGGTGAAAGGGGGCGTTACAGTCTCCAAATATGATTCACTGAATCTTTCTCTTGCATTATGCCTATGAATACTTGTTTTATATATTGGAGTATTTGAGTATTAGATGCAAAAATATTTAGAATTTATTTCCGCTTGCTTAATTGACTCCTTTATCATTATATAATGACCTTCCATGTCTCTTTTTATTGCATTTGTTTTAAAGCCCATATTGTCTGATAGAATTATGGTTACTTCTGAATTCTTTTGATTTCCATTTGCACAGAATATCATTCCATCCTGTCACTTTCAGTCTTTTTGTGTCCTAGAAGTGAAGCACATTTGTTGTAAATAACGTCAAGTTGGGTATTATTAATTTTTTTGACCCAGTCACTTTATGTCATTTAATGAGAGAATTTAATCTATTTGCATTCAATGTAATTGTGTATGGCTAACATCTTAATATAGTCATTATGTAAATTGTTCTGTTTTTCATGTAATATTTTTTCTTTCTTTTAAAATTCCTTCTGTCTCTTTATCAGTTTGTCTATTAGAATACTGAAATGTTTCTTTGTATTTTTTTTCAAGTTCGTTGAGTTTCTTTAAAACAGCTACTCTAAATTCTCTGAGAATTCACCCATACTGATCACTGCTTGATAAATTTCTGGTGTCTTATTTTGAGCATGAGGTGAAGTTATGGTTTCCTGAAAGCTCTTCATTAATATAGATATAAGAAGTCATCCGAGCTTTTAAAAGTCAGGTATTTATTTCAATTTCCCTAATCAGTTTATTTTTCCCTATCATTCCATATATTCTAACCAGTCTGCTTATTTTCCGTGATGCTATAGTCACTTCCACTATTTCAGCACTGGTTGATACCCAAGTCCAGCTTGGCCAGAAGACTGCTGTTAATGTGTTGTCATTGTTTCAGTACTGAAGGATAATTCAAGCCTGTCTCTTATATGAAAAAGTAGTCTGTCCCCATAATCATTTCTCTAGGGCCAGGTTTTGCCCAGGTTCCTTGTTGTGGTAATCAGCATTTGGTCAGACCCTGTTTAATTCTGTTCTCCCCTGACCACAGAGTAACTGTGGTTGAACAAGCCCCAGGCTACTATGTCACACAAATGACCACCAAAGCCATCTTGCTGTGTCACATTCTAAGTCCACAGTCCACCAAGACCAACACAACATTGGGTTAGAATGAAGGCCCGTATAGGTGGACCACTGGTCCAAGACCACTGAAATCAAGTACAAATGATACTACCTGAAAGTGCCAGAGAAATAAAAGGAAAGTAGGAAATGGGTAGGGAGTAATTGTGGTAGGGACAGACGAGGCAAGGCACCGAAGATAGCAGGAAACAGTTTTATTTGGCTGCAGCCAGGTTTAGAGGGCACAGCTTTTGTTGTAATCAATTAATCCCCTGAACCCTGAGTTCAGGGAGTTTCAGAGGTTTATACCCAGCATGTAAGGGGAGGGGCGCAGAAGTTCACAGTGTGCAAAAGTTCACATAAAAGCAGCTTTTTCTTTCACTGTTCTGGGCAAGTTAACCCTTCAAGGACAACACCCGAGAAGGGGAGAATTTCTTCTTTCTTTCCTCCCCCTGCCAGCTGTTACCATGGGCCCATTTGTAACTTATCTTAAAAATGTAGACATCTCTGTGAAGCCCAGCTCAAGGCCAGAGGCCTTGTTTGCACATTTCTTCAAAGTACTATACGTTTGTGAAGAACTAGTAAGGGGGTGTCCAGCACCTGGAGTGCTGGTATCTTCTAGGCCAGTGGCATCATGAAAACAGGAAGTTTATCTATAATGGACTCTTTTGCAGAGACTCTTTTGCTGACAGTCCTAAAATCAGCCATGGTGAAGAGGGCTTTTCTGTGGAGAAAGGGGGTACCACTTCACAATAGTGTTTCCCTAAGACTGTCCAGGAAACCATAGTGTTCCTGATGCTTTCTCATCCTCATCAGGATCTCTGGAAGGCAGATATAAGTATAGAGTCATTCTGTAGTTTCTCTTTATTCTGTTTCTTGTTTTCTTTGATGTGTAGGAGCTTTTTAGTCGATGTAATTAATCCTATCTGACAATTTTGGGTTTTGTTTCTTGAACTTTTGGGTTCCCATTCAGAAAACTCACTACCTGTCTCAGTGACTTGATGTTTTCTTCCTTATGTTTTCAGGTATAACATTCAGGTCTTTGATCCATTTTGAGTTTTTTGTTTTGTTGGGTTAAAGTTTCCGTTTTCTGCATGTGGTTATCCATTTTCTCAGCACCATTTATTGAAGAGGTTGTTCTCTTCTAATATGTGTGTTTGACACATTTATGGAGAACTAGGTGGCTTTAGATGAATCAGTTTTTTTTTTTTTTATTTCTAGGAACTCTATTCTAGTAGCTGGTCTTAGTATTTATTTTTAGGCTCTGTAGTATGTGTTAAAATCTGGTATTGTGATGCCTCCAATTTTGTTCTTTTTGCTCAGGCTTTCTTTGGCCTTTTGAGGCCTTTTGTGCTTCCATACTAATTTTAGGGCCTTTTCAAAAGTTCAGTGAAGAATGTCACTTGCGTTTTCATGAGTATAAGCTTTGGGATTTTTATTAAAAGCTCTTTAAAGGGATTTGGACTGCAGTAACTTCAAAGGGTCATTGGACATGGTCAAGGTGAGAGGAGCATAAGCTGATAGGAAGCACCAAGTATAAAAGTGGGGAAGAGAGTTCAGATCACATAGGATGGACATCATTTTAAAGACTTTTTTCCTAATAATTAGTTGTTGATTAAAAATTCAGTGAATGCTTAAACAAAATGTGGTATATCTGCATCATGAAATAGTAACCAGCAAAAAAATGCAACCATGTATTGTTACTCAGAGCAACTTAGGAGAGTCATCAAAGATTTAAGCTGAGTATAATGATACAATCCTACAAATGTACATATTGTGTAATTTATTTATAAAACATTCCTAATGGGACTGGGGTTGTGGCTCAGTGGTAGAGCCTTATCTAGCATATGTGAGACACTGGGTTCGATTCTCAGCATCACATACAAATAAATAAAATAAAGGTCCATCAACAACTAAAAAATATTTTTAAAAATTTTTAAGTGACAAAATCATACAGATGAAGAATCATTTTACCAAGGGTTAAGGCCAGGGATGTAACTATGAAGACTCTTGCAGCATTAGATTGTTTTTATATTTTGGTTACATCAGTGCCAATATCCTAGGTATGATATTATAATATAGTTTCTCAAGATTGGGGTAAACACAAGTGGGCTGTCTGCATTATTTCTTATCTTCATATGCATTAGTCAGCACTATCTCAAAATGTAGAAATTATACTCAAATTTTCTGATTCAAAAATTACTAAAGAGTGAAAATCATAGGAGTTGAAAATGAGTTGTTTCTATGAGCAGTCACATAAATAAATAGGAAGTCATAGAAGACATGAGGTGGTTGAAAGAGTACTGTTGGTAACATATAAAGGAGCAGCAAATTCACTTCTTAGAAAACCTAATTTAAGAGTTACTGAAGTATGCCAAAACTCTCATGAGAAAATGACAAACATAAGAACTTATTTTGCATATAAAGCCCATAGATGACATCACTCTCAACAGGAAGGAACAGAAAGCTCATCCCCTCTAATCAGGAGCAGGTGAAGATAACTACTTTAACCACATCTATTTAGTATTGAAAGTCCTAGTCAGAGCATTTAGTCAAGAAAAACAGAAGGGAACATCAACAACAACAAAGCACAAATATTGTAAAGAAAGAAGTAAACTATTTTCCAATTGCATATGATATGATCATATATGAAGAAAATATAGAAACTTGAAAACAATTGTTAGAACTAAGAAATTATTCCCCATTGAGAAAAGATACAGAAGCAACATGCAAAAATTGGTCACAAAAAAACATCCAGAACAAAACTAGGATCTTTCTTTTTTTTTTAATTTTTTATTTTTTTTATTGGTTGTTCACAACATTACAAAGCTCTTGACATATCATATTTCATACATTAGATTGAAGTGGGTTATGAACTCCCAATTTTACCCCAAATTCAGATTGCAGAATCACGTTGGTTATACATCCACAATTTTACATAATGCATTTTCAATACATCAAGAACAGTAAAATGCCTTATAATACACTTAAGTGGAAATCTAAAAAATATTGCTAAAAAATTATAGTAATTTATACAGAATAGAAATTCATTTTCTATAGTTCTGAAGCTGGGAACTGCAAGTTCAAGGAACCTACCTCTGGTGAGTCACTTCTGAAATGACTGACTTTATGTAAGTGTAGACAATTATTATTTGAAGAGTTACACAATGCTTAGTATTTGAGAAATGAGTGGCACTTCTTCCAAATAGGAGAAACCTATGTCATACTTTTTTACTGGGAACTAAGAGAATTTATTAGTTTATTTCAAAAGTACTAAAACTTCCAGCAAACTTTCAGGCTTACTTGAGTGAAAGGGTCTGACTAGATTTGCAAGTCAAACAAATCAGGCTTATAAACATGTAGTCCTATTTGCATTTAAAATTTATCTATACTTTAAGAGTTATCCAATAAGCTCATTAATCCCAAACTGTTGACATGTCTTAAAATTTGTTTGACATAGAATAAAGGTTTATGTTCGCAAATTACAACAGATGCAGTGTCTGATAAATTAATTATAGAGATATAAAATTTTGTGCATGAACATGTGCTATAACTTGGGAGATTCTAATTTTTTGTCTTATCTTTTTCCTCTCTCTCTCTCTCTCTCTGGTGTGTGTGTGTGTGTGTGCCCTCTAGTCTTTAAAAATAGTAATTATAATTCTAGATTAAAATATTCAGATAACTGGTAATAATTCACCGATCACCTGTTGGAATTTGAAGAGAAAAGGAGATGGAAAGGTTTAAAGTCTGATTTCCCTTTACTGTAAGGAGAATGGATTCTCTTTTATCATTTATTTATCCATATTGTGTGTGTTACCACAATACAATATGGATAAATAAATAAATTGACTTAGAGTCAATCCCCTAGATTCTGGATATTTTCTCATCTTTGTCAGGATATCTGGATTAACTATGGAATTTTGAGTTTTCTATTCTGGTTTTCTGCAATTGTAAATGGGAAGGTATGTTATACATTTAAAATTTTATCATACAATCCTAGAATGATGTCATTGCTATTTTAATGCTTTTTATAGGACTGTTTTACAAATCATCAGTTTTTTTCTTTTGTGAAGAATTAATGCATCCAGTTAGTATGCTATGGATGGAAACATAGGCATTACAGAAACTGATCTAGTTACAATCTTTTGATGCTTTGAATCAGTACAAACAAATGCCCAGAATTTAGGAAGAATATTAGAAAGCTATAAAGCACATGTTAACTGAAATTATCTTTAGTGAATGAACTTAGAAGTTGACTTTATTTTTGCTTTACCAATATCTTCCATGATGATCATGATAGGCCTTTATATAAGCATAAAATAACTACAGAAGTGGAAAAGAAAAAGGAAATGATAAATTCAAAATAAAACCAGAGTAGGAGAATTTGTGACCATGGAGGGAAAAGGGGTGGGGAAGAAGGGATGGTAAGCACAGCTGAGGGAAAAAATTCTTTGTAGATGACCCAAGAAAGGGGTGGAGCTGGGGCCATTGACTCAAGAGCTGAGTGACAGCTCTAGGGAAATAAAAGCCTCTTTGGACATACAGAAGGCAGCTTAAGAATCAGGATAGGTACCCAGGCACAAGACTGTAGGGAAGAGCAATGGGAAAGTCCCTAGAGAAAGGCTCAGATGCCCAGAGCAGGAGAGGCCAGATCCAGGATGCCCAGCTTGTTCTTGTCCCACCTGCCAGTGGCTGTCTTTGAATCATCTCCAAAGAGTAAACTTTGGATAATGAGAAAGATAATGAGAAGAGGAAACTAGGTGGCACGACACCATTTTTTTTGGGGGGGGGGAACCTTGCTAATCACGTGCTCCCAAAGGCAGGAAGACCAATTTATATGCATCTGGATCACTCACAGTGAGAGCTACCTCTGGCTCTGAGTTTATTCCTTGCTGCAGCTGACGCCTAAAATTCGAGCTTTTGATTTGTAACTTACTTGTGTTCGAAGGGTCTCCCTGGGGTCTCACTGGAGGGAGGAAAAGATAGGGAAGAGAGGTGCTAGGTGATCTTTCCATCTTGGGATCAAGCCTGATAGAGTGACTAGAGGGGGATGCCACAGGGGAGATGAAGCACCACTTCAAGACCAGCAGTAGGTAGAGCTCAGCCTCAGACCCCAGAAGAATACCAATGGGCACCTGGAGTGGGCATCTCCAAGCCTTTTTATGCCCTAATGGGAAGGGGGAAAACACTCTGAGATCTCCTGTCAGAATCCTACAATGAGTGACAGAAAAGGCCTTGCATTTAATGACTCTCCTGGTAGAGACACTGGGCCATGGCCCATCATACTGAGGAAGTCCTTTTATTTTTACCTTTTTTGAAGTTTGTTTATTTATTTACTTATTTGTTTGTTTATTTATTTATGTATTTATTTCCCCCACAGAGAAAGTCTTGCCTCTCAAATGTTTGAATTCCATTGAGAAAAGGGATGGATGAGAAACAAGTGTGTATGGTGACTAAAGAGAGCATCGAAAGAGACCAGAGAGATGGGAACTTGCCCTTCACGTTATCCTATTCAATTAACACTTTCTTTTGAACCTGTATTGATTTTGTTGTTGTTATTTGTTTGTTTTGTCTTTTTAAGTCTGAGGACCTTTTGATTCCAGAACACTTTTTAAGCTTTTCCAAATCACAGGGTATTCATAAACTGGAGGCTGTATTAAATGAAACTGGCAAGAATAGCTTTCAAAAGAGACAGAGTTTATTCTATTCAGTATAATAATTCATACTAAGTCATCAAAATCAAGATAAATGAACAATTATTGTTTTACACTTAATAAAGTGACAGTTTCTGCATAGGCAATGTGTAAATCCTGAGCTACATTTTGTAAGCTATATGCATACACTACATTAAGTCATTAATGGATGGCTACCAAAGTCATCTTAAACAGTAAATACATCTCCATTTTACAGGATTTACATCATGAATAAAATTTATTTTTTCTATATTGTTGGCTGAAGTTTATTTTCAAATGTTTGAATTCCGTCTTGTATGGTGACTAAAGAGAGCATCGAAAGAGACCAGAGACATGGGAACTTGCCCTTCACTTTATCCTATTCAATTAACACTTTCATTTCAACCTCTATTGGTTTTATTCCTTCATCTATAAGATGAAGGAAATATACAATAGACCTAAGAAAAATTTTAATGCAAACTAAAGAAAAATCAATTGTGCTATAACTTTTCTCTAAATTTTACCCTTTTCTGAGTAAGTAAATTAAAATGCCTATTTAAAGCCTGGAAAATATTGATGAATTTAGTAAGAAAAATAAAAAAGTACTTCTGATATCCATGCATAACATTTGATATAGATATGGATATGAATATACATATATAGATTTCTGTTACTATCTAAATATCTCTTATTGGAGAATTTTGTAATTACAAAGTAAATCTCCCAATTGCAATGCTGTGCACATTTCAGTTGGAAATTACCAATCAAAATAGTGTAAGGGAGAGTCAAAAGTGCCATGGTATAAGCACTTAGAAGATATTGGGAAAAATCCACAGAGGGGACAGGGTAATGTTGGTAACACCTCAAATTGCCCAACTCTAAGTCATCTTAATTGTTTAAATGTTAGGAAGCTTTCTGATTTTTTTTTAAGAGAGAGAGAGAGAGAGAGAGAGAGAGAGAGAGAGAGAGAGAGAGAGAGAGAGAGAGAATTTCAATATTTATTTTTCAGTTTTCGGCGGACACAACATCTTTGTTTGTATGTGGTGCTGAGGATCGAACCCCGGCCGCATGCATGCCAGGCGAGTGCGCTACCGCTTGAGCCACATCCCCAGCCCCTCTGATTTTGTTTGATGTTTAATTATATTAAGGCAATGGTTATATTTTGGTGTAGACAAATTTTTACAATTTTTCTGATTCTAGTTGATATGAACATTTTCCACACCTCACATCTCTTTTTTAGCTTAACAGAAATGATGTCATCCTCCAGCAGCAAAGAGACAGGAACCTTAGACATGAGGTCAGAATTTGTTCCCAGTATGTCACAGGAGCTGAAGGTCACACAAATGAGAGGCAGTTAACATTCAAGAAAGAGCTATGTTCTCTGTAAAAGAGAAATACACTTGATGGTGTCAGTAAAATATGTTGTAAAGAAGGTTGTGACAAAAAACTTTCCTTAAAGCATGCAATACATAGAATGATTATGGGTTTCCCACCAATGTGGCTTCCCCAGACACACTTACTGATGTACAATTCAGTCCACTACTAATCATTAGAACATGAGAAAACCTTATTAGGCTTTATATTTTTAATATAGCTTATAGTCTCTTCATGATTATATTTTCTGTTAAGAATTAATCTTTTTTCTGATGATTGTCTTTCTTATTGTAGTATACTTACACCAGTTTTTTTTCAAATTTTATTATTTTTTTAAACATAATACCTTTATTTTTTATTTTTATGTGGTGCTGAGAATTGAACCCAGTGCCTCACACATGGTAGGCAAGCACTCTACCTCTGAGCCATGACCCCTACCCTAAATTTTATTAATTTATGTTAAAATTTTATCTCTCTAACCAACATGATGACTTCTTAAACACATAACTAATACCATATTCTATCTATCTATCTACACATTTTTATGACCTCATCAACAGGCTATTTGGGCTCAAAAACCACAAATGTTGAAATTTTCTACTTTCACTGAATTGGGTTTTGGGGGAGTCATATTAAAGCATTATCTGAAAACAACCTGAATCAAAAATAAGTAAATTTTCATTTCTGTGCCTAAAGTAACTCAAATGCTTTTCAAGTAAGGTTTCTCTCATGTTTCTAAACGATTCAGTAAATGTTTTCCAGTGATATAAGTAAATGATCACATAGGTTATCAAATAAATAACTCAATGTTTTATATTAAAACTACTTAAAATTCTTCTCAATATTCTAACTTAGAACTACTTTGGTAAGAGAATATATTCAGGATCACTATTTTAGAATTTATAGAACATTTATGTAAGCAAAATAAAGCGAGAAATGATGTGAGCTGTTCTTAGAATGGTGGTCCAGTATGGTGTCATCTTAAATTTTTATTAGTTTCTTCTACCTCTATGCCAATACATTTTTAGTCAGCATTTACAGAGCATGTGAACTTATAACAAGTTAATCTTCTTGATCAAGGTTGGTAAACAGAATTACAAGAGATGAACCCAGAAGTTTTTATATTCCAAATCTTCACGCATAACTAATGATAACCAAGCCTCTGAGGTTTATCATGTCCTCCCTGAAACCCTCTTGAAGAGATGCTTCTCCTTGAGGAAGCAGCAACCAACAAAACTAACTTTTAACAGAAAAAAATTAATGTGTTCCCAGAGTTACACTTTCATTCTGTCACTTGTGTGACTGATTATCACCCTTGTATTTATATTGATGTATCTGCAGCATGTTGATCATTGTCAACAGTAGAACTTCATTCTCTCCAAGGTCCCCATCTTATCTACTTGTTTCCCACCTAGTACTTAACTATAATACTGAGGTCTTTCACTGTCATCCAGTGACTCAAGTTACTTTCACTTTCATCAGAACATACTACTACCCAAAGTGGTATGTGTCTAATCTTTCTTTTTCCTAACAGACTGCTTACACCTAGTAGGTATGAACTTATAAGCATATCCTCTGGTGTGCAAGAAATTTCCAACTTTTTCATTTTTAACATATCAATAAAAATGCAAATTATGTCACTAAGTGGGAAAATCCAATATTATTCTAATGGAGCTTCCCTACTACAGTGTTTACTGAATCTGGGTGTTAGCACTGAAGTATCAAGATCCTTGGGGTCCACTACTCTCAGTGGTACCAGTGCAGCACTCATGGCCCAACCTTGCATGAGCCTTTCAACTTTGTGCCTGCTCCCTTCACTGGCAGACTGAGGGAACAATGCCAAGAATGAGGGCTTTCGTATTTTGGACATAACACCATCTTCCATTCTGAGGTCTTCAGCTCTCATTGTGCAGTGCACAGTGAAATCCACCTTGAACCTCATTGTAGTATTAAGGAAAATAAGCACATACTCTCTTACATCTCTTTTTCTGTCTCTGTCTCTATATATCTTTATCTCTGGCTCAGGTCCTGCCAAGGACATACACATAACATTTCATCATTATTAGGTATTTACAAAAAGTAAGATGTGCAAGCTTTAAACATCTTCTGCTTCAAAACTCACCAGGCTCAGGCAGGCAAAAATCAAGGCACAGGCTTTGTGCTTGAACGGGGCTAGGAAATGGTGATGTAAGACAAAACAACAAGATATATTGAGACCTCGCCATGGAAACATCTCAAGAAAATCTAATATACACATTGATTCCTACACCTTTTTAGAATTTTGTTTCTGTGATTAGAATTTTGTTTTCTAATGCTTTTCATAAATAAACAAACACTCTCCTATTGTCAATCTTGTCCCCACAAAACTTCAAAATATCCTTCTGAAGCTCTTTACCTCTCATTCCTGCTAACTATGACTAGAATTCTACACTCTGACCCTGTCAGATGCCACTGTGGTCCCCCAGTACTCAAATGGTGTGGGGATGCTGGGCTTTTGTCCTCTTACTTCAATAACATTTCACCCATTTTTGCTAATGACTTGTATGTGTATGTATCTATCTATATATACATGATAATAGATATGTATGTACATATATGTGGATATGTAGATATGTGTATTTACACTCACAGACATGTATGTGTATATATGTATAGATATATGCATCCATACATGTACATGTCTGTATATATATGATACATATGTATATATAAGTGTAGCATGTTCTAGTACTGCATACTCCCTTCACTCCAGCAGCTGCAAAAGCTTCCTCATCAGGTGTGATTTCTTTTAGTAGGAGGAGTACAAGTTTAAAGCCAGCCTAGGCAACTCAGCAAGATCCTGTCTCAAAATAACACTTAATAAAAAGGACTAGGGTGTGGCTTAGTGGTAGAATACTTGACTAGTAGGTATGAGATCCTGGATTCAACATTTGTATTGCAATCAACCCATACACACTCATACACACACACACACACACGAAGATCTATCAATATAGTATTTTTCCCTTATCTAGAGTAGGAAGAATGTGTTTTAGTGAGCTTTGAATTAATACCATGAAATATCTGAGATAACTAACTTATTTTTGAAAAAAGTTTATTTTTTTTAAAAAAAAGCTTTATTTGAGTAACAATTTTGGAGGTTCAAAGTCCATGATCAGCCATCCCCATTTGTTTGGCCTCTGTTGAGGGTGGTAGATGGAGGTACATCATGGTGGGCACTGTGATAAAAGAAAGAGTTCACAATTTTAACAGGAGCACAGAGAAAGAAGAAGAGCAGATCCAGGACTGATCTTTTTATAACAATCCTCTTGGGAGAACTGCCAAGAGAAATACCAAAGGAATCCCACAAGAAATAACGCATGGCCCTACTGGCTTCCCACTAGATACCAACTCCCAAAGATTCCACCACCTTCCAACAGCAGCAACCTGTTGACCAACCCTTTAATTACAATATACCCCTTGGAGACACCTGCATATTCAAATCACAGAAGAATACAGGAGTTGGGGCAATAGCTTCCCCTTGTTTAAAAGGAGAACTATAAAGGATTGAAAAAAAAAAAAACAACACCTGACAGTGGTGAGTACTGGGAGGAGTTAAGCTTGATAACCCTGGAGGAGCTCCACAGGCATCTCTAATCCCTGTACCCATGGATTCTTACCAAATGCAGAACTCCCCCCCCTGCATTTTACTCCCCAGCATTCTAATCCACAATCCTTTTGTGGATTCCTCTATACCCACATAGAGGGCAACAGATTCCCTCTTCAAAGAGATAAGTCACCTTACAATTAATCTTCCTATACCATTTCTGCACTTGTCATGAAGGTCACAGAATTTTAATAATAAAATCTTGGTGGTATCTAATTCTACTAACCTGGGCACTCAGTGCATTTTCACTCTTTAGCATGTTCTAGTACTGCATACTCCCTTCACTCCAGAAGCTGCAAAAACTTCCTTGTCAGGTGTGATTTCTTTTAGTAGCGTGTTGTGAGCACCAATTATTTATCTGCCAAGAACCCTATTCTCAAGTTACAGGAGATCTCAGTCTATGTTAGAGATTGATGAGTAAAAGAAAAATAAATGCAATGATATTAGTAGAGCATCCTTGAGAAAGAAATCAACCCAAGGAAATGGGGTCTTGTTTAATGCCACCATCACCAGTAGGAAAACAGAGGAAACAATGGGTATTAGAGAAAAGAATCTGAAATTTTTTTTCCTTAACAGAAGGAAGGCTCAATCTGATCTTGGCAGATATTCAAGAAAAAGAGGAGAAAGGCACAGGAAAGAGCACACAGCACAGCATGGATACAACTAGCCATGAGTCAATAGGGTAGCAGGGCAGGTAGTGTAATGAGAATTGTCAAGATGTTGCTGCAGATGGAGACAGGGAGGCAGGATCTTCAGTCATTAACTTCATCTTGGATATGGACTTTAGCTGCATCCTGGGGTATTGGAAAGCATCCTGATCATGATTTGTTTCTCATAAAGAACACTAGGCAGAGAATGGGCAGAATGGTAGGATGGTAAGGGCACACACCCGCAAACTGCTTACAATGTACTGCAGCATCTGAAATGAATGTCCTGCTTTGCCCAAACTATTTTACATTGTTTCTTGAGAACAAGAGGAGGAGGTGATATTATTTCACAATAATAATGATCAATGAATGATAGATGTTTCAGAGAGGAGACTCTTCATTCAGGATACTGTAATTCAGGTATTTTTTATATCAAAAGCAGTGTTCTGGGTCCTTAAGTTTCATATGTGTAAGTACAAACATGATGCTCACAATGAGTTTCAACCTGGACATGTGACTATTTCCCAGCTTTCCCTTGCCATGTGTACCTTGCACATAACTAAAACATGAGAAAATAGCATGGTAGAGAAACTTCACAATCTTAAATGTTATATAAAGTATAAAAATTCTCCTCCATGAAACATCCAAAATTTGCTTCCTGGAGGATTTTAGAAGATGCAAATTTCCTTTATTCTCTGTTTCAGGGTTTCTTTTAAATCTGTTAGAAAACTGAGGTAATAGGTCTACAAGCACCTAGAGTAGTTTGAGTCCCTTCTGTTCATTTCTGAGGGCTGATGGACCCATAGATTTGAATGGGAGGACTTAGCAGCAAGAGAAATCAGGGGTTTCATCATTCTGGATGGTAAAAGTTGAAATACAGGTGTTGGCAGTGCCACCATGTTCCTGAAAACTTTGGTGGAGGATTCTCCATCTTAACTTCCAGTGTAGTTTTAGGATTTCTTGGATGCAGCTGTAGCTCTTCAGTGCTGCCCCTTTGTGGAAGACCAATCTTGCATGTGACTGAGTCACACTCCACGGCTGGGTGTTGAGGTGCTCAGTCACAGAAATGTGGCAGAGCTTTCCCTACCCTTCTTGGGTTCGAGGGATGGTGTCTTGTGCATTAGTATGTCTTGCTACAGCCCCTTGGGTGAAGCTACACTCACCTGTTCTTTTTAATATAACCCCTTGCCCTGTTTAGGATAGAATCTTCCATGGAAGTACCTGGTATGTGTTCCCTTCTCTTACTGTGCCCTTGGTTGTGGCCTACCCAGATGTCAGTCAACCTGCTGAAAGTAGACATCATGAAGATAGACTCAGCCCCCTGAAACCTGACCCCTTGCCTCATTTGAATAGCTTCTCTTCAATAAAAGGGGTCAGTGTGTGCCATCACAGTGACCCCCCGCCAAAAAAAAAAGGTATTTGTGTCTCTTATGTGGTTATTTTGCGCACCCCAATTAGCCCAGTTCAACTGGAGTGACCCCTGAGCCTTTTAGTTGTGAGAACAGAAACCCGGCACCCCTTGACACATGCTATTCTGTGTTCTTCCATCTTCACAAGTCTTTGTGAGTTCTGCTGGATTTCACTATCCACTCTATTAGATGTAGGACCCATGTAGCTCTAGTGTGACCTCATTTTAACTAATACCATCTGCAATGACCCCAATTCACACATGTGCCATGATGCAGTACTGGTGTTTATGATTTCAATATGTTGATTGAGGAACACAATTCTATCATAACAAATGTTAAGGACAAACCGTGGCAGAATGGCCCAGGAGAGTCACTATATTAACGTTTCTACCTCTCTATATATGCTGAAAGGAAGGAAAAGAAAAGGAGGGGAAAGCAAAGCAAAGCAAATAACTGTGTCAAAGACATACTATTCCCAACTATTTTGATTATATTGCTTTGTAGAAAGAATTGGAAATAGGAAGTTGAGTCCTCCAATTTTTTTCTTCCATTACAAGAATATTTTTTCTCTACTTGGGAGCTCTTGATATTCCATATTAACATTGGAAAGGGTTTTTCTGTCAAAAACACATTGCATAAAATAACACTGGGATTTTGATAGGGATGGCATTGATTCTGCAGGCTCCTTTGGATAGTGCTGACATTTTAACAATATTAAGTCTTCTGCCAATTCAGGAAACTCTATGAATATGATGGTAATTCTTTCCATTAATTTATGTCTTTTAAAATATCTTTCAGCAATGTTTTATACATTTCTCAAGTATATTCCAAAGTTTACAATTATTTTTATATTGAAAATATAGGTGTTACTCCCATTTTGTTTTTGAAAGTTCACTGGCAACCATTTTTTAATGTAATTTAGTCCCATTTATAGAAATTATTTATAAGTACTAAGTGTATATTAATCTTCAATTTCTTCTATAGATAAGCTTGTATCATCTGCAGGCAGACAATATTTTACACGTTCTCTTCCAATTTTCAAGCCTTTCCTCCATGTCTTTTGTTAACTGATGGATCTGGTTAGGACTTACTATACTCTGATGAATACAAGCCATTAGGTATGCATTCTTGGTTTGTTCCTAATCTGAAGAGATACGCTCTCATCCCTTTGCCATTTGTGAATGACTTTAACTGTATATTTTTTTAATACACAAAATAAACTGAGCTCACATATATTAATTTTTCATTGGAGTTATAGGAATACTTTAGTAACATTTGAATTCACTACTGTTAAAGGGAAAATCTTATGAACTTTCATGTTACATCCAATATTATTTCAACTCCCTCTTATCTTCCATTTAATTCTAACTTTGTCTGAGACTAACAATAGCAAATAGCTCATGTCCATCCTTATGACTCTTAGGACTTTGAGAAAATTGTTGTGTTAACTTTTGGGAGATAATGTAGATGCACAAATATGAAGTCAGGAATAATGCAGAGAAGTCCTGTGTTTCCCTTGAATACGGTTTCCCAATAGTAATATATTAGGAAACTACTGTACATATCATAATTAGTATATTGATAATAATATAATCAATAATCAAGACAGAATACTACATCCATAGCAGAGGAATCCTCATGATCCACCTACTTTGCTCCTCAGGCCTCCTCTGGCTCTTAGCTCTTGGCAAAATGCTTCTCCATTACTATAAAATCATAATTTCAAGAATATTTAGTAAAGGTTACAACATTTATCCTTTAACAATAGACTTTTTTCTGGAGAAGTGGTTCACACCTGTAATCCCAGTGGCTCAGGAGTCTATGGCAGGAGGATTGGGAGTTTAAAGCCAGCCTCAGCAAAAATGAGGTACTAAGCAACTTAAAAAAAAACCTGTCTCTAAATAAAATACAAAATAAAGCTGGGTATGTGGCTCAGAAGTCAAGTGCCCCTGAGTTCAGTCACCAGTAACTCATGCCTAAAAAAAAAATGGCTTTTTTCACCCAGCCTAATTCTCACAAGTATGTATCAACACTTGGTTGCTTTTTATGGATGACTATTATTCCATGATATGAATGTATTATGGTTTCTTCAACCACTCACTGTATTTTTTACCTACAACTATATATTACAAAAAGGTAACTTTCCAATGGATTCATCCTCAATAATCTGAACTCTATTCCTCAATAGCATGATCTGTCTTTTGGATCAGTCCAAGTTCCCTACACCCAACAGAGGTAGTAAATATGACCAGTGATTCTTCAGTCTTAAGGCACATTTGATTCCCTTAGAAAGGTTTTAAGAAAACTTAAGTTTCTTGCTTAAGTTTCATGCTGAAATAATTAAATCAGAGTCCCTCTTCTATCTGATCTAGGTATCAATATTGTATGCAAAGTTGACAATGAACTGCCTAAATACTGCCCAAAGAACCTGTTACAATATCTGAAGGATATTTGGGTTCCTGTAGAATTAGAGCTCATGCAAAAGTGGTGTTTTATGTTTAGGCTTTAAGTGTCTAGGAAACCAGTATCTCCTTTGAGTGGAGTGGAGCTTCCTTAGAGGATGCAAGAAGTTGGCAGTTTCTGTTGAAGACCAGTGAGCTGTGTTGTCAGTCAGGGGTCATGATCCACAGTGGAGAGCAGAACTATGGCCACCATGAATCCCATTCTCCTTTCAGAAGTGTAAGTGCTCAAAGATCAGGGAAATCTGTAAGGCAAACCCTTGCATGATCTTAGTCCAAGGCAGTTTGCAGATATTCCAGATCAAAGTTCAGGTCAGATCTGAATCTAGGTCTAGATTCAGAAGAAGATTTCAAAGGCATTATGCAAGGCCGTGGTCTTGATTTAACTCCCAAATAAGCTCCTCTATCAGGTTTACAGTCAATATTATCACAGAAGGCACAGTCACAGTCAATCTGCTATGTCTACCAGAGGACCTCACATGGACAATCCAACAAATCCTGACCAAAACTGTTGTCTTGGAGTGTTTGGGTTGAACTGGTATACTATGGAAAAAAATCTAAAAGAAGTGTTTTCTAAATATGGACCTATTGCTGGTGTGTCTAGGTAGTCAAGAGGATTTGCCTTTGTATATGTTGAAAATGTATGATGCTAAGGAAACTAAAGTATGTACTAGTGGAATGGAGTTTGATGGACATAGAATTACAGTTAATTTCTCTATAACAAAAAGACCACATACCACAACACCAGGAATTTACACATGGAAAACAACCTGTGGCAATTCACTATGTGACAGAGGATATGATGGAGGCTATAATGATTATAACTACAATACTTTATACAGAAGAAGAAGTGGAAGAGAAATGCTCTAGAAAGAAATCATATTTACAGAAGGGGCCACCTTTCACTACTATAGTCATAGATAATACAGGTCACATTCCAGGTTTTGATCTCATTTACATCCTTGCTATTAAAGCATAGAGTTGAAGATGTTCTGAAATCTGCCATAGAACTTGGATATTGCTTTGGGATACTTTTTATTGCAACCTGTTTAAAAGGTGACAGTGCCTAGTGAAGGCAGGACTTTTCCACTTTTTAAGAGAACTACATTTGGTAGAGTTGAAAGGCTGTTTTTTTCCTGCAGTTGTGTAGTATGGTGTAGTTTGTTAACTGTTTTCAGGAAAGTATATTTTGCAAGTATGATTTTACAGTCTAAGTTTTGACTGTTGAGAAGTTTCTATTGTACAAAATTTCACTTAAAAAGTTTTCCTATAGAATACAGTGTATTCTAAAGATCAAAGCCTGTGTGTAAAATGCTGCCAAAGGAAAAAAGCAAATATAAACAATTTTATTTCTGCTTTTCCTTATAACTTATTTGTGCTTATAACTATTTTAAGTTGTCTCTAGTGCCTTTCATGTGTGTGTGTGTGTGTGTGTGTGTGTGTGTATGTGTGTGTGTGTGTTTTTGTATTTGTATTATAGAGGATTACACCCAGGGCTTTACTCATGAATGAATTCAGCAAAGTAGCAGGATACAAAATTAACACACATAAATCAATTGCATTCCTGTATTCCAGTGATGAATCAGCTGAAAGAGAAATTAGGAAAACTATTTAATTCAAAATAGCCTCAAAAAATACTTAGAAGTCAATCTAAGTATTGATGAACAATCAATCTAATAAAAGAGATGAAGGATCAATAAAAACTACAGAACACTAAAGAAATTGAAGAAGTCATTAGAAGATGGAAAGACCTCCCATGTTCTCAGATAAGCAGAATCAATATTGTCAAAATGGCCATACTACCAAAATCATGTACAGATTCAATGCAATTCCCTTCAAAATTCCAATAAAGTTCTTCATAAAAATATAAAAAGCAGTCATGAAATTCATTTGGAAAAAATAAGAGGCTCAGAATAACTAAAGCAATCTTTAACAAGAAATATAAAGCAGGAGAGATCACAACACCAGTACAAATTAAATTGTACTAAAGAGCTATAGTAACAAAAACAGCATGAAGGCCCTTTTGTAGAAGCTGCCAACAAAACACAGGTTGGCTTCAGTTTCTGTTTTGTGCTTTTCTGGGTATTTTTGTTAATCTTGCTAGTCTCCTCATAGATTTAGGTTGATGGGATACTGTCACAGCAGAATTGCTTTACCCCACTGTTGCATATACCCTGGCCAAAATGAGGTGTCCAATCAGACCCTTAAATAGGAACACCATTTTCATCCACAAGTCACAAACCAAGAGGGCTAAATTTATTAAGTCCTCCTGAGCCAGCAGCTTTCATTCCCCACCACCCAACAAGACAGGCTAGCCCATTTTTAGGTACTCAGTGTAAGAGCCCCAATCAAGTTTCCTTTTGAATGTAAAAGTCATCCTCTGAGACCAAACATTCCAGTCAATTTCTCCATCTTAGAGCAGAGAGAAAATGGAGGTTGGAGTGGACCCAAATGGAAGTTAAAGAAAATTTTAAACTCAAGGCTAAAAGAAAATACTCAGAAAATCATGAGCCAATCCAATAGCCTTTGTATCCTCCTCTTTTAATTTACCAAATTTATAAAAATATATTGAATAGACCCAATATACATGACCCGTAATTCAAGAAGCCAAAAGTACTTAAATTTATACTTAGTTGATGTTTTAATATTATAACTTTTCAAATTATTAGATGTCTCCTTTCACAAACACATTTATGAAGATTAATCCTAGTTTTGTTAAAACTAATTTACTCATTTCTAACTTAGGTTACCCATGAAAACCACCATATCAGAATCCACAGACATTGGTGGGATGTGGGGGAGCAGCTGCAAGACAGGTGGCAACAGGGTGTCCTGCAGTGAGGCTGGTTGTTTGGGAGCCAGTTGTGAAGCAGTGGGCAAGTAGGGTGGTGGAGGCAGTGGCTCCCCTTCAGGATCCCCTTAATGGGTGTGCTTGGCAGGCTTTGGAGTTGTTGGATTTGGGACTAACATAACTCCACGCTGACCCTTGGATTTAAGGCTGAATTGCATCCATGGAAGCAAAGTCTTAACAATCTGGAGTCAGGAGTCTACATAAGGAAACTGATATGGGTGATCTGGGGTCCCAGTGACAATGCAGTGTACTGCCCTGACAGAGGGACATGGAGGGTGCCTTCTGGAGGACAACTGACATCAAAAGCAGGCCATTCAATGGCGCAGAGAGTGCAGAGTTGGCTCTTTGTCAGCTTAATACAGTAATCCTTAGAATAGCCCTTCTTAAAATTCTTGATCACACAGTCCAGGACTGTAGGTTTAGACTGTGTTCCTCTTAGGTCCCAACCTGTATTGGTGTTGCAAGAGACAAGTAGGGATGTCAGAGAAGTTGTCCCTGAAGGAAAGGTGTTCTTCTTGGCTACCTGAATAAACCCCAAGCTTGGTCAGAGGTCCTATCATAGAATGTGAATTGCCCTTAAGCCTTATGAGGTCACCATGGAACGTGCAGGTTGAGGACTGACTCATAGTCTGCAATTCTAAGCCAAGGAGCCATAAACAGTCTCACTTCCACTCACACCAACACAGACACTTAAGAGTTTAAAGCATTTTCTCCCCGACCCTTGTTCCCTCAAGGGTCCCTGCACTGTCCTGGGTGGCTGTGGAAGGTGATTAGTCTCTCCTTCTGTCCTTAGGGACAGGCCTGTCTATGGTCCTGGGTCCCGGGACCTTACCTTCTTCAGTATACTGCGCAGGAGTTTTGTCCCACTCTACAGGAAGTTTGGGTGCCAGCAGCTGTTCCCGAGATGCAGGCTTTCTGGGTGAAGGAGATCACAGAATTCTCAGATGGTGCCTTCCTGTTTGGTCTGAGGGACACCACGGACTCGGCTGGACCACATTCCCACCCCAGTGGCTTTAAACCACCATGAATGTCGCTTCCTGGCCAATACACCAGAAGTGTTGTGGGAATCAGGCAAGAAGTGGCAAAGGACACTCAAAAGAGTTGGAGAAACTAAAGTTTATTTTATGTGGGTAGGCCCAGAGGATATCAGCACTCCAGATTCTGAGCATCTTTTACTAATTTTTCACAACATTTCTAGGCTGTCTAGTGTCATAAATTTTCTAGTCTAAAATGGTACATAGTTGTGTACAAGGTTTTAAAGAAAGATATATGATTGTGTGTAAGAGTTTTCAAGTGGGAAGTGTGTTTACTAAAGCAAGATGCATTAAGGAAAAGAGGCTCCTTTTACAAGGTCTCTCTATCCATGGAGGAGGAGACTTTACAGGGGCATTTACACTTCAAAGGGAAGTAGTTAGAGCCTAGAGAATGTCCTTTACATTCCAAAAAGTAAGAGTGAATGGAGCAATTAAGTTCCTGGAAAGCCAGCCTGGTTTCCCAAGCAGTAATTTTCTCAGAGTGTCTTAGTTCATTTTTGTATTCAAGCCTGGATTATTTATCCACTATAGCATCAGAAAAGGGACTTTGACTTGACTACAGGAATTGTGATTATGTTAAGATGGTCTAAATTGACAAGGTTAGTAAATGTATTTTGTCACCTTCATAGGTACCTGGTGGTGGGCAATGTATACAGAAAGTGTTTATGTGAGTTAAGGTGGTAAGGGTTTTATAATCATCACTAGGTAGAGGAGATTAAAGGGAAATTGATGCAATTATACCATTCATAAAATAGGACAAGAGACTTCTCTGGCAGAAAAGTATAAATTATCAATTCATGCTACAATCACTGGAATATTTTATTCTTAGAGTGAAAATGTTATTGTAGTATGTTTCCAAGAAGTCTTAACAAAACAAATTAAACTATGATGAAAAATGCAGGTAAACACCTATGCTTTTAGTGCTGTAGGATGGAAGTAAATGTACTGTGTTTAATGACTACAAATAGGGGGCACTTAAATGTAGGACATGCTGATATTTTCTAAAATGTCATTGTGTATATCATACATTTTCTATATAAGACCTATATCACGTTCAGCAGAAATAAAACATGATTGGTAATTTACTTAGGCTTTTCAGAATTTAGCATACACTGAACTGAATAATATATATCTCCCTTGAAAATCTGTCCTTGCCAGTTTTAAGGTAAACTCTTGAATATGAATACTACTCTGTGACTTGAAAAAGATTAAAATACTATCCTTAAATTGAACTTTCCTTAGTTCTTAACTCTTGATTTTAAAAACAACTCGTTCAGATTTATATTTGAAAGTGTTATTCAGATCTTCAGCTAGGATGGTGGCAAGGTCAAGCTTAGTTCTCTCTGGTCCTTTTCAATGCTGTCTTTAGTCACTGAGCACTCTTGTTTCTCATCCATTCATTTTCTCAACGGAGTTACAAGACCAAATTCAAACAATGGACAGATAAGTCTGCATATGATGATAGGTGACAAGCCATTTTCTTGATCAGGAGTTAAATTAAATGCAAATTAATGCAAAACCTTTTCTGCCCCTCATTATAGGAGCTCAAAAAGAGGTCTCAGAGTACATTTGGGCACAAACAGTCTTGAAAACCTGCTAACCATGTCACCTATAGTTACATTTCCTCTCAATTAGAGATGGTTCTTCCAGGTGCCCAATATCCAGCTGGTTTAGTATTTGACTGGCCCAGTCTTTCCCATTCTGGAAATAAGCCCCACCTAATGCCAAATGTCTTCTGATACTTCACCTCCACAATGGCTTCCTCCTATACCCACCTTCTCATGCTGGGTGCAAGGTGAGAACATTGAGCACTTTTCATCCCATGTCTTTCCTTCCTACTGGTGAGATTCCCAGTGAAACCATTTGAATCCAAGCACGTGAAATGCAAAAGCTAAAATGTTAGGCATCTACTATAGCAGGGAGTAATCTCAGCACATGCACCCAGTAAGAACTTGCCTTGCTGTCCAGACCACCATTCTAGTTGGTCAGTACTCTGAGGGCAGCCATTGAGAAGTGCAGAAAGGCAGCAATCAGGACACCTCATTTCTGAGTGTCCCAGAGGCTCTTGGATGGCCCTTTTGGACTTTGGAGATTCTGTTCGCAAGTGGTGCACACAAAGATCATGATGATGTCTTGGATTCATCCATTTGGTGTAGTTTTCTCTGGACAGCTGAATCAGTAGCAGTCAGATGACTGGCAGGTGGGACAAGTACAGGATGGGCATCCTGGATCTTGCCTTTCCTAATCTGGGACTTTCACACTTTCCCTTGGGACTATTGTTGCCCTTGCTTACATACCACCTGTTGGCTTCAAGATGCTTTTTGTTTCCACCAAGCTGCTTATATCTCTTGGTACCATTTTTCCCCAAATCTCTTTGCACCCTACTTCAAGTCTTTCCCCACATTACACATCCATTCATCTTCTTAACATTATCCACTCTCTGCTTAATTTAAAATTTATTACCTCTCTCTTTGGCAACTTTCAAACCTAACTTTCTCCCTTTACCTTTGATTTCAGGAGGTATTTAGGAGATGCAAATCATCTTTATTTTCTGCCCTGTTATTCCTTATAAATCAGTATGATAACTGAAATGAGAGCTCTATCAATGCCTAAGGCCCTTATTTACATTTCCAAGGGCTTATAGACCCATAAACCTAAGCAGGATTACTTAAAGCAAGAAAAATCTATCCTTTCATCTCTCTGGATGTTAAAAGTTGAAATACAGGTATTGGCAGTGTCACCATCCTTTTTAAACTTTTGGGGAAGTAGTCTCCTTCTTTTTAACTTCCAGTACAGTTTAAGAATTCTTTGGATGCAGCTATAGCTCTTCAGTGCTGTTCCTTGACACATGTGTTCTCTGTTCTTTTATCTTCACACAGTCTTTGTGAGTCCTGCTAGATTCCATTACTGGATGTAGGAACCACTTAGCTCTAGTGTGACCTCATTTTAACTAATCCCATCCTCAATGACCCTAACCCACACATGTTCCACTTTGAAGTACTGGTTTTGATCATTCACCATGTCTATCCAGGGACACAAATCTACCCATAAGCGATGTTGAAGAGAAACCAAGACAGAATGGCCTAGGAGATTAAAAAGAATATACTCATTATCTCTTCTATCCTCAGTATGCTAAAAGACAAGAAAAAAGGCAAGATGAGAAAAGAAGACAGGGTAAAAGAAAGCAAAATAAAAGATAAGAAAACAAGATGAGGCACTACTCTATCAAGGACAAATTGCATCTGATAGTTTTTGTCTATAGAAGCTTTGTAGAAGGTTTGGAAATAAGAAAGTTGAGTTTTCCAACTTGTTCTCCCTTTTCAAGAGTGTTTAGACTGTTTGGGAGCCTTTGAATTTCTATACTAACATTAGAAAGAGTTTTTCTGTCAAAACCACATTGCATAAAAAGACATAAGGAATTTGATAGAGATTGCATTGATTCTGTATGCCCCTTTGGGTAGTTATGATGACTTAACAGTATTCTGCCAATCCAGGAAACTCCTTGAATATGATGACAGTTGTTTCCATTAATTAGTTATTTTAAATATATTCCAGCAATGTCTTCTATGTTCTTCCTTAAGTATATTGCACAATTTGTAATTATTTTATAAAATATTGAAAATACAACTGTCACATTGAAGACCTTAGAAGATGGAAGGATATCCCATGTTCTTAGATAGAAAGAATTAATATTGTCCAAATGGCCATACTACCAAAAGCATTATATAGATTTAATGCAATTTCAAATAAAATCCCCAAAACCTTCCTCATAGAAATAGAAAAAGCAATCATGAAATTCATTTAGAAAAATAAGAGACCAGGAATATCCAAAGAAACCCTTACTGGAAGAGTGAAGCAAGAGACATTACAACACCAGAACATAAACTATACTACAGAGTTATAGTAACAAAAAGGCATGGTATTGGCACCAAAATAAACATATAGGACGATGGTAAAGAATAGAAGACAGACAAACCTACATAAATTCAGTTATATTAGACAAAGGCACTGAAAACATACATTGGTGAAAGATAGCCTCTTCACCAAATGATTGTTTTGATTGAAATGATTCGTATACGAGGTAAACTCTCGTATATGATTTATATACGAGGTGATATGATTTCAGTTTCAGGGAAAACTGAAAGTCCATATGCAGCAAAATGAAATTAAATCACTATCTCTCATTATGCACAAAGCTCAACTCAAAGTGGGTCAGCAACCTAGGAATTAAACCAGAGACCTACACCTAATAGAAACAAAAGTAGGCCCAGATTTTCATCAATTCAGAATAGGTCCTGCCTTCCTTAACCAGACCTCTAAAGTGTTATAAATAAAATTAAGATTAATAAATGGGATGTATTCAAACCAAAAAATTTCTTCTCAGAAAAGAAAATAAAATAACATGAAGATAGTACACACAGAGTGGGAGAACATTTTTACTATATGCACATCAGATAGAACACTAATCTCCAGGATATATAAAGAACTTAAGAAAACTTAGCACCAAAAAATAAATAATCCAATCAATAAATGGGCTAAGGAACTGAACAGACATTTCTCAGATGAAGATATATAATCAACAAATATATGAAGAAAATGTTCAACTTCTCTAGTAATCAGAGAAATGCAAATCAAAACCACTCTAAGATTTTATCTCACTTTAATCAGAATGACAATTATAAAGAATAAAAGCAATAATAAATGTTGATGAGGATGTGGAGAAAAAGGTACACTCATATGTTTCTGGTGGGATTTCAAATTGGTGCAACCTCTATGGAAAGTAGTGTGGGGAATACTTAGAAAACTTGGAATGGAACCACTATTTCACACAGCTATCCTGTTCCTCAGTCTATACCCAAAGGAGTTAAAATCAGTGTAGAAGAGTGACACAGCCACATCAATGTTTACAACATTTCTGCCACTCTCTTCTGTCATGACATTCAACCTCACTTTGAACCCCAAGAAATGGAGCCTGCTGTCTAGGAATTGAAATCTCTGAAACCGTGAGCCCCCAAATAAATCTTTCCCCATTTATAGTTGTTCTGGTCAGGTACTTAGTCACAGCAGTGAAAAAAACAGACTGAAACAATGTGTATAATTTTATAGTAACTTACCTCTTCTATTTAATTGACATCAATATAAGCACTGGAAGTCAGCCTTATATCCTATCTCTCTGTCCTTTAGGTGATTGTCTATTATCTCAAATTAATTCAGGTTATTAATAGAATAAGAAGTTGTACTTCTAATAAGAAGTTGTATTTCTCTAAAGCACCCAGACAGCAGTTCCAAAGTGTTATAAGGAAAATTGTGGTGAGCCGCCTCTGCCGCTTATGCAGATTATGTTCGCCATTAAGAGATGGCGCTGGCTCCGCTGTGGTATGTGACAAACAACTCCATATTTGGGAGAGTTGGCGCATGGCTTTTCAGCACCCTATGAGAAAGTTCCACGTGGCAGCTTCGCATTGGGGCTTGAGATGCTTTATTAAGGCTGGGAGGGGCATCCGAGGATTAGTAGAAGAAATATCAAGGGCCTGAATAAACCGCTGAAAGAAGATTCCCGAGTTGCGTCTTCCTTGCGGGCAAGGGGTCGCGACAGAAAATAAAAAATAAAATTATAAGAGAAAATGCATCTTTAATTGGTATAACAGCTATGAACCAAAAAACAATATTTTGTAATCACAAACTTCTACTAATTATATATAATATTCCCTGTATATTTTAGACCACAGTAATCTGTATAACAAAAAATCTATTTTTTGAACTTAACTTTAAATTAACTGAATTTTAGTGTATTTTGGACTCATCCTGACATGGAATAAGGTGAGAAGCAGAATCTTAACTCAGTTGAGGAGTCCTCTTGACAATTCTTAGGTCAATTTTTTTTTTCTGAAACTGATTGTTCCTCTTTCTTAAATATTATTTCATAAAATTTTAATATTGTTTTCTGAGCTTAATGGATAGCAGTTAACACAATCCAACATTACATCTGATACCTGAATTTAAAAAACTAGAGATCTCTTAACCACTTTTGTTGGGGGGAATGTGGCAAAATGAATTCATGTTCCACATTTTCAATCTTTAAATAAACTGGGATTTACTTATTACCTTCCAAAAAGAATAACACAAAATGTCATACAAAATTTATTGATGACAGGTTCTTTTTACCATGTTACAAAATATTAAATGATATAAATAAAATTCTAACTACATGTGTCATTTTTATATATGTGTGAAGGAGATTGCTGATACAGAAAGCCTCAGTCTGAAGAACACCAGTTTGGTAAAATGCACTTCTAAAATTTATATTCTAAAGGCTTGTATAGTGGGAATATTATGAATACATCTCATACACAAAGAATTTAATAATAGTTGTTCATTTAACCAGAGTTGTACATACACTAATTCCTTTAAGACCAGTTCCCCTAAATATTAGAACCTAACAGACACTGGAAATTATCTTGAGAGATAAGACCAGATTAGTGTTTTAAGAATAAATTATCTTGATAGGAGTTGACTAGACCTTTAAGAAACCCTTGCTATTTCAACAAATAGAGAATTAAATTTGGGGTTTTTGAGCTTCAGAGGAAAACCTCATACATAGGGTACTTTTGACCACTTACTTTTCCAAGATTTTGTATAACCAAAAGTTAGATAAAAGGTGTAAATTTTGTAAGGTATGGCGGGGGGTTACTTTAGATTTCCTCTGGAGACTATTTTCCTATTATGACAGTTGGGAATCAGGCCAGGTTTGGAAGTAGATGCCTATAAGTAATTTTTTAAAAATTTGATTAGGTCTTTCCCATTATAATTTTGAGGATGAGGCTCCCTTCTGAACAAAAATTAAAATGAATGAAAGAGAACAGAACATGGATGCCTGAATAAAAGAAACTTTCTTTTTGCCTAGGAACTATCCCTGAACCGGGAGGGGTCAGCAGTTTCTGCCCTCCTGCCATAACTTATGAATTTAACTGTTGCCTTACCTGCATTGGCACATTTTTCTCCTCCTTCATGGGTGCATAGTCATGAAAAAACTGCAAGTCTGTGGATTACCTACCCTTACTGTGTGACTTATTAACCTGGAAGAACATGAGACTCTTAGATGCCTTCTTTTCCTGTCTGTACTGAGCCTAACATTAGTTAATAAACTTTTTGTGGGGGAAGTACTGGGCCTCATTCAGAATAAAGAATCATAGCTGGATACTATTTTCATTTGGGGCACAATTTGCATTTTCTTCTTAGTCCTATCCATGGGGGAACTTCAGAATATTTTTCTGCTTTAACAAAACAGGCTAAGCTGCAGAATTGTATTAAAATTTATATTTCACTCTGACAGCTACGATTTTCTATTGGAGATTTTGTATTGAGACCATGTTTGGCAGAAGAAGAAAATGAGGCACTTTTTTCTTGAGCATCTGTGGGTTAACCTTGCTTCACTTTTACAGTATGCAGGCTAGTGGTGAACCTGGCATAACCGTTTTGAACAAAGATGCCATCTCTGTATGAGAAAACAGAACTCGGGCATCTGCAACAGAAAAACTGCCCACTTTGCTAGGGACATCTACCTAATGAGCTTCTCATGGTCAGCAAACCCATCTCTCATTTTCAATTTTCTGCTGAATTTATTGCTGCATTATCAGCAAGAATGCAAAGTTTCTTTTGACATACACCAAAGACGCAAGGTATTCAGACTCAATGGTGATTACTGATTTTCCTCTGCCACTATAAAATTTTCGAATGTGATGCCCCAGATTTTCCTCTATTAACCAAGGTCTGAGAAGTCTGTACAAGACCAGAGTCGCTTGGGGTAAAGGATGAAACAAAACAGCTTACACTTGGTATGTGCCAGAGGAATCGCCAGAGGCCAAGGAGGACATCTAGTGGTTGTTGAATGCTTAATATCCTTTTCCTCAAGGAATTTTTAAGAAAGAAGTAAATTAAAAGATACATGCCTTTCTTTATGGATCATTCCATGTAATATGTCTGTCTCTCAGTGGCTAGAGTCTGATCAAGGAGGAAATGGAGGTGCTCAGGAGGTGCATGCAGAAGGAGGAAAATGTGGTCGGCTCACAGGTGGGATATGTGTTACTGGGGCATTTGCACAGCTTTGCCTAATTGACCAATCACCATAGGTTACCCAGTGGGCTGTCAGGAGAGAAGGTGGGGGGAGTCATTGAGATTCACCAGGGAGGGCTCTAGCCAGAATCTTGAAAATGCTTCTCTCCTGTGCTCAACAACTCACATACAAAGACAGATCAGAATCAGGGCAAACTCTTACCTAGCTCCAGACAAGCTCAGAACCAGGATTGGAGAGTAGGAAATGACTTTTCAGAGCCCATCATGCCTAACCCACAGGGCCAGTTATTAGGAGGCATAAAAACCCATGAAACCGTTTTGGCCCAATTGTAAATTTAGGCAGCCTATGCTTATTGCATCTAAATAACTGATGAGTACCCAAAGTATCATCCAAAGTGAAACAGAAAGATGTACCTCAGAAAGACATAAGGTGCAGAGGAGCTTATCTTGGTGATGATCCCAGGAGAGCCTCCACCTGATACTGTTCTTGGAGATCAGGAAAAGGTCCTTGTTCCTCAGTGTTGAAGATAAACACCTGACAAATGCTGAGACCAATGAATAAAGCAATATTTATTTCAGAAAATAATCAGCCTCCACTCCCTCGAATCAATGGGTTGTTAATCTCTGTGATTATGCTCCTGGGCACTCTGTATTATTAACAATTTAGCTTCATATCTCTCCCCTTAGGAAAGCAGATGGAGAAGACAGAGAAGGCAAAATTAAAAGAGGGGTGTTGGAAGGCTGGGGACACAAGCCAGAGAGCTCCCTCCACAAGCAAAAATGGAGGAATAAAGAAATTAAAGGAAAATACATTTTTACAATGCTTTAAGTATGTCTGGGTACAGAAAGTTTAGAGGTGAAAAACACAGCCTGACTAAAATGAAAGTTAGGTTACATAATATCCTTTTGCAGGGAAAAAACTGCCTCTCTCCTGGCTGTGAGGGGAGGACAGAGAAATAAACCATTTACAACTGCTGCACAAGGACCAGCAGTTAGGCAGGTGATTCCTGGCAAACCTGTGTTTGACCCAAAATACTGGCCTAGGAAAACCACACTGCATGATACAGAGTGTGCCTGAGTAGGAGAAAAGCAAAAGTGGAGAGCAGTTACACAGGGGATTACTGGTCTGGATTCCACCAGGCTCTCCCCGTGCCTTTTCAATCTGGTTCCTTGCAGGACGGTCTGCAAAAGTGCAGGGATGGCATAGATTGAGTTTGGAGACTGAACTCAAGAACAGGATACATGGCATTCACAGGTGGCACAGTGGACTAAGAATTGGCTCCTCCATCACATGAGTGAAACACAAGGGAGATCCCTAGGGTGAAGTCTTCCAGTGTGGACTGATAATTGCTTGGCCCTGGAGGTGCACTGATTTGAAATGTGCAGACCAAGTGGCATTCAATGAACAAACTACAGCCAACCTAAGCCTACACCCCACCTCCAAAGTCTCACCTACATGATTACCTCTCTCACTCTGGCAACTCTACCCTGAGGGTGGAGTAAGCATCACACTCCAGATGACCCCACATAACAATGCTGAGAAGGGAAGCTGAGAATCTAAGGTACGCCAATGAAAACAACTCTTTAAGTTTTTCACTGAGACCTTTTCTTTTATTTTTCTTTATTTCTGTTCTCTGTTGAATTTTGACCCTAATGTTTCATGAACATTTATACATATTAATAGTTGATTTGTCTCATTTATAGCATTTTTAAAGTCAGGTATTTCTCATCATCAGTGTTTTGAGGGCAAAGATGTTTGATTAGTATATTTCAGTTTTGATTTTCTTTTTTATATTTATTTTTATTTTTTAAAAGTTTTACTTCATATATATTTTTTCTCTCATGTATCTGTTTTCTTTGGTTCTTTCTTTTTATTTTCCTGTTACCAGCTGATCACTATTGTTCTCTTTCACTATTCCTTAATTCTTACTTCTATCTTCTTTCCTAATCATCACATCCTACATCTTTTCTGTTCTCTCCCTGTCCACTATTTGAAATTGTAAACCCTTTTGCAAACATACTATTTTTATTGAAGACAATAACTGATCATATCATTTATGTTTATTGTTACAATTAATATCGTAGATGCCATAGCAGAAACTACTCAGTTTAATGTTGTATATTCTTTGCCTTCATTATTGCTATTATTTGTATCCTACTGAATCATAAGGTCCTGAAAACCTTCAGCTATACTGTAAATCCACAGGGCAGAAACTTTACTACCTCAGATATATATACTATTAGATGAATAGACAAACAAACAATATGAAAAAGCAGGTAACAAAGCACACCAAACAAACCAAGATACTTCAATGTCAGAATCCATGTACACCATGGTGGAAGAAATGTCAGAGAAGAAGTTTAGAATGTATATAGTTAACCTGATCTACAAGATAGAGGATGATGTAAGAAGTGTAATCAGAGAGAAAATACAGAAATTAAAAGATAAACAAATTCAATAAAGAGATGTTCTTAAAGAAAACCAAGTAGAAATCTTGTAAACGAAGGAATTAATAAACCTAATTTAAAATTCAATGTAAAGCATCAACAACAGACTAGACCAGGTGGAAGACAGAGTTCCAAGAAATGAAGACAAAATATATAACCATTCCACAGCTTTCATTAGGTATGATCTTAATAATTGTACAGTGCACATTTGACCAATGCTAATTGGGCCCTGTTGAAATTGTAACTGAGCTAATACAGCTGAGTAGGTTATGCATGCAAGCATATGAATTGTTGGAAAAAACAAACAAACCTATTTGCACATAAAAGTTCCCTGGACATCTATCAGAGTTGTTTAATGAGCATATGACCAGAAACTCTGTTGAATATTTTTAAAGTTAAAATAAAGTTCTAAAAAGTCAACTCTTACCAAATGCAGCAAATATAGATTACAGTAAGAAAAAAGCACATTTTTGTGTGTGTGTGTGTTAAAACATGTTACCAAAATATTTTTTTTAGATTGTGGGATTCCATTTCTTCTTCATTTCTTTTTTGTTTGTTCATTCTCCACCCCCACCTCCCACCTCTTTCTCTCTCTTCTCCAATCTGTAAAAATACAGAATATAATCTCACATTACAATATTCACATTACAATATTGTTTTCAATCAAGATGTCTCCCAGAGGAGAAGGCAAGTACCATGAAGAATGTCTGTTAGAAAGTTAAGACTTGACTGTACAAACCTATTGTGTGTGTGTTTTAACTAGGATTCACAGTAAGATCCAGTTTTTTTTTCTCCTGTCAACAATTTATCCATTAATGCATCATATCTTTTATGGGTTGATATACCAGACTCTATACTATTTTATCTAACTTATCTTGTTTAGGCTAGAAGATAGTGTGGCAAATATGCTTGCTGGAAAACTTTGGGCTCTAAGAAGATACTACTTTATTTTTGGTGATGGAATTCAATGTAACAGTCATTTCTTGCTCTCTATAAAGGAAAGGCTGCAAATGGAGAATGACTTTAGTACACCAAATGGTTTGACGGTAAGAAAAGAGAAGAAAAGTTCAATGCAAAAAGGCCCAGGGCAAAAGGATGGGGTAATGGAGGAAAGATGGGGAGGGTGAACAAGAGCTGAGTAAATTCCATGGAGGTGGGTGGGGAAAGGGTGGAGCTGGGACCATTGGCTCAAGAGCTGAGCAAGAGCCCAGAGAATATAAAAGCCTGGTTGAGCCAGGTAGGAAAAGCAGGCTGAAGCCAGGGAAGCTGCACAGGCTCAGGTCTGTGGGTGAGATCTGCTGCATTCTCTAGAGAAAGGCTGCCAGTGCGAAAAAAAAAGGCCCAGATGTCTCACCTGTTCTTGATCCACCTCCTAGGAATCTGGCTGCTGCTGAGCCAAGTTTCCACAGCACCCCAACCAGGATGGTGGGAAGAGGTTGTTCAGATGTGTGGTCGCCAATTAGTCCGAGAAGTCATCAACGTTTGTGGCCATGTGACCTGGAACAGGCCAGTGAGATATCCCCATCAGAGATCTGCAGGTGAGAGCTTTGGTCTGCCTAGGCTTCCCCCATCCGCCACCAGTGATCCATCACTTCCTATTGGTTGCTATGGGCCTGCCAACCTAGCCAAAGGATACTCAGGAAGTCTGAGATGTCATCCTGCTAGTGGTGTTTGTTGCCCGGCTTGAACCTTGCTTTTATTGAAAGAACCTCGAAGGGAATCTTGCCAGAGGGAGGAGAAATTCAAGAATAGCAAAAAGCCTCATCTAAGAGATACTTAGTATTCTTTTCACTTGGTACCATGTCAACACTGTGGGGACATGGGGAAAGCCACAGAAGAGGTGATGCTGCACAATTTCCTGCAGGAGATAGGTACAGTCCTAGACCCCAGAGGAAAAGCTGAGTAGGTCAGATGGCAGGCATGATGGTAACCTAGCTCCTAGGTGAAGCATCTCCTATTCAAAGGAAAGGGGGCTAAAAGTGAGCTGGTGAGCTGGTTATCTTCTAGTTTCTGTACCAAAGGATACATTGCAGCATGGTGAGACCTCTGCTGGGGTCCTGAAAAGTGAGACAGAACGTGTCTTAGAATTAGTGACTATCCTCCTTGTCAAAAACTGGCAGTGGCCTATGCCACGAAGATTACCTCCACTCCCTTTGAATATACCGTGTGGCAGGAGCCTGGCCTCCCCACCTTTTGAATTGGGTCTTGTAGTTCAAGTGTGACAGAGGTGATGGAAGAGAAACAAAAATGACTCGATGAGTACAGAAAAAACATGAAGGACACCAGGGAAATGGGAAGCTTGCTTCTTAGACCAGGAAAGCTGAAGATTTTATTGTTGCTTTCTAGTTTTAGAAATTTCAACGAATACATTTTTTTTTAAAGCAAGATCTCAGAACTAGGAGCAGTTCAAATATGGATTGGTTTATAAAAAATATGTTTATTATTTCTAAAGCATTTAGGAAGATTAAATGGAAGCCAAGTTAAAGAAGCAGTGAAAACCCATAGAGGGTTCTATTAAATCCAGAGAAAGCACGCTCAATTACCAACAATTAAGTGTTTTACATTTTATATGGTTGTGTAACTTATCACAAACCACAAGTAGATTTGTGATACCATTTGCATATGGTATACATAAGTGCTCCTCATGCAGAATCAATGTGCAAAATAAATACATCTACTTTTCTTTCTTTTTTGAGCATGAAAATGATTTATTGATTAGACATTTGATTTTTTTTTAAGAAGTAAGCCTACTGAAGATAGAATTACACAGCTCATGGAATAAAAAAATGTTCCATCCAGCACCTGCATCATTTCATATTTCCTGGGGACAATTTATGCATTCTGTATCATAGCCTCACCCTAAAACATCTACAGTGCTTGATGTTGATGAACTTGAATAGGATATAAGAAACTTCATGGATGCTCAGTTTGGCAAGTATCGTTAGTGATGTGACTTTCAGAAACATTCTTATGCACTAGAAATAGCACTACCTGCAGTGAGTCTTTGAAAATTAAAGAAAAGAATGCCATTAAATATAATCTTCAAAACAGGAAGGAAAAAAATATATATCAGAAACAATGTTGCAATGGGATTTTCTTTCTAGGAAATTAAAAATGTAACTTTTAATTAATAGGGTGATTTGTTGGTATTAAAAATCAGAGAAAAAAACCAATTTAACATAAATGGAACTTAAGAAAGAATGCAGGACAAGAGCTTCACTTCTTTGGCTAACTTATTAAAAACTGCCAATTGAACATTTTCAGTCAAATTGTATTTAAAAACAACATCAGATCAACATTACAATTCAATAATCTAATCTAAGTATGCACTTGACAATGAAGCACATCTGAGTATGGAGTGAAGAGAGAGAGAGAGAGAGAGAGAGAGAGAGAGAGAGAGAGAGAGAGAGAGAGAGTGCTAGAGAATATGAGAGAGAACAGGGAGGAGAGACAGAAGACTAGGATTGTCAGCCTGTTGGCCCAAGAACAACTGAGATGTCTAATTTGTTCAGGTGAGACCAGGCATCATGTCAAATCTCCATTTTTTAGAAGGCAATTAAAAATCACAATTTCAAGAGCCCACAAATCAAACAAAAATATTATAAAAAGAAATTAAAACTATGTTCAAAGAGCTTTTTCTCCCAGCGTGTTTACAGCACTCCAAGGAAAATAAAAGCATCCATGACTATCACAGATGAAAACAAAATGTATGTCATTGGAATCAGTTATTTTTCTCTGAGGTATTATTTTCCTGAGGTATTTAATCTATATAGAAATTAGATATCATACTGTAACAAATTGTATTCTCTCTCTCTCTCTCTCTCTCTCTCTCTCTCTCTCTCTCTCTCTCTCGGTGTTGGATATTGAACTGAGGGCCTTGTGCATGCTAGGCAAGCACTCTACACACTGAGCCATATCCCCAGCCCCAAACTGTAATTTTCATAGTTCTGTTTTAATTTTCTTTAAACCTTGTTTAATATAATTTTTTCAATGTTGTTTTAATGATTCTGAATCTGGTTCTAGTTCTTTTAAATTTGCTTTTATGTCAATAATTAATATACTGGCTACCAGTTCTAATCAGGAAAAAAAAATCTTGATAATCTCTTCATTGACAGTACCCAGCAGAAATTACTGATGTGCAAGCAAACCATAAAAGATGCAGATCTCTAGAAAGCACATTGTGTTGACTATTTCGTTGTCTGAATATTCTTTTCCATGATTCTTGATGAGAGACTGTTTCAATCTTGTAAACATCAGTGTGCGAGTCTCACTACTATGCAGTTTCACGTCCTTGGACAGGAAGTGAAAAGCTAGAGGAGTCTGAGTTTTAATGGCTGATAAACCTTACATCCTGTAGAGAAGGAAAACACTTTTTCTTTTTTGCTACTTAAGAATGTGGCAGAAACGCATGCTGAGGTAGTCCATTCAATCCTTATTTTTTTCTTTTCTAAAAAATTTGGTCTCAGAATATTTCGGGAAGGGTGACATTTTGAAGAAGGCACTGCTGGGACCAGCTTCCATTGGAGTCTAATGCTGAGCACCTGGCTGTCCTCTTCTGTTGCTTTATCCAGGCACAGATTACTATTCACATGCCACAGGGTTAATTTCACTGGATCATATTCCTGGAGCTGGTTGCTTTTTAGGTGGTGGCATTTGAGCATGGTAACTGGGCCATTAAGTTTGGAAACATCCAAGCAAAAGTCATCTGTTCTAATTTCTTTATTGGCAGTATAAGATAAAACCTGATTGCCTCTCATACCATGAAAATTAAAAATTCCAACTTTTTCATTTTCTTTTCTAGCCATGTTATCTAAACACTGATTTGTTTCCACATTTCATATCTCTCCCAATGAAAAATAGTTATGTGGAATCTGAGAATCAGGGTAAATATTCTCTACGTACCAAGAAGAAGGTTTGTACTGTAGTTTGTGTCTTAGACCAAGTCTTGAAGATATATCCCCATAATCTACCTTTGTCACACCTGGAGAAATTAGATAGAAAAGATTCTTGAGTTCATCCATCCATACTTCTGCAAGTTGTTTGGTATTTTTATTGATGATTTGCCCTGTGCCTCCTGGAAATGTGTATGGGTCGGGTAGCTTTCCAAAACACATGTTCAACATGTGAGCAAGTGACAATTTCCAAAATTCCTCCACATTGCCAAATCTTAAAGGAAATTTCTAGTTTTTCCTCCTCTCCAAATATGCATTCTAGCATCATATGTTCCAATTTCCTGACAGTAATCTCTGTCAATTGGAAAAAGGCCTCCTGCCATTGTAGGTGATCTGCCAGGAAGAGTCTAATCATCTTTCTTTCTGTCCATTTCTCTCTGGGAAACAGGATACCAGCAAAAATTGAGCTTCCAGTTGAATCTACCATAGGTCATATCAGAGCTTGCCATGTATTCAAAAGTATCATCAGTGATCACGTCAATTATAGGACATATCACTGTTCTCATGTCATGTTTAATCCTTGCTAAGAAAGGCTCCAACCACCTAACTGTGCACTGGTGATGAACATCTAAGAAGGTGATTATCTGGCCTTTGGACACTGTAGCTCCTTTCAATCTAGCTCTGATCAATCCAGAGTGCTGTTCCATTCAAATTACATGATCTGGCACATTTATTTATTTATTTTGTATTTTTTGTGGTGCTACGGACTGAACCAGGGCCTTGTGCATATGAGGCAAGCCCTCTACCAACTAGCTATATCCCCAGCCCACACTTTTAGTTTCTTCACATAATTCTCTAGAGGTCTTTTCAAAAAGTCTCTTTCATTGGTATCATTTACTAGAACAGTATCTTTTATCATGTGCTTGGTGAGCGATTAAGGACACTATGGACAGTTCACAGAAGTGTGCTCCAAGCCTCATTATGGAAAACAATCACCACACTTGTGTAGGAAGATTATCTGGATACACCTTTGTTTTACACCCTTCTAACCTAACATCTGGGAAAGATCTGTTGAGTGCAATCATCTCACTTGCCATTAAACTGAACTGATTGATTTTAAACATCTCTTTCATCTTTTCTTGATCCTCTTTAGGAATGACAACTGGTTTCCCCATTTCTCCAGGACCTTCATGAGCTTTTTATGCTGGCTGTAGAACATTCCTAGCAGGAAGTCCTCCCTCCTTTTTCTCATCACATTTGTTGCATTCACTGAAGTAAAGCAGCAAGAACGTATCCAACAGTACCCAAATTAAGGAGATGGCTAGGTCCACCCTACAATATACAAATTTACTTATGGCACTTTAAGTCAAATGCAAAATTTAAAAAGAAAACACACACACATACACACACACACACACACACACACACACTATGAAAATTATTCCAATACAGTTTCATCAGGAATCACATTCACACCCCCAAAGTGGTTTTTCACATGAATTCCAAATCCATGTGTCCCACATCTTCCTGTTCCGTAAGCAGCAGTGGTGGCTGCAAGCGATCCTCTGGGCAGTCTCTGGCAGTCACAGCGCAGTTCCAATGTGCTGCAGAGCATGAGCTACTCAGGGGCTGCAGTCCGAAGTCCTGCACATTTAGTTTTCTTTATGGGATTTAAAGTATGATTTAAAGTTATTTTCTACATTGTCAGAGATTGATATAATGCCATTCATTTCATAATTCTTGTATAATAGTTATAAAGAATACCACAGAATCTTGGAATTTACTAATTCAAACTAGGGAAGATGAGATTGCTTTGTATTTGCTTTTTGTTTGTGTTCTTTTAACCTGTTTCTCTTTTCAATATCAAAGTCTATTGACTTGGAGTAAATAGTCTGGGGAAAAGTGATTGCTAAAGAGATTTGTGAGAGACATATCCTCAGGTAATTATATCAGAGCTCTTGGAAATTCCTCATTTTAAACTTCATTCTGAAGCAGTAGCTTGCCACCATGAGATTGGATAGGTTAAGATTATTATGGTCCTCTTTAAAGGTTACTATCATAAGTCGAAATTTTTTAGTAATGGAAAAATTACTATGATAAAAAATCAATATCCAGCATGGAGCAGTGGCACACAGTTTTACTCCCAGCAGCTAGGGAGGCGGAGGCAGGAGGATCACCAGTTCAAAGCTAGCCTGAGTATCATAGCAAGGCCCTAAGCAATTTAATGAGACTCTGCCTCAATTTTTCTTTCAATGTGGTACCTCCAATCCATCTTTTCTCTCCTACTTTGATTAGGCTCTTATGTATAAAATATATTTTCCACTGCTTGAACAACAAAGGTTAAATTAAGATGACACATAGAAACTAATATGTGACCATGGCAATGGGGTGAGAGTAAAAAGCTGGTGGAGGCTGCAGTGAGCTGCAGGTGCCTTCAATATGATGTTGGGATGTGGTTTAGTGGTTAAGTGCCTCTGGATGCAATCCCTGGTACCAAAGGAAAAAAAATTCCCTCTTTTGTTTAAATTAGTGGTTCAATGAACAGCGTGACATCAGAAAGATGAGAGATGAATATCAAAGGGTGAAAAGTATCATGATAAAAGCAAAGAGGGGATGACGAGGAAAGAGGTGACAGAGGACCAAGTGGAGCAAAGCAGAACTTTGACAAGATTATAGTACTTTAAGCTACTCAAATATAAGGAAACCGAGTTGCTTAGATAGCAGGATACTTGTTGCTTCTTGTTCACTGTTCAAGTATATTGAGGAAATGCCTTTGTTTTTGTCTCTTCTTACATTTACAGTTTTCCTGATGATTCTTGACATCAATATTTTCTCCCCCTTCCCACTTATTTTTTTTAAACTTAATAGATATCATGCCATCCTCTCTCAATGAAGATAAAGATGCCTTCAATATGATGTTGGGAATCAGTCCTAATTTGCCCCAGCAGCTGAGGGCAACAGCATCTGAGAGGCTGCCATTGTCACTACAGCTACAAGGACAAGAACCTGCAATAGAGGATTCAAAGCCTAGTCCTGAAGAGTTGAAGGATATTATTCACAATAGACAAGGGGAAGCAGAAAATAGCCTTTCAAAATTGGAAAACTTAAGCTTGAATACTTATTCCCGAAAAAAGCGACAGATCAATGAAAATTCACTGACTGAGAAATGTTGCCAACATAAATGTTCCAGAAGATTTATGCTTAAATTTTGCTAAGATGAAGCTAATTGTGCACATCTTACCTGATGCTCACATGTATTCTTGATGAAATTTTTACTGATATCTCTTTCTGGCTGCATGATTATTAGAATATGAGAAATGACTATTATTTGATTTTTTCATTTGATGTGAAAGGAAATGTTCTTTCTGTTATTGTAGTTTCTATGAATAAAACTTCTTGTGCTGAAAGTCTTTTTGTCTTTTTTTTTCCCACAATCTGATTACATTACTGCTTTTTAAAGTGCCATTAGTTGAATTTTTTTCAATCTTTGTCACTTTACCCACACATAACTCATTTTAATGCAATGCCTAACAGGAATTACATAAAATGGATCAAATGCTTTTATTGACATTAATTCTTAGATTAGATATGCCTAAAACCACAAAGATTTGACTCTTTTAATTTTGAAATATTTTAATGTCTTATTGAATAATTCATTAGAAGCAGTTAGATTGAACTCTCACCTTTATTTAATTAAGGACATATAAACTAAGGTTATATTCTCAGGTGTAGGTTTTGAGAGACAAAAATAATTTTTAAATGAGATAAATGAATAGACATATATAGAAGAGAATAAGCAACTCAGTATCATATATATTACAGAACTAACTCAGTAAGGAAAGACAGTTTATGTTTAATGTTTTATTACTTACAAACCATTCTTTTAACCAAAACAATTGTAGAGTAATATGAAAACTTGTTAGAAAAGCAAATGACATAGCTGAAATCTTCGTTTTTTGCCAGTTCCTTCAAATTACCTATACGTACATGCTAGCCAGCATTTAAATGGGAAGGTAATATATTACATCAAATGTCTGGAAACAGAATTTAAATGGATTAAGACAGAAATTTGCATTGTGAATTCCATACATAACTAATGACAATGAAACCTCTAGAATTGATTAAATCCTCACAAAGCCACTTTGCATAGCTGCATAAATGTCTAAAAACCTTGGAGGCCACGAACCACTTTGAATGAAGTCAGGAAGATTACAGTCTAAAATGGAGCTTTCAATGAGGTTAATGCCAGGAATCCTACAGACCACAGAGCACAAAGGGCTCCCACCCAGATGCACGAGTCTGCTATTCACTACTGCCCTGATCCATGTCCTACATCTGGTCCTCCACACAATCCATGGAGGCAGGGTTTCTGGAACAGTGTGTATTTACTGGTTCTGATGACAATGCCAATTTTCTTTCAATGTGGTGCCTTCAGTCTGTCTTTTCTGTCCCACTTTGATTAGGCTCTTATGTATAAAATATTTTCCATTGCTTGAATAACAAAGGTTAAAGTAAGATGACAAATGGTAACTAATATGTGACCATGGCAATAGGGTGAGAGTCAAAAGCTGGGGGAGGCTGCAGTGAGATGGAGAGTTTTTACCCATCAACTCCTTGTATAGCAGCAAAAGACAATCTGTGGTTAACTATCTACTACCAATACTCAACCAGCTAGTATCTTTAGTACATCCAGTGCTTATGCTACTACAGTCTACCTAAACACCACGAGAAACTGATCACATTTGCTCAATGCAATTCTTATATAAAAATTACTGTTCTTGTACATGTATCAGTTTGAATGGTATTCTCAGTGAATTACAGAACACACTAGAGCAGTGGTTTAAACAATGCCTATGGAATAAGCATCCAACACTGGTTAGCCTCTGAATGATGCAGGAAGATCCATGCTTACAAGTCAGCCATGCTTAACATATAAGGCTCTTTCCTGATACTCTACACCTTTGGTGCCAAGATAGCTGTTTCATCTCCCTTTCTCAGTGTCTGTTTCAGGCAGGTAAGGAGGGGAAATAGGAATGCTTAGTAATGGTTCAGAAGGAAATAAAAAGACTCTGAAGTTGTGTTAATATTGTATTAGCCAGAACTGTGTCACATGGACAGGGATGCCTGCAAGAGATACCGAGAAATTATACTCAATGCTTGTGAGCTCAAGAGCTGAAGACAAGGGAGAAGGTTCTAGGAAAGCAGACTGGGAGTTAACCTATAGGTTACACATGTTCTCTGTTCTAGAACCAATAACACCTCATTGAAAGACAATGATGTTCAATTATTTATCTTTGTCAGTAAATTAACTCAAGTGGTAATGGGCCAAGTGATATTCAGCAGGGAGGGGGATTTTGGAATCCAGTAGACATGGGTAGGAATCACAGCATATGCACTAACCAACTATAAGCAGGAACAAATTTATTTCCCCTTTACAAAGTGCCTTGTTTTATTTTTGTGGAAAACATTGATTTTTATGTTTAAATGATTAATTAATCAGAAATTATTACATTCTAGTTCATAGAAAAATATAGTGAAAATCGAGATTCCACAATTCACCCTGAGCTCACCAAAACCAACAGTTTTTTCTGTTATTAAACTCTTGCATTAGTGTGGTACATTTGCACCAACTTATGAACTAACATTGATGGATTTTTATTACTAGTTTATGCTAGCTTCACTCTTTTTGTTGGACTGTATGGAGTTTTAGTTCCCTGCCTGCAATTCATTTGGATGAGGATTTTGAAGTAGAATAACTATATCATGTGGCCATAGTTCTTACATTCTCAAGTTGTTGAGGAATCTTACATTCCCACCAGGAATGAACAAAGCTTTCAGTTTCTCCATATTCTTGACAACATTAGCTTTTTCCCTTTGGAAATGATAGATATCCTAATAAATGTGTAATTCTATCTCATTATACTTTCTTCTTCTTTATTTTTAATTAACAGAGCACAATTGTAGACATTTAGGGGGTACAAGGAGAGGTTTTGATATGTATATATAAATACACACACACACACACACACACACACACACAAAATATAGAATTCCTAAAACAAATTAATTCTTGTGCCCATCATCTTGATTACCTGTCCTTTTTTTGCAGTGAAGCACTTGAAGTTGACTCTTAATTATTTTGAAAATACCCCAAACATTATTATCATTATTGACTCTGGTCAACCTACTGTGGAACTGTTCTCAAAATGTTTTTTCTCCTATTAGATATTTTATGCTCTGATCAACAACTCCCCATTATTTTTATTCTCAAGTCCCTCTCCCAACCTTGGTACCTATCATTTTTCTCTGTACTTCTAGGACCTCGACTCATTTGGATGCTATGTATAGTGAGATTGTATGGAATTTGTCTTTCAGGGCCCACTTTATTTCACTTAATACGGTGTCCTCCAGGATCATTCCTTTTGTAGCAAATGACAGGATATCCTTCTTTTGTGAGGCTAAGTAGTATTCCCTTGTGTATACATATGCCACATTTTCTTTTTTCATCCATTGATGGAAACATAGGTTGTTTCCACATCTTGGCTCCTGTGAACAATGCTGCAATGAACATAAAAGTGCAGATATCCTTTGGATTACTGCTTTTCTCCCCATCCTTTCCAACACTTTTTTTTTGTCTTTTTCATTAAAGCAAATCTAAGATCTAAGACATGGTATTCTGGTTTTAATTTATCTTTTGTCTAGTGATGCTTGCCTAACATTTTTTTTCTGTGACTGTTGACCATGTAGCATTGTTTGAGAAATGTCTATTTAGATTCTATGATGATTTTAAAACAAGGTTGTTTATTTTCTTGCTGTGGAGTTGTTCAAACTCCTTATGTGTTTTGGATGTTGACCCCTTATTGGATGGATGGTCTGCAAATATCTTCTTCCATTCTGTGAGTTGCTTCTTCATCTCACTAATAGTTCCCTTTGTTGTGTAGAGCTGTTTTGTTTGATATCATTCATTTGTCTATTTTTCTTTTCTTGCCTAAGGTTTCAGGATCATATTGAAATGAATTGTTACTGAACCTCTTGTGGAACTTTTCCTCAGTTCTTATTCTAAGCTCTTCAATCCATTTTCAGTTAGCTTCTGCATGTGGTAGGAAATAGGGTCTACTTTCATTCCTTCTCAGTGGACAGACACTTTCCCCAGCACTATTTGTTGAAGAGACTGTTCCCTTCCCATTTGGTGTTCCTAGTACCTTTGTTGAAAATCAATTGACCATAAATGAATATGCTTCTGTCTGGGCTTTCAATTCTCTTCCAGGAGCCAATGTGTCTCTTTTCAGCCTGTACAGTAGTGTATTGATTATAGTTGCTTTGTAATATGGTTTGATGTCATAAATTGTTATGCCTACAAATTTGTTCTTGATAGGGATTGTCTTGGCTATTTGGGGTCTTCAGTGGCTCAATTAAAAATCAATGACATTTTTTTCTGAAAAATAATATTAAAATTTTAATCAAGATTTTTCAGCTGTGTAGATCCATTTTTTCACATTTTTGTGGTGTTTATAAAAGGCTTTATATTTCTCATTTTTATATTTTATAATTGGTACTTTATAATTATACACAATGGAGGGATACTTTGTTACATACTTGTACATGAAAATGATACAACAATATAATTTGACCAACATCATTTCCCAGTCTTTCCCCTCTTCCTTCCTCTTGCCTCCTCTGATCCCTTTTATTTCCTTCAATTTTCAAGAGATTCGCCCACCTGACTTTTCATTTTCTTTTTACTCTTTTGTTTCCCCATATAAGAGAAAGCATATGTCCCTTGTTTGTGAGTTTGGCTTATTTCACTTAACATAATATTCTCAAGTTCCAGCAATTTTCCTGTAAATGATATAATTTCTCTCTTTCCTTATGGCTGAATAAAGGAAAACTCATTTGTGTTTACAGATCTCATTTTCTGTCCATTAATTCTGTTGATGAATACCTAGGATTTTTTCATAGTTTGCCTATTATGATTTGCTGCTATGAACATGAATATGCATGTATCAATATAGTATGGTGCCTTTAGTTCTTAAGAATAAATACTGAGGAGGAGTACAGATGAGTCATATGGTGGTTCCAGGCCTACTCTTTTGAAAAACCTCCGTACTATTTCCATAGTGGATATATGAATTTAAAGTCCCACCAACAGTGTAAATATTTCCCTTATTCTCCATAAACTCTTAAGCATTTACTAACATTTGTGTTCTTGATGGCTCCCATTCTGACTGGGGTGAGATAAATCTCAGTGTAGTTTTGATTTGCATAGAAGAGACATTTGTCCTATGTTAATTCTTCCAATCTGTGAAGATGGCTTGTCTTTCCATTTATCTGCATTTTCTTCAATTTTATCAGTGTTTTGTTTAAGCAGGTATTTCCTTCTTAGTTATATGTACACCTAAGCACTTCATTTTTCTTGCTACTAAAAAATTTATTTTCAGATTTTCTTTTGAGATTGCTCATTATTAGTATATAGAAATGTTACTGTTTTTTGTATTTTATATTTCTAATCTCCAACTTTACTGCATTGGTTGAACAGTTCAACCAGTTGCCTTCCGTTCTTTTTGTTCTTTGGTGGATTTCTTAGGGTTTTCTATAGTCGGCACAACATGTCATCTGCATATAGGAACAATTTCGCCTTTTTATTTTTATTAGGGTGGCTTTTCTTTCTTTCTTTTTCTTAAGTGTTCTAGCAAAGACTTCCAATACTGTGTTGAATAGAAGTGGTGAAGTGGACCTCCCCATCTTGCTCCTGATCTTACAGAAAAAGCTTTCATATTTTTGACATTGAGAATAATTTCAGCTATGGGTTTGTTATCTGCAGCCTTCATTGTATTGAGGCACAGCACCTCCATACCTAATTAGATGACAGTTTGTATCTTGAAAGCATGATGAGTTCTCTTAAGTGATTTCCTGTATGTATTGGAATGATCTTATGATTTTTATCCCTTATTTTGTTCATGCAGTGTATCATACTTAACTATGAAGGTATATTCAAACATCCTTGTGTCCCTGGGATAGAATCCACTTATCATGATGATTAATTCTTTTAAGGATTGTTAGATTTCCATTGCTAATATTTTGTTGAAGATTTTTGCCTGTATGTTCACCAGGAATATTGATCCACAACTTTCTTTTCTTGTAGTGTCCTTGTCTGGTTTTGGGATCGGAATAATCCTGGCCTCATCCAAAGAGATTGAAAGCACTCTCTCCATTTTGTTTTTCTTTGTAAGTTGGAGAATGACTGGAATTAGTTCTTTAAGTGATTTTTCAAGTAGCATTGAGGCCATCTCTTCTGGGCTTTTCTTTGACAGGAGATATTTTATTATTGATTCAAACTCCTTACTCACTATTGTGTTTCATATTTTCTATTTCCTTATCATTCAATCTTGGTAGACGGTATATATCTAGGAATTTGTCCATTTCTTACAGACTATTCAATCTCTTGATACATAATTCTTCATCACACTCTCTTAAGAATTTTTGTATCTCTGTCACATTTTGTGGTAACATATCTTTGTCTATTCCTGCTTTTATTTACTTAACTCTTTTTCTCTCACCCATTAGTTTGGCTAACACCTTGTCAATTTTATTAATCTTTTTAAAAACTCAATTCCTGGTTTGTTGAATTTTTCTATACTTTTCTAGTCTCTATTTAATTTACTGCAGTTATAATCTTTATTTTTTCCCCATCTTCTGCTCACTTTCAGCTTAGTTTTCTTTCTATTTACTTGAAAAATAAAGTAAGCTTGTTTATTTGAGAAATTCCTTCATTTATAATGTAGGTGTTTATTGCTGCTATTAAAGATTCTTGGAAATACTTTTGCTGCATTCCATAAATTTTTACATATTATGTTTCTGTTTTCACTTTTCTTTATTAATTTTTAAAATTTTAATATCCTCTGTGACTTTTTGATAATTTGGAAAAATGATGTTTAATTCACACATATTTGTATATTTCTCAAAATGTCAACTGGTATTGGTGCATAGATTCCACTGGAATTCAAAGTTATTTTTTATGATTTAAGTCACCTTATAATTAAGACTTATTTGAAACTGTGTGTAAAAAGCATATGGTTGGATCCTCTTTATTTTTAAATTTGCTCAAGTAAAACTCTATAATCTTTGAAGAATTTAACATATTTACATTATTGGTAGGTGAGGAAATAATACTGTCATTATATAATTCATTTATTGAATATTTCTTAGGTCCTTCACTTCCTTTTTCCCCATCTTGCTTTTATGTTCTGTAATTTAGCATTTTTCTGCGGGAACATGCTTTGACTCCTTCTTGAATTTTTTTTTTTACATTTATATATACCACATTTTCTTTAGCCATTCATCTGTTGAAGGGCACCAAGTTTGGTTTCACAGTTTAGCTATTGTGAATTGAGCTGCTGTAAACATTGTTGTGTCTGCATCACTGTAGTATGGTGATTTAAAATCCTTTGGGTATGAACTGAGGAGTGGGATAACTGGGTCAAAAGATGGTACCATTCTAAGTCTTCTGAGGAATTGCCATACTGTTTGCCAGAGTGGTTACACAAATTTGCAGTTCCACAAGAAATGTATGAGTGAACCTTTTTCCCTCATCCTTATTGCTACTTGCATTCTTGATAATTGCCATTCTGTCTGGAGTGAGATGGAATCTCAGTGTAGTTTTAATTTTCATTTCTCAAATCGCTAGAGATGTTGAACATGTCTTTCATTTATTTGTTGATCAATTGTATTTCTTCTCCTGTGAAGTGTGTTCAGTTCCTTTGCTCACTTATAGTTTGGGTTCTTTCTTTATTGGTGTTAAATTTTTTGAGTTTTTTGCATATCCTGGTTATTAATGTTCTGAGGTGAAGGTGATGAAGATTTTCTCCCATTCTGTAGGCTCCCTGTTCATGTTGTTGATTGTTTCCTTTGTTAGAAGCTTTTTAGTTTGACACCATTCCATTTATTGATTCTTGGCTTCCACAGTCTTATTGAGGTAGTCAGTTCCTCAGGCAATGCAGTGGAAATTTGGGCCTACTTTTTCTTCTAGTATGCACAAGATCTTTGGTCTATGCATTTCTCATTTGTAAAGAACAGTTTTGACAAGTAAAAAGCTCTTGGGTGTCTGGGTTTTAATCTTTTATTTACTTTTTCCACTAGCACACTGAATATGTCATCCTCTTCTCCCCTGACTTGCAGGGTTTCTGCTGAGAAATCTGCTGAATGCCATAATGGAGTTGCCTTGAGTGTGATGTTTTCCTTTTCTATGAGAGTGTTCAGCATTCTTTCTTTTCTTTGATTGTTGGTAATTTGATTATGGAGTCTTTGGCAAACTCCTCTGCAGGCTAAATTTGATTAGCGATCTCTTAGCTAAATTCAACTGTATGTTGTCTTTCACCAGATTTGGGGATTTTTTCAGCCATTATTTGCTTAAATATGATTGTTGTTACTCTCCCTACTCCATCCTTCTAAAATTCCCATTATGCAAAGGTTCTTACATGTGCTTGATGATTCTTACAGACATTCTGCATTATTTTTCATTCTTTTTTGTGTTTGTTTCTTTGACAGGATAATTTCAAATGGCCAACGTATGAACCAACTGATTTTTTTCCTCTGTTTAATCAAGTCTGCTGTTGAAGCTATTGAAATTTTAGTTTGATTAATACTTTTTTTTTGTGACCAACACTTCTTTTTTTATTGTTTGCTCTTTGCTCTGTCAACCTTCTCATTTTGTTCATGAATTGTTCTCCAATTTCATTTAACTTTATATCCATATTCCTTTGGTTTTCAATAATTTCTCTCAAAGGATTATTCTGAATCTGTTGTCCATCATTTATAGATCTCTGTCTCTTCAAGGTCCATTGTTGGAGCTTTATTAGTTTTCTTAGTAATGCCATATGTCCCTGATTTTTCATGATCTTTTTGTTAGTGCCTTTACACTGAGACAATGGCCATCTCTCCTAGCCTTTGCAGATTTTTTTTGTGAGTGACAGACACTAACTATTCAGTCTGGCCTGATGTTCTGGATGAATCAGCTGATATTGATGCTGCATAGGATAAACCTTGTGTTAGCTTCGCTAGTTGGGCTGAGTGTCCTTCTGTGTTCATATGTCAAATGGTAATGCTCCCTCTACTCTACAGTCTGGAGATGTCACTGACAGGACTCTGACAAGCAGAATTGCTGAGTGTTCTTTGTGGTCATCTCTCATAAGGTAGGGTTGCAATTGTCTTCCTTAACTGGACAATTTTTGAGCCCTGTAGTTGATCAGGGTTGTGTACTGGGCTTCAAGGTTGGGTTAGACTATACGGTCATTTCTCACCCACACAGAGTAAGAAGCCTTGAGTTGTGTCCCAGGAGAAACGTCAACATATTTACTGAGGCTTGAAGAAATTGCCGGTCAGCTACTGGGGTTTGGAAGCACCCAGTGCTTAATCCATAGGCAAATACAGAACGGAACTAGCCTTTTGGGGAATATTTTAATAGAGTACCAAGCTTAGTTGGATCACCTCCTAACACCAGGTATTATGGTTTGTATGTGAATTGTCCTCTAGAATCTCATGTATGAGACAATGAAAGAAGTTTAAGAGGAGAAATAATAGGGTTGTCTTAAACAACCAGTGAATTAATCCCCTGATAGGGATTAACTGAGTAGTAACTGAAGTGGTAGGGTGTGGCTGGAGGAGGTGGGAGTTAGGACATTGTCTTGGTGTATAGATTTGTATTTAAAGAGTAGAGTCTCTTTCTTCTTCCTGATGTGAGCTGCTTCCCTCTGCCACTCTCCCACCATAATGCACTGTGTCACTTCAAGCCCTGAGGAAAGGAGCTGATCTTCTATGGACTGAGACCTCTGAAACCATGAGCCCTTAAATAAATGTTTTCTACTCTATAATTGTCCTGGTTAAATCTTTTAGGCACAGCAGGCAAAACAGTGACTAATCAGATATTGGTATCGAGAAGTGGGGTCATTGCAGTGACTAACCTGACCATGAGGTTCAGAAGGTTTTGAGCTTTTTGGAATTGGTGGGATAATTTGCTGTAGTCCGGCTAGGCTGCCAAGTCCAGCTAGGCAAAATAACTGAGAGGTGACAAGTAACTTGAAGGTTGAAGCAGGAACTACTTTATTGCCAGTGAACTCAGAAGGAACTTAGAACTCAAAGTAGCGGGCACCCAGGGTAGCAGGAGCCGCCTCTCTGCTGGACTGTAGAGGCACATATACCTAACTAATTACACACAGCTTAACTTAATTGACATCATATTGACACAGCAGTCAGTCATTAAGGAATCCTCATCATCTTAATGGCTTGCTGGCATTACTTCACAAACCACTCCTCTTGGCATACTGCCAGGCGCCATATTAACTTGGTTGGGGCCCTCATCATCTCCCCCTTTTTGTTTTTAAACAACAAGTATATGGCTTAGGGATTGTGCCTGTCTTAGGTTGTCCAATACTACATATGGTTCTTACCCGTCATCGGATGAGCTGACCTCAAGGTGTCAGCCTCCTCTCTTAGGTTGGTACCATTGCAATTGGATCTTACCCACTACATTGACTACCAGCCCAGCATTATTTAGCCATACTTGTGGATAACCTGCTACAAGAAGAAGGGGGAGGATTCAAAACGCCACGATACCAAGCCAATTGATGGCTCGTTTTGGAAAAATTGTACCACCGATGACACCATCAGCAAAGATACCCTGGTACTAATTACAATTTGTTGTATCAGTTCATAATGCATATAAATGATACATAGTCCAGGTAAGTTCCACAAGCAGCTTAAAGCAGAGGAATCCATTAATATGTCTATTTCTTCTTGAAGTAAATATTAGTGCAACAGTTTGTACAGTTTGTGTGACAGCCATGGCAGAAGCTGTAGTAGCAACAGCAGAAAGAGCAACAGTTGTGATGATGGCAGCTGTAATTCTGAAGTCTCATTTGGTTTTTCAGTAATACTGGAAATTATTTACATTACCCTGAACAGAATTATCAAATATAATGAAAAGGAAAGTTAAAGTAAATAAACAGATCTGTTAAGCTCCTTATTTGTTCATTTTTAAAAAGAATACCCAATTTAAAGTAAACTGTTTAAGTCACATGAATCAAAAAAAATATTTGGATCCATTTTTTCATGAGTGCTTCTAATATATGGACATACGCATATACAGACATACAACACATAATACAAGTGTGCACACATATCACAACAGTAATGGCCTTGTAGTTTTTCACAGATGAAATCTCCATTGCAATGTTTAAAAACTGCACAGTTGATTAAAAAAATCTGATCAGAAAAACATTAACTTAGGTCTGTATGAGCTCAAAAAATAAAATAGAAAAATTCTTTTTGTAACTTGCATATGGGTTTGAGGGTATTCCCACAAGTAAGCCTCAAGGTTTTTTACATTTGAAATAAGCCTTAATGGTCCTCATTAGCCTCCAGGTGTAGGCAAACCATTATCGCAGATGTAAGAATAGCTATACTGGGGTTCTGAATATCAGGTGTTATGGATTTTGAGCCAGATCATCTTCTTTTTGGTCTGTAGATGTTGCTTTAGTTAGTCTCTCAGGAATCCAAATCGGCTGCTCTACTCCCTGTGGAAACACACAAACAGACCTCCGACTCCAGACAATCACTGGGTCAGAACCTTTCCATTGTACAGTTAGAATATCCTTCCAAAGTACCTTTGGCTTATGTACATTTTTTGGACACATGTGCCTTTCTGCAGCACTAAGTCCTGATGAATCCAAATTTAAAAAGTTTAACGTAAAAAGGGTTATGTTAAGTTTATCTTTGGGGGATTTATATCCCTTCCCAATTTCTTCTTTTTGTTTTAATAAGTACATCTTAATAGTTTGATGAGCTCTTTCAAATATGCCTTGTTCCCGTGGATTATACATGATTCTTGTAATACCAAATGATGAGCAAAATTGCTTGAAAGAAGTAGAAGTATAGTCAGGGCCATTATCTGATTTTAACTGTTTTGGAATGCTCACAGTGGCAAAATTTTGTAAGCAATGAGATATAATATCTTTAGTTTTTTCTCCGGTATGAAGGGAGCCCATTAAATATCTAGAAGAAGTATCAACCGTAACATGTAGATATTTTAATTTTCCAAATTCTGGCAAGTGTGTGATGTCCATTTGCCATATATGATTAGGTATCAGCCCTCTAGGATTGATTCCAAGATTAACTTGTGGTAAAAAGGTCACAAAATTTTGACATTGTTTTATTATATGTCTAGCTTGTTCTTCAGTTATTTTAAAACACTTTTGTAAAATATTAGCATTAACATGGAAGGATTTGTGAAAATTTGTAGCTTCTTCTAGTGTAGAAAAAATATGTATGTCATGTGTGGTTTTATCTGCTAAAGCATTGCCCAAACTAAGGGCTCCAGGCAAACCTGTATGTGCCCTGATATGTCCTATAAAAAATGAATCTTTTCTGTCCCAGATTAAACTTTGTATAGCAGAAAACAAAGAGAAAACAGTAGAGGAAGGGGAAATCCTACCAGCATCTTCATGGGAATTTATAGCTTTAATTATATACAAAGGGTCAGAAAATAAATTAAATACGGAATCTTTAAGCATCAAAAAAACTTGTAATACTGCATTAAGCTCTACCATTTGAGCTGATTGTTTGGGTACTACAAATATAAAAGCTTGATCAGGGGTAATTATTGCTGCTATACCATTATTTGACCCATCAGTAAATATATTTGGAGCATTCATGATAGGTGTTTTTCTTGTCATTTTTGGAAAAACTACAGGATATGAAGACCAAAAAGACAACAAAGGATTGGATGGTAGGTGATTATCAAATGAACAAATAGATTTGCACATAATTATTGCCCAAGTATTTAACTCATTAGCTAACTCATTTATTTGATCCATAGTATATGAAGTGATAATTTTGTTAGGAGAAATTCCAAACACTCCCTTTGCTGCTTTTATTCCTTTGAGTATTAATTGTCCTACAGCCTCAGGATACCTAGTAAGAATAGTGTTAGGAGAATAAGATAAAAGTATCCATAATAATGGACCTTATTGCCACAATACTCCTGTAAAAATGTTTTTTGTTGATAGTACAATAAATAATAAAGGCAAACATATCAATTCTATTCAAATGCATATTTTCCATATATGTTTCAATGAGTTTTAATGTCTTTCTTGCTTCAGGTGTTAACATGCAGCGTGAATTTGGATCTGATGGACCTTTTAAGATATCAAATAAAGGTCCCAAATCTCCTGTTGGTATGCCTAGATAAGGCCTTATTCAATTTATGTCTCCTAACAACTTTTGAAAGTCCTTTAAGTGTTTTAAGTTGATCTGTTCATATTTGAATTTTTGGTAGACAGACCATGGTCAAGGATAATAGAACTCCTAAATAATTAATTGGAAAATTCAATTGTACTTTATCTATTGCTATCTCTAGATTATATTTTTAAAATAAGTTTGTAAGTGTGGCATAACATTCTAACAATGTGTTTTTATCTTTGTGTGCTAATAATACATTGTCCATATAGTGAAATATTTGTAGTTCAGGATTTTGATTTCTAAGTGGCTGGATTGCTTTGTTAACATAAATTTGACACATAGTTGAACTGTTAGCCATCCCTTGAGGGAGAGTACTTTTCATTCATATCTCTGATCAGGACCTTCATGATTCAGCACAGGGATAGTAAATGCAAAACGTGGACTATCCTCAGGATGAATTGGGATGGAAAAAAAACAATCTTTAATATCTATAACTAAAACATACCAGGTTTTTGGCAAATCAGAAAATTGAGGAATCCCCAATTGAGCAGGTCCCATGATAACCATCTCTTTATTAAAAGCTCTTAAATCTTGCAATAATCTCCATTTAGAAGATTTCTTTTTGATGACAAAAATAGGAGTATTATGGGGAGATACAGAAGATTGTATATGTCCCTCCTCTAATTGTTGTTTGACCAAGTCATGGGCCCTTGTATCTTTTCTTTAGTCAGGGGCCACTGAGGAATCCATACTGGCCTTTCTGATTTCCAAGTAATTTTTATTGTCTCAGTGACCCCTCCTGAAAACCCAATCCATGTCTATCTGTTTTTTGATCTATTTGTATTGATGCCACTATACCTCGTCCTTGTTCTCCTAATCCTTTTTCTTTCCTATAACCTTGTCTAGCCATAATAGTAGGTGCATTTGAATTGATGTTATTTGTTAATATTAGACCTAATTGATCTAGAACATCTTGTCCCCATAAATTTATAGGAAGATGATCCAATACATATGACTGTATAGTTCCTTCACATCCTTCAGGATCCTTCCAATCTAATACTATTGCACTTCTATGGGGATTAGTCACCACTTCTAAGCCTCAAAGCGTTTGAGTGGCTTGTTGTAATGGCCAATATTTTGACCATTCTTGACAAGAGATGATGCTAAGGTCTGCACCTGTATCCAGTAGACCATTAAATTCATGCCCTTGTATATTTAGCCTCAACATAGGGCAAGAATCCAAATTCAAAGAAAGCATAGCCCAATCTACACCTGTGGAGCCTAATCCCCCGGAACCTCTATCTATAGTATGACTGAAAAATTTATCATGTAGGCTGGGTATTATTAATAATTGTGCGATCCTGTGATTCTGTCTCCTGGTGAAATTACTGATATACCCCTTGGAGAACTGGCTATAACTTTTATTTCCCCTTCAAAATTGGGATCAATTACCCTGGGACTTATCATAAGTAGAAGAACTGTGCCCTAACAACAAGCCTACTGTTCCTTGGGGAAGAGGTCCTTTTACTCCTGTGGGAATGATTTGAACTCCCATCTCTGGAGTTAGTACTTCTCTGGCAGAGTCGCAGATGTCCAACCCTCTGGTTTGTCTAATGAGGGATCTAATGAATAATGTGTCCTGGGCACTACCCTGATGGTGTTGCTGGGTTCCTCCAATGCCCCGTATACTTGTGGGCCCCGGAGCATTGGGCGCCCCCTGTCCATTTTTTGGCAATGGAGTCCAATTTTTTCCTCCATGATATTGTGGGTAAATACCTGGTCATTGTCCATTTTTTGATAATGGAGTACCCTGTACCGTGGTTTGAGAATGGCATTCATTAGCCCAATGTCTCCCTTTATGGCATCGTGGGCAAATACCTGGTATTCTACCCCTTTGATGCCTGTTTTTTTAAACCCTCCTCCTATGAGGCAACTCCTTCCAAAATGTTCTGTTTGTCCACAATTGTAGCATGTTCTTGGCCTGGCTCCTAATGCCTGTTGTACTGCAGCCTCCAAGACTTGCCCCTGTTCATTAATGTCTCTACATAGTTTAATATATGTGTTTAATTCTGTATTTCTCCGTGGTCTAATGGCCTCCCTACACCATCTATTGGCTTGTTCATAGGCTAGCTGTTTAATTAATGGCATTGCTTGTTTTGCATCTCCAAAAACTCTGGTAGCTGTTTGTATAAGCCTATCTACAAATTCCGCATAAGGTTCATTAGTTCTTTGTATTACTTTAGATAATTGAACTTGCAAATCTCCATGCCCTTGTAAAGTTTTTCATGCCCTAACCACAGCTGAAGTGATTTGTGAATAAGTGGCAGGATCATATTGAATTCGTTGTTGCTGACTGTCATAAGGTCCCTCTCCTAGCAACATCTCTATATTTCTCTGAGGATAACCAGCTGCTGCATTTCGCCTAACTGTTTCCATACAAAATTCTTGATTGGCAACATTCCATAGCAAAAATTGCCCTCCATTTAGCACAGCTCTGCACATTCTAGGCCAATCTGCTGGTGTTGAGTTTAAACTTGCAATGGATTCAACCATACTTACAGTGGAAGGGGCTTGAGGGCCATAGGTTGATACAGCCTCTTTTAACTGTTTCACAGTTTTGAAATCCAAAGCGTGGTGAATTCGTTGCCCTCCCTCATTCTCAAATACAGAGCATGCTAATCTTCGAGGTCCTGTTTCAGGATCCCATCTATCAACTATGGGGGTTGAGGGCCACTGAGCATGTTGTCTCCGTATACATAGGTGGAGCTGTTGGTTGAATACTTACGCCCTCTGGTGATAGAAAGGGGTTAGTAGCAACCTCCCATTGCAATTTCTCCCCTGATAGTCCTTCTTCCTCTAAACTTTTTTCCCTTGTCTGACTAACTAAGATGTCTTCTCCTAGATTAAGCAAACAGGATTGTACCAACGTCCATAGTGGTAATGTGCCAACTGGCAGAGTTCCTGGGCTTTCCTTTGGTATCTTTTTAAAATCTTCACCATGACGGTTCCATTGTGATATATTTAACAATCCCTCTTTAATGAACCATGGGCTACACCTTTGTATCGTCTTAACATATGTCCTAACTGTTCTTGATTTTACTGAGATGCCTCCTTCCTCTAGCACTTTACTTAATGCCCTGTCAGTTTGGTTCTTAATTTTTAATTCCATATTTCCGTGACAAAGATACCCCTCACTAAGATAATGCAAAACAAAACCGAGACAAAACGAAGCAAAAATGGAACAAAAATTCATTATATCAACCTTTTTATCCTCTTGAAATGTCCATCTGTCCTTTCTCCCTATCTGTTTCTCAGACACAAATAGTTTTTCCTCAGATGTGAGTGGTTTTTCTTCCACCCCACCTATCTCCAGGGACAGGCAATTTAAAACAAAAGTGAAACAAAATGAAAGAAGAATCTTTAAATGGTTACCCATCCTCTCACACTGCCCTCAGGGGCCAGCAGTTTTACCTTATCACTTACCCTTAGGCATTCCCCGTATGGGCCACCATATGCCATAGTCCAGCTAGGCTGCCCAAGTTCAGCCAGGCAAAATAACTGAGAGGTGACAAGCAACTTGAAGGTTGAAGCAGGAACTACTTTATTGCCAGTGAACTCAGCAGGAACTTAGAACTCAAAGTAGTGGGCACCCAGGGTAGCAGGAGCCGCCTCTCTGCCAGACTGTAGAGGTACATATACCCAACTAATTACACACAGCTTGACTTAATTGAAATCATCTTGACATAGCAGTCAGTCATTAAGGAATCTTCATCATCTTAATGGCTTGCTGGCATTACTTCACAAACCACTCCTCTTGGCATACTGCCAGGCGCCATCGGAACTTGGTTGTGGCCCTCGTCAAGAATTTTTGAGATGTTTAGCAGTGTGAACTGGAAATGCTTTAGGATATTGTAAGTAGTTCTTGGTGGGCGATTCTCATGGGAGCTCAGAATAGAGGCCATTCATGTTGTGTCCTGACTGAGAAGATTTAACCATTTTGCCTATTTCCAGAGAGTTTCTATAAGGCTCATTTTAAAAGCAATGGACTTCTTAATATTATGGAAAAATTTTTCAGGCAGCATAGCATTTGGTTGGCAGCATGGATATTGCTGGCCACTTTTAGCCAAATTTACTGTGATAATCAGAGGGAGAAAGATATGAAAAACTTGGACTTGAAAGGCCAGAGTAAAACTAGGGCCAGGGAAGTTGCAATTGTTAAAGATATTACCACCAGCACAGAAATGCTTAAGACTTTGCTCAGAGACAATAAGAAAGATGGCTTGAGGGCATTCCAGGAGCTGGCAAGACCATACCCATCTCAAGCTCAAGGGAGTAAAGGTGAAAATTCTCTTGAGAAGAGACCAGTGGGGCATCCTTCTTGCACAAGAGGGTCTAGAAAGTATTTTCAATATACTCTACTACTCAGGCACTCAGAGGGTGCTACAGCCAGGATCTGCAGAGGATTGAAAACTGCTCAACATGGTTGCAGACATTGACATTAACCACATGGTGCTGGTTCTGTAGGAATGCAGGATGCTGGAGTTAGGGGGTAATGTAGGATTCTACCAAGATTTCCAAGGAAGGCCTGCAATCCCAGACAAAGTGCAGCAAGGTCAGAGTCCCTGTAGGCACTCCCTGAGAAGGCAAAGTGTAGATATGTGAGGAGGAAACTAAAGCTGAGACCCCTGAGATTTAGAAATGTCAGTAATGTGGTATCTTGTTCCAGGAAAGCTGCAGGAATCAAGCAGAGAAAAGCCAACAAGAAGGTCACTTGGGCTGCAACCAACAAGGCTATAGGGGCAGAACCACACATGCCCTTTTGATAGAACATCAAGATGCCATGCACCTTAGGTGTCAGATAAGGAACTACAGGACTTGTTTACCCAGCTGCATTTTGGTCTTGTTTTGGTCCTACCCCTTATTTCCATGCCCCTATTTTTGTAAATGGAAATGTTTACTCAGTACCTTTATATGCTGGATATTTGTAAATCAATTTTAATCTTACAGGAGCTCCCAATGTGAGATTGGTGTGAGCCTCAGAGAGGACTTTGCATTTGGATTTTGAACAATCTCATAACTGTTGACTATGGAGATGCTGTAAGGAACTAAATGTATTTTGCATCCTCAGATAAGTGTTAGATTTCATGGGGCAGAGGCTGAATTTTATGGTTTGGATTTGAGGTATTCCCCAGAAGCTTATGTATGGGACAGTGCAAGAAGTTTCAAAGGAGAAATGATTGGGTTGTAAGAGACTTAGCCACTCAGTGATTTGATCCCCTGACAGGGATTAACTGAGTGGTAACTGAAGTGGTAGGGTGTGGGTGGAGGAGGAGGGAATTAGGGCATGGCTCTGGTGTATATATAGTTCAACATGTTAATGATATCACTCACCTACCCTTAACCATCCCCCTGACTTTTTTTTTTGATTTCTCTACTGATCCTGTTTTTGTGTGTTTATTGGTCATATTCTTTGTAATAATTCAGGTTCAAATCACTTACCATTTTGGGGGGTGGCTTATTCATTTTTATATTGTGAATAAGTAGTTTTCAATGTGTTCTCAATGTTAGTAGTTGCACTTGTATATAATTTTCAGATGACTTCTACCATTTTTGGATTTGAATTTTCCCCTCTCTTGACAGTGTGTCTTTTGATGACCCAACAGTTTTTATTTTGATACAGTAAACTTTTTCTGTATTTTCTGTCTCCTAGGATTCTTGGTGCCTTATCCAAGAAGTCATTACCAAATTCATTCTGAAAGCTTTTCTCTGTGTTTTTTTCTAAATTTCCTCTAAAGATTTATAGTTTTAGTGGTTACACTTAGAAACAGATAAAGTTTAAGTTTTTCTGCCCTGGGCTTACTCTAGCAGCAGTTTTTTTTTTGACTTTTTAATTCTTTTTTTAAATTATTAGTTGTTCAAAACATTACAAAGCTCTTGGCATATCATATTTCATACATTTGATTCAAGCAGATTATGAACTCCCATTTTTACCCCGTATCCATATTGCAGATTCACATTGGTTCCACATCCTTTTTTTTACATACTACCATACTAGTGTATGTTGTATTCTGCTGCCCTTCCTACTTCTACTATCCCCTCCCCTCTCCTCCCATCTTCTTTATCTACCCCATCTACTGTAATTCATTTCTGTCTCCTGATTTATTCCTCTTTCCCCTCACTTCCTCTTATATGTAATTTTGTATAACAATGAGGGTCTCCTTCCATTTCCATGCAATTTCCCTTCTCTCTCCCTTTCCCTCCCACCTCATGTCTCTGTTTAATGTTAATCTTTCTTCATGGTCTTCCTCCCTGCTCTGTTCTTAGTTGCTCTCACTATATCAAAGATGACATTTGGTATTTATTTTTTAGGGATTGGCTAGCTTCACTAAGCATAATCTGCTCTAGTGCCATCCATTTCCCTGCAAATTCCATGATTTTGTCATTTTTAGTGCTGCATAATACTCCATTGTGTATAAATGCCACAATTTTTTTTTATCCATTCTTCTATTGAAGGGCATCTGGGTTGGTTCCACAGTCTAGCTATTGTGACTTGTGCTGCTTGAACATTGATGTAGCAGTATCCCTATAGTACACTCTTTTAAGGTCTTCAGGGAATAGTCCAAGAAGGGAAATACTCCATACTGCTTTCCAAATTGGCTCCACCAATTTGCAGTCCCACCAGCAATGTACAAGTGTACCCTTTTCCCCACATCCTCGCCAGCACTTATTGTTGTTTGACTTCATAATGGCTGCCAATCTTACTGGAGTGAGATGGTATCTTAGGGTGGTTTTGATTTGCATTTCTCTGACTGCTAGAGATGGTGAGCATTTTTTCATGTACTTGTCTTATTGTTTAATTTTTTGAGTTTTTTTGTATACTCTGGATATTAGGGCTCTATCTGAAGTGTGAAGAGTAAAAATTTGTTCCCAGGATGCAGGCTCCCTATTTACCTCTCTTATTGTTTCTCTTGCTGAGAAAAAAACTTTTTAGTTTAAGTAAGTCCCATTTGTTGATTCTTGTTATTAACTCTTGTGCTATGGGTGTCCTATTAAGGAATTTGGAGCCCGATCCCACAATATGTAGATTGGAGCCAACTTTTTTTCTATCAGACGCAGAGTCTCTGATTTGATATCAAGCACCTTGATCCATTTTGAGTTAACTTTTGTGCATGGTGAGAGATGGGGATTCAGTTTCATTTTGTTGCATATGGATTTCCAGTTTTCCCAGCATCATTTGTTGAAGATGCTATCCTTCCTCCATTGCATGCTTTTAGCCCCTTTATCAAATATAAGCCCCTTTATCAAATATAATATAAATTTTAGCCCCTTTATCAAATATAAGATAGTTGTAACTTTGTGGGTTAGTCTCTGTGTCCTCTATTCTGTACTATTGGTCCACCTGCCTGTTTTGGTACCAGTACCATGCTGTTTTTGTTACTATTGCTCTGTAGTATAGTTTGAAATCTGGCATCGCTATGCCGCCTGATTCACACTTCCTGCTTAGAGTTGATTTTGCTATTCTGGGTCTTTTATTTTTCCATATGAATTTCATGATTGCTTTCTGTATTTCTACAAGAAATACCATTGGGATTTTGATTGGCATTGCATTAAACCTATAGAGAACTTTTGGTAATATAGCCATTTTGATGATGTTAGCTCTGCCTATCCATGAACAGGGTATACTTTTCCATCTTCTAAGATCTTCTTCAATTTCTCTCTTTAGGGTTCTGTAGTTTTCATTGTATAAATCTTTCACCTCTTTTGTTAGGTTGATTCCCAATTTTATTTTTTTCTTGAGGATATTGTGAATGGAGTGTTTTTCCTCATTTCCATTTCAGAAGTTTTGTCACTGATATACAGAAATGCCTTTGATTTATACGTGTTGATTTTATATCCTGCCACTTTGCTGAATTCATTTATTAGTTCTAGTAGTTTCTTTGTAGACCCTTTTGGATCTTCTAGGTATAGAATCATGTCGTCTGTAAATTTTGTTCCAGTATTCTGAGATTCACTTTATCCTCTTCTCTCTCCAACTTGAGGGAGCTGTCTTTTCTTGGCTTAAATTCTCTGATGAATCTAAAGGGATGTTGATTGTTCAGGTATTCAGTCCTTATTTTGTTGTGAGAATTGGAAAGGCAACTTGGCAGCTACTTATATGTCTTCACAGAAGGGTGAGCCCATATCTGGCACAATTAGCTACTGTTGCACTGAAGAAGCATATGACCATTTTCAACATGTGTCCTTTCTCTGTGAAATGGAAAAGGGCTACTTGAGTAGAGGGTGTGAATATTTAAGACTGTCTATGGAAAGTGTCTAATGCAAATGAGTGCTCAAGGAATGTGCATTCTTTCCCCCATTTTTCTCTCTATGTTATGGTCTGCTTAGAGGTGCTCCAGCATCCATTGGACTTTCATGCATCAAGAGTCAAAACATAGGATATATGTCTAAATAGAATCTGTGTCTATTGAATTGAAACCTATCTTACTTTTATCTTCTAATAGAATTCAAGCATATATGAGATATATTCAGAAATTGTTTCCTGAACAAATAATTCTTGTTCCTTTGTTCAATTGTCTCTCATATACAACTACTTTAACCTTAAAATCATTTGCTTATCCAATGCAAACAAGAATCATATATAAAAATTTAAAACATTATGTTAAATTCAAAAAGACAATTTTCCATTTCCAGCAGTAATATTATTTGAGTCTTCTCTTTCCTATTTTTGGTCAAGTTTAGAGACTGCCTATTTTGTTTGTCTTTTTCAAAAATAGTCGTTTGTTTCATTGATCTGTTGTTTTAAGCCTCCATTTCACTTATTTATTCTTTGATTTTCATGTTTTATTTTCTTCTACTAATTTTGGATATATTTCATCCTTACTTTTCTCCTTGCTTGAAATGCAACTAGTAACAAGTCGTTTATTTGAGAGTGTTCTACTTTTGATGTGGGCAGTGATTGCTACAAAATTCTTTCTTTGTACTTCTTTTGCTGTATCCCATAGGTGGTTTTGTGTCTTAATTTTCTTTTTCTTTTGTGTTGAGGAATTTTAAAATTTCCTTCTTGGTTTCTTCCTATACTTGTTGGTTATTTGCAAATAAGTTAATTATCATGTGCTTGCATACATTTCCAATATGTTCATGTTATTGATTTCTGGTTTTGTTGCATTGTGATCAGAAAAGTTGCTATACAATTTTGGTTTTCTTAAGGTTGTTAAGACTTGTTTTGTGGCCCATCATATGAACAACTCTGGAGAATATTCCATGTATTGATGGAATGCTGCTATTCTATGGAATGTTCAGTAGTTGTCTGTTTAGGTCTATTTTCTCCAGGGTGCAATTGAAACTGTTATTTCTTTGTTGATTTCCTGTCTGGATGATCTGTCCATTGCTGAAAGTGCATTCTTAAATTCTCCAGCTATGATTCATTGGTTTGCTCCCTCCCATGAGGCCAGAAATATTTGCTTTTATATCTAGGTGTACTTGACTATTAGAGGCATATTTGTGATTGTCATATCCTCTTGCTGAATTGAACCCTTTGTCATTACATATGACTTTCCCTTTCTATTTTTATTGCCTTTGTTTATTTTTCTTATATAAGTATAATCACTTCTGCTTTCTTTTGGTTTTCATTTGCATGGATTATTATTTCATGTCTTCACATTCAGTGTCCTAGAAATGAAGCACTATTCCTGTAAGCACCACAGAGTCAAATCTTGTTATTTTATCCATTCAGTCAAGGTATATCTTTAATTGGAGAATTTAACCTATTTATATCTATTTAATTCAGGGTGATAGATTTTAGGTAAAGTCTTACTATACCTATTATGTAACTTGTTTTCTAGTTTTGTTGTAATTTCTTGATTTCTTTCTTTCATCCTCCCCTTGCAACATTCCTTGCTGGTTGAAGAGATTAATACTGGTTATTACTTTGGAATTCTCTATTAAAGATTTTTGGGTTTTTGTTTATCATAAGATTTACAAATACATATTTTGATTGTAATTAGCTGTTTTGAGATAATGGCAACATGAGAGTATATATAAAAATGACAAAAAAAAAAAAACAAAGGATAAAAGAAAATATAGGGGGAAAACCCTCCCATTTGCATTCCATTCTTTGCCCTTTTTGAATTTTTAACATTATATCTTACATCTCTCTACAATGTCTATGGATTACAATATTAAAGTATTTATCATTTTTATTTCTACTGCTTGGTCTTCATACTAAAGATATGAACAATTTATGCACGAAACTTAAGATATTAGAGCATTCTAACTCTCTGTGATCACTGTTAGCAGTAAGTTTTATACCTTTTATATTTTGTTACTCTCAACATAATTTTCTTTCCATTTGAATAACTTCCTTTAGACTTTCTTGTAGAAGAGGCCTGAAGGAAGCATATTCTGTCAGCTTTTGTTTGTTTGGGAATGTCTATCACATCTTCATTTATAAAAGATAGTTTTCCTGGATATAATTTCTTTTCTTTTGATAGATTTTATGGACATGGAAATGAAAGATTAGAGGAAGGCTACATTCCTATTTTCTCTATGGCTTGGGATTCAAGCATTGCAAATACTATTTCATAGTAAAGTGGGTGAAAGAGGGATTTCATTAAATTCGATTTTGGATGGAGTGTCTTAGAGACTCAAAAATTCAGGTGATTTAACAGAGAAAATGTATATTGAATCCAAGCTGGTGGTGGTAGCGACATGGCAGCAGAATCAGCAATACCTCTAGTCTGAGACACACACACACACACACACACACACACACACAGAGAGAGAGAGAGAGAGAGAGAGAGAGAGAGAGAGAGAGAGAGAGAGAACGAGAATATAGAAAAAAACATCATGATCAGATTTGGTAGAAAACTCTGAAATCAAAAAGAAAAATGAATTTTTCTGATCCAGAAACTGCACTGCAATATGGTGTTTGAAAAGTACTCTGTATTTCTCAACTGGCAAGCTGATTGCTGACGTAGGAGCCATCTTGAGGTTGTCACTTTACAGCAGCTGCTGTGGAGGTTAGAGATTGTATTGCCCTGGTAAGCACCTACTATGTGGCCTAGGGTGTACTCATTAGTTTGTGAGTGAAAGAGGTATAGAAAAAATTGTACCCAAGGGAAGCCAAGTCATAAATATAAAAGAGAGCTTCACATGGATTTTGCTTTGACTCTTGCATCTCTCCAGTGTTCAGGGGAAGAGAGTGGTGAATCTGAACAGGCAGGTGTGAGTACTCTCAGGGATTAAGCCTTGCAAGGTTGTATTTGTAGGCAACACAATGTGTAGAGAGCTGATTCCCTTGCCCCACAAGTAGGAATCTCAGGTGGTTCCAGAGACTAAGACTCCCAGAGATCAGTATCTTCCTGGCCCTAGGGTTTATTTATCTAATCTCTTCAGAGCAGATACCACCCAACAAACCCCTAGGGCCTTACTAGACATAAGCCACAGCCACTGGAACTCCCCTCATAGAACTCTGTAGCATACCCACCCTGGGAGTGCATTGATCTGGTCTGTGCGCACAAAACTGCTTTGGCCGTACTCTGCACTGGAATCTATCTTAGCCTGGTAAGAAGGGAAGCTGAGAGCTGTTTCAAACAGCTTCAGTCTTGGCCACTCCAACTGGCAGCTCAGTGAATAACATGAAAGGAGGAAGACATTATCAACTCTAGTCCTTGTTCTGTCTTTCTGTTTCTTTCAGTTCAGGGCCCATTAGAAATGGAAAGAAGGACAGTTGTTCATAGACAATAAATATCCAATTTTGCTGACTATTTTGACCACCTCAGTAGAGATGATGCCATCATTTTTTTTCATTAAGAATTCTTTGTGTTTTTTTGTTTTGTTTTGTTTTTGTCTGTGTTTTGGTGTTCTTGCTGTGTTGATTTGTTCATAGACATACATACATATGTATCTTTGTTTTATTTTCTGATTTTTAGCCTTTTAAAAATATATTTTTTTACTTTATCTTTTGGGGGTTTTATTTTTTAAATTTCTTTATTTTTGTGTGTACGTTTTATTCTGTTTTTTTCTTCTGTTTCCTCATTCAGTCTACTTTTACTTGCTTTTTTTCCTTATTTGTTTTCACTTTTTTTTGTAGATCATCTGCTACATCTCTTCTGCATTCTCTCTGCTCACATTTTATATTGTAAACTCTATTCTGACTTTCTATTACATTGTCAGTTCTATTAATTGTGTTTATAACATCTTTTATAACTCATTGGTTTATGTAACTCCTACCCTCATCACTCATCTCATTGCAATTGCTTTGCTTTAAAACCAGATCTACTACCTGGTTATTTATTGTTTTTGGTGTTGCCACATGCTGATCTCAATATTCCTGTTTTTGTGGTGATTAATGTTGTAGCTATCATAGCTGCAAAGGGTGCTCATTTCATTGCTGTATGTTGTTTGCTTTGGTTGTTGCTATTGTTGCTATTGTTTATTTCCCCTTATCCTGTGCAGTTCTGAGAACTTACAGGGAGACTATAAGTTTGTTGTGTAGAGACTGTGCTGATGAACAAAACTCAGCCAAAAGACAGCAAACCTTACTCCATATACAAATTACCAACAGTAAATCTTCAGCTATACTTTCATACAAATAATAGAAGAGACAAAACCCCCAAATAATTACCAGGCCCCCAGTAATAATAGCTAATGTTGAGCCCTTGGTTCTCATTCATGTATATCCAGTGCTACAACAAAAAACAGAATAAACATAAAGGCAACTATGAGTGGGTCTCAAATCTAGATTATTGTAAGATACTTTTTAGTGCAACGAAAGCTGTGCCCCAATTGACCCACATAATGAAATAACAGTTAAAGAATTAAAAGAATAATTATCAAAATGATCAATGAATTCTAAGAGAACACAGAAAAACAAGTCAATAAACTAAGGAAGTCAGGATATGAATTAGAATTTCTATAATCAGATAGAGATTTAGAAAAAGAATCAAAGAGAAATCTTGGAAATGAAAGACACCATAAATCAAATAAAATATTCAGTTTAAAGTCCTTTTTACATGGTAGTCCATGTTGAAAACATAAGCTCAGAGCTGGAAGATAAAATTTTCAGGCTTGAATATGCAGGTAGTATTAAATAAAACAATAAATATATATAACCATGATATGATCATACAGAAACACTGGAATATCATTGAGACCAAATTTAAGAATCATGGGAAATGAGGAGGGTTGTGAGATGGAGGCAAATGGAGTAGGTTTTGCATAACATACAAGGATAGAATTTTAAAAGCCTCAAGAGAAAATGTCAGGTCATATTTAGAACCAAGCCTGCCAGTATAACTTCTGATTTCTGAGCACAAATGCAACAAGCCAGGAAGGTTTAGAATGATTGTTCCAAGTCCTGAAAATAATCAGTTTGCTGAATTCGGCAAAGCTATCCTTCAAAGTTGAATTGGAAAGAAAAACTTCCAAGGTAAGCAGAAACTAAAAGAATTTATTACTACTAAGCAAGCACTACAGAACTTAAAAAATACACTACAGAGAAGAAATAAAAATCTTGCCTCAGAACTCACAACTGGATAAATCTCTTTGAAGAGTAGCTAAGTAAATGAGAAACAGAGAAAAGTTAAACATCAGAAATAAATTTTAAAAAGCAGGAATTAATAAACCTCTTCCATTGAGTTACAACATTGAATGTAAATGATCTCAACTCCCCAATTAAAAGACACATGTTGGCAAAATGGATTGAAAAACAAGACCCAGTTATGTGTTGTTTGTAAGAGACTCATTTTATAGGCAAAGAGAGACACAGGCTGAAAATGAAAGGATGGAAACTGATATCCCATGCAAAAGGAGCCTAAAAGCCAGAAGGAGTAGACACTCTCTTAGCTGACACTGAAGACTTTAAATCAAAAATAATCAGAAGGATAAAGAAGATTAGTTAATACTGGCAAAGGGAGCAATCCAGAAGGAAGATATAACACAGAAATTAGGTCTTCTTACAACATGCTCATGACCACTTTGTCACCTTACATATGTCTATGCTTCAAGGTGAACCTGAGGACATACTGAGGACAAACAAAAAAGAGTGTTTCAGCTGCTAAAAGCATGATCACTTTCAAAACCTTGAAAAATCCAGAAGTGAACAGAGTAAATTCTTCATAAAATAATGAAGCCAGGTTTACCCACTGACTTTGAAAGCATAGGATTGTTGGGTCAAATCATGATTTTTCACAATTTTTTCAAATGCTCAAGATTTTTATATAATGGATTTTACTTTTAAATAATAAAATTTAAGGTAAGTTTTGTTGAAATATTTAAAAATAAAGTTCATAACATTCAACAAAATTATGGAATACTTTTTTGTTTGGAAATGAGGTGTCCCCCAAAATCTCATGTATGAGATAATGCAAGAAGATTTAGAGGAGAAACATTTGGGTTTTGAATCTTAACCCAATCAGTGAATTAATCCTCTGAGTGGTAACTGAAGGCAAGTAGGGTTGGCTGGAGGAGGTATGTCTCTGGGGGTGTGCCTTTGGGGTATACATTTTGTATTTGGTGAGTGAAGTCTCTCTGTGCTTTCTGAACATTATGTGAGCTGCTACCCTATACCACACTCTTTCACCATGATTTTCAGTGTCACCTCAAGCCTGGAGAAATGGAGTCAGTGGGCAATGGACTGAGACCTCTGAAACTCTGAGTCCTCAGATAATCTTTTCATCTACAGTTGCTCTGGTTGGGCCTTTTAGTTGTAGCAGTGAAAAAGCTCACTAAAACAGGTACTCTAAATAACTTTTAGATTTTCTATATATTCCTATATATGTGTGTTTTATCAGTGTCTAAATGTAAAATTAATAATTACATTTCCTGGAGGCAAAAGTCCTTCTCCTTACAGTTTTTTTTTTTGCACCCAAGCCTTTTGTACCCCATTCAACTGTCACAGGTGCTTCTATTGCTTGGATTGATCAATGGTGCCCTGTGCCCACATAATAACTAAGAACCAATATATACTGAACTTGCTATGGAGAGATCATTTGAAGTATGGTACACGTACTTTTGTAATTCTCCCAGAAAGCCCATGAGGCATCATTTTATAGATGACTCTGCATATAATACTCCCATTCCAGTGGTATTTATTGAAGACTACTGTGTGATAGGCACTGTTGTATGTAATGGAGCTACATCAGTAAAGTATAGAGAACCGGTCCCTAGGCTTGCCGTCTAGCTCCGCCTGTGCTCGGGAGCGCTGGCTGTGCTGGGGCCGAGAAATTGACCAATTTTGACAACATATAGTGCTGCATTGTGCCAGATGGGATATGATCAATCATGGCATCCGAACTTTGTAAGACGATCACTGTGGCAAGGCTTGAAAAGCACAAGAATTTGTTCTTAAATTATAGGAATCTGCACCATTTTCCACTGGAGTTACTGAAAGATGAAGGACTGCAGTACTTGGAGAGACTCTGTATGAAAAGGAACTCCCTTACCACCTTGCCATAAAACCTTGCTCAGAAGCTTCCAAACCTTGTGAAACTGTATCTTCACTCAAATAACATAGTAGAGGTTCCAGAAGCTATTGGGTCCCTTGTAAAACTCCAGTATCTGAGTCTTAGTGATAATGTCTTAGAAATTGTTTGCCCAGATATTGGTCGTCTGAGAGCTTTACTTCATCTTCGATTAGCTAATAATCAACTGCAATTCCTACCTCCAGAGGTTGGTGATTTGAAGGAGCTGCAGATACTAGATATTTATACCAATCGTCTGCTAACTTTACCCGAGAGGCTTCATCTGTGCCTTTCTCTGCAGTACCTCACTGTGGACGGAAATCGTCTATGGTATGTGCCGCACCGTCTCTGCCAGCTTCCCAGCCTCAACAAACTCTCTCCATGGCTGGGAATTATTTGCATTTTTGCTACTTGATTTAGGTCAATCTCGAGAACTGCAATACCTATATGTGGATAACAACATTCACCTGTAGGGCTTGCCATCTTACCTGTACAATAAAATCATCGGGTGCAGTGGCTGTGGAGCCCCCATCCAAGTGTCTGAGGTAAAGCTGCTCTCCTTTTCATCAGGGCAGCTGACTGTCTTCCTCCCAGCTGAGGTGAAGGCCATAGGGACAGAGAATGATCATGTCCTGCCTCTGCAAGAGCTGGCCATGAGAAGTCTGTATCATGCCCACCACAGATTTCTAAAAGATCTGAACTTTTTGTCTCCAATCTCATTACCCAGAAGTCTCCTGGAGCGGCTGCACTGCCACCTGGGGCACTGTCATCGGTGTAATGAGCCCATGTTTACCATCGTCTACCCCAAGCTTTTTCCCTTGAGAGAGACTCCGATGGCAGGGCTGCACCAGGGGAGGACAACTGTTAGTTTTGTGGCTTACTGCTGCTCCACCCAGTGTCTGCAGACTTTTGACCTGCTGAGTTGATAAACACTCAAGAGCCTCAGTGTTTTGCCAGCTTGACACCAAGGCTGCCTCTGAGTTGCACACTGTGTTTGGCAGGGCTTGGATCTTCCATCTTGTCCTGTCTCATGCAGGGGCATGCAGAATTCTCTGGAAATGTCATATGGAGCTGCACAGCTAAAATGCCTTCACCATTCCCCCAAGTTGGGATATATCCTCCCCCAAATTAAGGACATCCTGTCTTCTGTATTTTTTCTTTTTATGTGAGTGTGTCTGATACATATACTATTTAGTTTGAGGAACCTCCACACATCTAATTTAATGTGAGTTCCCTCTACTGTAATTTAATTCTCTCCCTTGTTTTTTTTTTCCAGGAAAGGTAGCAGAATACAACAGTTACTAATATCATTATGTAAAAATGTGGATGTGTAACCGATGTGATTCTGCAATCTGTATTTGGGGTAAAAATGGGAGTTCATAACCCACTTGAATCTAATGTATGAACTATGATATGTCAAGAGCTTTGTAATGTTTTGAACAACCAATAATATAAATAAATAAATAAATAAATAAATAAATAAATAAATAAAGTGAGTTCCTTGAAGAACTATAATTTGATAATACAGGCAAATTCACTTTAAAAAAAACACACCTGGTTAGATGAGTAAGTTCTGAAGAGGGGTGGGAGAACAGGGGAGGGCAGCAAACTAACATGAGAATAAGCAATGTTATTTATTTATTTATTTATTTATTTGTGTGTGTATGTGTGTGTGTGTGTGTGTGTGTGTGTGTGTGTGTGGTGATGAATGCTTCAAAGAAAATGGAACCAAAAGCTAAGAATGATAAGAAGAATAGGGTAGGGCTTCTTTAGATGTAGAACTGCAAACACTGCAGTGGTGACATTTTAGCTTTGACCTGAATGCTAACTAAGTCAGTCTGTGAAACACAGAGCAGAGTGTAGGGACAGGGGAGTCATCTTTAGGCAAAGGGTGGAGCCATGGGAAAGGCTGTCAGACTCCATGTGTCCAAAGAATGAAAAAAGTCAGGGAGAGTAGCAAGTGATGAAATTTGAGTGTGGGATCAACAAGCATGAATGTGATGGAGACCCTGTCTTTAAGGAGCTGATGACATATCAACTTGTGATATTGATAGAATTACAGACATAGAGAACATCAGGCCAAGTCTCAAAGGATGCATAGAAGTTCTCCACAAAGAAAAAAAGTGTAGAAGGAATGGTATCTCAAATGGGAAAAGGAGCTTAACCTCAGAAGATCAAGGACTGTAAATTTTCTCTCATATATGGAAGCTGGGGAGAAAAAAGTAAAAGAATGGTGGAGTGGATCTCATGAAAATGAAAGGGAGAGCAGTAGAGCAAAGGGAACAAGCTGGGGAGATGGTGCAGAAGGGGGAAAGTGCTAGGGAGTGATATTGGCCAAATTATACTGTTGAGGGCATGTACAAATTAGTAACAACAAATTCACACATTATGGACAACTATAATGCACCAATAAAAAATGTGAGAAAAAAAGAGAAAGTAGTTTGGACAAAGGCAGGACCAAGTGTGTCAAACTCAAGAAGTTGCCTTTGATCATTCTGTTGTCTGGGCCAAGTCATTCTTCACCTAGAGGGACTTTTTGTGTGAGAGGAGGTATTAGGGTTTGAACCTAGGATACTTTACTCCTGGACTATATCCCCAGTCCTCATTTTCTTTTCTTTTGAGGCTGAATCTTCCTGAGTTGCCCAAGCTTGCCTCAGATTGGGATCCTCTTGCCTCTGTCTGCCACATAGCTGGGACTACAAGCAAGTGATACCATGTTTGGCACCTGTAGGAGTTTTAAAGAAATTAGCCTAGTGGCACAATTCAAGTCCTGAAGGACTTAGGATGTAACACCTAGGACTCTCAGATTCTCTTGAGTGTGATGTGAGTGAAATAATCCAGTTGGAGATTTCATCAGGATTAGGAGGTTAGAGGAAAATGATCTTAGAGCTCAAAAATGAAAATGAAGTAAGTTGGCAAGGTGGAGTGGTCCACTTGAGACCCACAGAAGTAAAGCTATGACTTTTAGGAATGTAAAAAGAAAGACTAACAGGACAAGGAAATGAGTTTGAAGTCATTTAATCTTCATGGGTTGACTGAGCCCTCTGGAGAACATGGAACAAACAAGTAATCAGGAGGTACACTGGTGGATAATAGATGCCTAAAATGGGTTGTAGATCTTGTCAAAATCTGGAATTGTATTTTTTTCTCTCTTAAATTCAATCATGCTATCCAAACTTTCCCAACTTACTCTAGCCAGGTGATGATCAGTACAGTTTTGTGGCACCTACAACTGTTGACCTGACTAAAGACCTTATATGGGATTTGCTGTGCAGTATAACCAGACCCTGGATCCCCTTGGGACCACTAGATCATTCACTTGTATTGTCTCCTTATCTTGGCATCAAAACTGAGGTCAGGCCACCTGCATCACTGATGCCTCTGATGCCACTGCTGCCATCCAGAGTTCTTCTTTCTGAGTGCTGCTGCACTTACAGCTGTGAACACCTGCTGCTGCCACAGAAGACACCGCTGCTCAGGATGCAAGTAATGTTGACACCGCTGCTGACCCCAGTTATGATACAACATATAAAAATCTCTTGGACACTATGAAGGCATTACTAAGAGGAAAGTTTATTGCATTGAACTTATTCATTAAATAGGTATAAAGCCAACAGATAAATGACCTAACTACATCTCAAAGCCCTATACAAAGAAGAACAAATCAACACCAAAAGCAGTAGAGGACAGGGAATCATTAAAATCAGGGCTGAAATCATAAAATCAAAACAAAATAAACAATTGAAAAAAATTAACAAAACAAAAATTTGGTTCTTTGAAAAAATAAGTAAAATAAATAAACCCTGGCCATGCTAATGAAGATAAAAAGAAAAAACTCAAATTACTAAAATACAAGATGAGAAGGAAATATTACAACAGGCATGTCTGAAATACAGAAGATAATTAGAAAATACTTTTGAAAATTTATATTCTAATAAAATATAAAATATTGAAGACATAGACAAATTTCTAGAGACATATGACTTAACCCAAATTGAATGAGGAGGTCAGACATGATTTAAACAGATCAATTTCAAGTAAGGAAATAGAAAATGCTATCAAAAGCCAACCAAAAAAAAAAAAAAAGCCCAGGACCAGATGGATTCTCATTCAAGTTCTACAAGACATTCAAAGAAGAATAACACCAATATTCCTCAAAGTATTCCATGGAATAAAAAATGAGGAATTCTTTTTAAACTCATTCCACAATGCTAATATCACACCAATACCAAAACCAGACAAAGATACATCAAGAAAAGAAAATCTCAGACCAATATTCCTAATGAACATAGATACAAAAATTCTCAATGAAATTCTGGCAAATCACTAATAAAAACATATTTAAAAAGATAGTGCACCATGATAGAGTGGGGTTCATCCTAGGGATGGTTGGTTCAACATATGGAAATCAATAAACTTAATTCATCATATTAATAGACTTAAAAATGAGAATCATATGATCATCTCAATAGATGCAGAAAAATATTTGACAAAATACAGCACCCCTTCATATTCAAAACACTAGAAAAACTAGAGATAGTAGGAACATAACTCAATATTGTAGAAGATATATACACCAAACCCAAGGCTAGCATCATTCTAAATGGAGAAAAATTGAAAACATTTTATCCAAGAACTGGAACAACACAAGGATGCCCTCTTATACCTCTTCTAATCAACTTCCTCCTTAATACTCTAGCCAGAACAATTAGGCAAAAGAAAGAAATTAAAGGGATACAAATAGGTAAATAAAAACTCAAACTACCACTAATTACTAATGACATGATTCTATATCTAGAAGATCCTAAAAAGTTCCACTAGAAAATTTCTAAAACTAATAAGTGAATTCATCAAAGTAGCAGGATATGAAATCAACACCCATAAATCAAACACATTCTTATATATCAGCAATGAATTCACTGAAAGAGAAATTAGGAAAACTACCCCATTCACAATAGCCTCAAAAGAAAACACCTGAGAATCAACCTAACAGAAGAGGTGAAAGACCTCTACAATAAAAACTACAGAACACTCAACAAAGAAATTGAAGAAAAACTTAGAAGATGGAATAATCTCCCAGGTTCCTGGATAGGCAGAATTAATTTGGTCAAAATGGCCATACTATTATACAGATTTAATGCAATTCCTACTAAAATCCCAGTGACATTCTACATATAAACAAAAAAGTAATAAAAAAATTATTTGGAAAAATAAGAGACCCAGAATAGCTAAAGCAATCTTTAGCAAGAAAAGTGAAGCAGGTGGCATCACAATACCAGACCTAAACAGAGATATAGTGACAACAACAGCATGATATGGACACCAAAGTAGACTTGTAGACCAATGGTACAGAATAGAGGACACAGAGACAAACCCACATACATACAGTTATGTCATACTAGACAAATGTGCCAAAAACATTCACTGGAAAAAAGATAGCCTATTCAAAAATAATGCTGGCAAAACTGGAAATCATTCACTGGAAAAACTATAGCCTATTCAAAAATAATGCTGGCAAAACTGGAAATTTATATGCAGAGAATGAAAGTAAACCTCTATCTCATACCCTGAACAAAAATCAACTCAAAGTGGATCAAATACTTAGGCACTAGAATAGAGATCTGTGCCTAACAGAAGAAAAACTAGACCTGAATCTTCACCATGATGACCTAGGATCTGGCCTCCTTAATAAGACTCCTACAGTGCAAGAAGTAAAATCAAAAATCAATAAATGGGATGGATACAAATTAAAAAGTTTTCTCAGCAAAGGAAACAATCAATAATGTGAGGATAGAGCCTACAGATTGGGAGAAAATCTTTACCACATATATCTCTGATAAAGCATTAAACACTAGAATATATAAAGAACTCAAAATAGTTAACACCAAAAAAAAAAAGCCAAATAAAACAATCAATAAATTGGCTAAGGAACTGAACAGATATCTCAGAAGAAGAAATAGTATTTACCAACAAGTATATGAAAAAGTGTTCAACATCTCTAGCAATTAGAGAAATGCAAATCAAAAATACTCCATGATTTCATCTCACTCTTGTCAAAATGGGAATCATCAAGAATACAGGCAATAATAAATGTTGGTGGGGATGTGGGGGGAAAGTACACTCAAACATTGCTGGTGGCCCTGCAAATTGGTATAAACACAATGGAAAGCAGTATGGGGATTCCTCAGAAAACATCGAATGGAACCACCATTTGACCCAGTCATCCCACTCCTGGGTTTTTATTGAAAGGACTTAAAATAAGCATACTACAGTGACACAGCCATATCAGTGTTTGTAGCTGATCAATTCATAAGAGCAAAGCTCTGGAACCAACCTAGATGCCTATCAACAGAAGAATGGATAAAAAGAAAATGTGGCGTATATATTCAATGGAATATTACTAAGCTTTAAAGAATGAAATTATGGCACTTGACAGTGAATGAATGGAGTTGGAGAATTTCATGATAAGCAAAATAAGCCAATCCCAAAAAACCAAAGGCTGAATGTCTTCTGTAATATGCAGATGCTAATTCACAATAAGGCTGGGGGGGAGGCACCAGAGAAGAATAGCCTTACCTCAGATTAGGTAGAGGGAAGTGAAAGGAGGGAAAGGGAGGGGATGTGAGGATAGAAAAGATAGTAAATAAAACAGATATTATTATTTTATGTATATATGTGACTGCATGAACAATATGATTCTACAATATGTACATTCAAAAAAATGAGAAATTATATCCCATCTATGTATGAAATATAAAAACACATAAATGCATTCTACTGTCATGTATAAATAATTAAAACAAATTAAAAAATTTAAAAAAAAATAAGTTCAGACCTGAGAGCTGTGGTGCACGCCTATAATCCCACCGGCTTGGGAGGATAAGGCAGGAAGATTGCAAGTTCAAAGTCAGTCTCAGCAAAAAGTGAGGTGCTAAGCAACTCAGTGAGACCCTATCTCTAAATAAAGTACAAAATAGGGCTGGAAAATTTGGTTTAGTGGCCGAGTGCCCCTGAATTCAATCCTCGTACCAAAAAAAAAAAAAAAACCAAAAATAAAAAATAAGTTCATTCATAATTTTATGAATTATTTTTTGCCTCAAGAGAGGCATCACTAATAAGCACACTCACAGATGCACTTATACTTTTGTTTGCTCTCAATTTATATATGGATACAAAAATCAAAGTAGAATCATTAATCTAATGATGCAAGAATACTAAAACACAGTTCAATTGTCCATTGCTGATTATACAAAGCATTTTCTCTCTTATTATTATACTAACCTTATATTAAAAGGAAAAACATTTCAGCTATTACACTCAAGCTACTTCTTGGTCATTTATATTAATTAAATACTTTTATGCACTTACTAGTATTTATTCTTCATAAATCCTAAATACCTACTCAACCTCCCATCTTTCTAAATACTGAAACTTACATGGGCTTCACTCAACTAGCTTATAATCATCACAAATTTTTGTGTTGTTCTGAGAATAAGGAAATAAACATAAGAAAGTATGTTAGGAGAAAAATAAGAAACTAAAGTCTCACTATGAACAAATATTTAGAAATTAAACTAAAAATAAGCTCTCTTTATGTCCTTGTGAGTAATTTGTAGAAAAATCTTACTCCCATCACCTGTGGCTGTCCCTTTCCCAAGACAGTATTCGTCCAGACAAAGCAATACTGAGACTCTCCTACACGTACGAGTCATCTCAGCCATGGCTGAAGGACATAAATATGGGTCCAGATGTGTTCTGCAACAGGAAGATCTTTCTCAGCAATCATTTTATATCAGTAAAAATGCAGTTTATGGTGTTATAGTACCTAAGTGTTTTGAATATTTAAAATCTTCATTCAAGTGAGAGAACTCTGCCCCATGTTAAAAGAAAACTAATACAACATAGTTTAAAATTCCAAGAAGTCAAGTCTATGTGGAGTTCTCTCATCTCAGTTTGTATTTGGGGGAAATTTTAAAGTTTCCTTTAGATGTGTTGCTCGTAGCACTTTATAAAAACCATGGTGGTGCCCATAAGGTACTCAAAACAGCTTTAGTTTACCATTACTGAAATTATAGTAAAGAATGTTAAAGATCAAAGGAAAAAACTTAGATATATTCTAGTCCGAGCTTTCATTTTACATTTGAGAAAATGAAGGTCCTCCAGGATTCACTCAAATTTCTATATCAGGAAACAGAATTTGTCCTAAAGCTTTGATATTTGATATGCTGGACAGGATTTTTTTTAAAGCAACATGTTGCCTGACTGAGTGAATAGTAGCAAAGCTAAAATAAAAAGTGATGTAAAAAACAGTCACATATGGTCTTGGGATATAGTTCAGTGGTAAAGCATTTGTCTAGCATGCATTCACAAGGCCCAGGCTTTGATTCTAGCACCAAAACCAAAACCAAAAAAAAAAAAAAAAAAAACTCACTTATATGCAGCCTTGTTGCCATGTTATTTCTGGAAATTGGAAATCTGGAAATGGGCTAGAATGTTCTGATTAGAGACAGAAACCAGAACAGAGAAACTTAATTCAGGCACAAGAAAAGTGAAGAGGTAAAGAAGTGAGAAAGGAAAGAGCAATGAGAGTCACCATGTATTATTTGGGATGTCTCTTGGGGTTATTATGTCATGAATAATGTAATCATATAATTATTTGATCACAAAGCATTGATTGAAAGATCCAATAAGTACAATTTTATTCCTCTTAAAAACGTTTCATGAGGACTTCACAGGCTCCTACATTCCTTAAACATCTGGGCTGACTCTAATCTGATCCAAAAGTGCACTCTGGTCTGATAAGGATATGCCACATGCTCCTTTGCTAGAGCAATTACAGCTATGCTATTCTTTTAGTCTGTTTTTCAGGGCTCCAAGTTTTTTGTAATAAATCCACCTTTGCTCCCTCACCAATTACTCATGTTTTATCTAACTGAAGTTTATGTTCTCTCTTCTTCATTCTCCTGTTCTTATTCAGAGGCCAGTTATTCAAAGGTTAACTCTCAAATACAGTACAAAAGGGAAAGAGGGAGAGGGAGAGGAAAGGGAGAGAGACAGAGATGGGGGAGAGAGAGAGAGAGAGAGAGAGAGAGAGAGAGAGAGAGAGAGAGAGAGAGAGAGAGAAGACAAGAAGAGAGAGAGAGAGAGAGAGAGAGAGAGAGAGAGAAGAAGAAGAAGAAGAAGAAGGAGGAGGAGGAGGAGGAGGAGGAGGAGGAGGAGGAGGAGAAGGAGGAGGAGAGAGATATTCTACTTTGAAGATCCCTAAGCAGTAAAAGAGTAAAAGATAAAAAGTAATGGTGAGGGTAAGTCTGCTCCATGAAGGATGACAAAAACCTTTTATTTTAGCATCTACTATGGCTGACAGACTCTATTCATGATTTTATTAACTGCACCAGCCTCTTTCATGTCTGGGTCATATTGTAAAAAATTTGTGATAGGCTCTATTTAAGTTTCTAGAGGGCTAAATCTCATAAAGACTCTAATAAATATCTGTAGCTCTTGTCCCCTACTTGTGGAGATGTAGCATGTACTAAAAGGGTACAAGATCTTTGTTTCCTGTCTGTTTTATGTATGTGTGCACAACCGTGTCTCGTATGCCATGTGTATACATATGTGCTTGTGATTATATCATGTACATGGTTATCAAAATTGGCATATAGATAAATATGCATTCATACATTAAGTTAAAGAAAAAGAAACAGAGCCAAAAACCTACTTCATGTGATTTAAACATTTGAGAAAACTTCAAATTAAATTGATAAAACAGATAAGGTAATTTTTTTTTAAAAAAATTACTAACCCACATGTTTTTCTAGGTCATCAGGTAATCAATAGAGTGTTGGTTTCTATAAAATGCTTACAGTGTAATATTCATTTGTTTTAATCAGATTTTTCTCTAACATGTCTAAAGGATTTAACTAGAACTGTAAGGAGGAAAAGTTTAGTTTCAGGCTCACAGTTTCGGAGATCTTTGTCCACAGAAGTCTGGCTCCATTTCTGGGGCTCAAGATGAGGTTGAACATCATGGCAGAGTGTGTGGCAGAGAGAAGCAACTCACATCATGGTGATTGAGAGAGAGAGAGAGAGAGAGAGAGAGAGAGAGAGAGAGAGAGAGAGAGAGAGAGAGAGAGAGACACTCCACTTTCCAGATACAAATATATACACTAAAGCCATGCCCCAATTCCCACCTTCTCTAGTCACACCCTACCACTTCAGTTACTACTCAGTTAATCCCTATCAGGGGATCAAATCACTGACTGGGTTAAGACTTTTTTTTTTAAGAGAGAGGGGGGGGAATTTTTTAATATTTATGTTTTAGTTTTGGGCAGACATAACATCTTTGTTTGTATGTGATGCTGAGGATTGGACCCAGGCCACACAGATGCCAGGCAAGTGCGCTACTGCTTGAGCCACATCCCCAGCCCTGGGTTAAGACTTTTACAGCTGAATCATTTCTCCTCTGAAACTTCTTGGATTGTATCAGACATGAGCTTTGTGGGGGACACCTCATATCCAAACCATAGCATCACTATTTCTAGAATTTTTCTTTAGCAGGAAAATGATGGCTTGTATTTACTACAATTGTGTGATAATTTAGTTTTCATAAATAACTTAGAGTTAACAATTAAAAACAAGTAAACTAGGTTGAATGCGGGGCTAGTCTTCATAAATGTGTTTGTTAGAGGAGATATTTCATTACTTACTCAACTAAAACACTAAAAACATTAAGCGCTAAATATAAATTCAAGTACTCTTGATTTCTTGAATTCCATAAGAGAATATATATTTGAGTATTAAATGTGTTTTTATAAATTGATAAATGAGAAAAGGGGAGTTTAAGACTACTTTGTTTCTGGGTCTTCACTAAATCAATGTAAGTTAAGATTCTAACAGGAGCAATTCTATATGAAAAGAGTACAAAAAGCTTCAGTTGTGTTTAATTGAACTATGGGGAAAAACCCCAAAATATTTCATCTTATTAAAATGGATTTATTTTTCTAAATTTAGAAATTTTATAAGGTTTTCTTAAAAATGTAACTTTAAAGAAGAATCAGCAACTAAAACAAGTGATATAAAGGGTTATAAATATGAACATATATTTTAATATAAAAAATTAGAAAAAATGTTTCTGGATACAAAAGTATTTTGTATGGCCAAGTAAACAGGTTTTAGAATGTCTAAGTGAGTTGAACAAGGTTTTTGAAGGAGTTATGAGTGATTAATTTGGCTATAATTAGTATCATCAGTTGAAGTTAATTAAGGGGTTTTCCTAAGATCAAATATTTTTTTTCTCATTCCCTTGGCTGTACATGGTGCAGAGTCACACCAGTAGTGTAATCATACATATATAGAGAGTAATAATGTCTGTCTCATTCCACTGTCCTTCCCATACTCACAGCCCCACCACTCCTCTCACTCCCCTCTGCACAATCCAAAGTTTAATTCTTCCCTATCCCTCTCACTATGGATCATCACCTGCTCATCAGAGAAAACATTCAAACTTTGGTTTTGGGGATTGACTTATTTCACATAGCATGATGTGTTCTAGTTCCATCCACTTACCTACAAATGCCATAATTTCATTTTTATTTAAAACTGATCAATATTCCATTGTGTATATGTACCATATTTTCATGATTCGTTCAACTGTTGGAGGGCATCTAGGTTAGCTCCATAGTTTAGCTATTGTGAATTGATCTCCTATAAACATTGATGTGACTGTGCCACTGTAGTATGCTGATTTAAAATTATTTGGCATAAACCACGAAGTGGGATAGCTGGGGCAAGTGGTGGTTCCTTTCCAAGTTTTCTGAGGAATCTCCATACTGTTTTCCAAAGTGTTGCACCAATTTGAAGTCCCACCAGTAATATATGAGTGTACCTTTTTTTCCCAGATCCCCACTTATTATTGCTTGTGTTCTTGATAATTGCCATTCTGACTGGAGTAAGGTGAAATCTTAGTCTTGCTTTGCATTTTCTCTAATTGCTAGAGGTAATGAACATTTTTCTGTATGTTTGTTAACTAATTGTGTGTTTTTCTTCTGAGAAGTGTCTGTTCAGTTCCTTAGCCCACTTACTGATTGGATTATTTGTTTTTATTTGGTGTTATGGTTTTTGAGTTTTTTTAATATATTCTGGGTATTACTGCTCTATCTGAGGTCCATGTGGACAGATTTTTGTAGGAACACTCTTCATGTTATTGATTGTTTCCTTGCTGAGAAGAAGATTTTTAGTTTGAATCCATCCCATTTATTGATTCTTAATTTTACTTCTTGTGCTTTAGGAGTCTTGTTAAGGAAGTCAGCTCCTAAACTGAAATGATGAAGATTTGGACCTACTTTTTCTTACATAGACATAGGATCTCTGTTCTAGTCCCTAAGTCTTTAATTCACTTTGAGTCAATTTTTATGCACGGTGAGATAAAGGTTGAATTTCATTTTTCTACATACAGATTTCCAGTTCTGACAGCACCATTTGTGGAATTGGTATCTTTTCTCCAATGTATGTATTTATGATTACTGAAAGATCATTTAAAATTTGTATTTGTAGGCAATATTCAAAAAAAATCAAAATGAACAATAAAATGTGGTTAGGGATGAGAGAAACTTAAAGATGAAATCATGGATAAATTTGAACCAAGGAAACTAGTTTCTAAAAATACATTTTCTGGATAATACTGTGGCCAAGGAAGAAAAATGTTGATTGCATGTCTTTCAAATTTCCTTGAAGGTTGGAAGGGATTAATCAAAACCTGCAATCATTGGAAATTAGGTTATGTTGCATAGTTATATAAGTAAAAATTTTCTTGTAAGGAAAGTTGGTCACAAATACCTTTTTCCAAAGTATGTTGTGTGTATTTATAATGAAAGATGACACACTTTTACCAAAATTCTCAGGCTCATTAAATTACTATAAACTGAAGTAAATCCACCCCCCAAAATCAACTCAAAATGGATCAAAGACCTAAATGTAAGGCCAGGAATTATTAGAAGAAAACATAAAGGAAAAACTTTAAGACATTGAGATAGGCAGTGGTTTTTCTGGATGGAACCCCAAAAGTACAGGAAACAAAAACAAAAATTGGCAAATGGGATTATATCTAACAAAAAAGCTTCTGCACAACAAAGGATACAAGAAACAGAATGAAGAGAAACTACAGAATGGTCTATACTTAAAAATGACTTCCAGAGCTCCTGATGAGGATGAGGAAGCACAAGGGACCCTATGGTATGCCCAAGGGACCCTGGACAGTCATAGGAGAAAACTGATTGGAGGTTCTTCTACAGTGGTGGGAAATTACATGCTATTACTACCTACCAATTTCCTACTTTCCTTTTATTCCTCTGCCAATTCCAGGTGGCATCACTCATACCTGGTGACAGTGGTCTTGGAATGGACCAGGAGTCTACCCAAGTGGGCCTTGGTCCTAGCCCAGTGTTATGTTGGTCTTTGTGGGCTATGGACTCAGAGTTTGACAGAGCATGGTGACTTTGATGTAGGAGCCTGGAGCTAGTTCATCATAGTGACTTAGCTCAAGAAGAGCAAAATTTTGCAGCAACTGACCACATGCTGAAAACTGTGGTAGAAAGGCACCTGGGAATACCCTGGTCCCAGAGATAGGATTCTGGGGACAGACTACTCTTTCTAGGTGCTCCCTTGTTTCCTTCTGAATAATATACCAACATTATTTATGGAACAAGTCCATGCTTGGATTGTCTTATTTGGGATTGGCTTATTATTGGCTTATTATTGACAACACATTAACAGCAGATTCCAGGCAAAGCTGTATGTGGGTACCAGCCAGTGCTGAAATAGTGGAAGTGATGATAGCATCATAGAAAACAAGCAGACTGCTTAGAATATATGGAATGATAGGGAAAACAACTTGATTAGGAAAATGGAAATAAATACCTGACTCTTTAAAGCCCAGATGATTTCTTACATCAAAAATAATCAAGAGCTTTTAGAAGCCACAACCTTACCTACTACTCAAAATAAGCTACCAAAAATTTATCAAGCATTAATCACTATGGGAAAACTCTCAGAGAATTCACAGTAGCTATTTTTAAAAAATTCAATGAGCTTGAAGAACATACAGAAAAACATTTCAATATTATTTTTATTCTGAATTTAAAAATTTGTTCTAAATAATTATACATGACAATAAAATGCATTTTGACACATCATACATAAAAGGAGTATAATTTCTCATTCTTCTGGTGTATGTGATGTAGAATTACACTTATTGTGTAATCATATATGCACATAGGGTAATAATGTCCAATTCATTCTTTTAACTTTCCTACCCCCATATCCCCTGCTTCCCTTCACTCTTCTCTGTATAATCCAAAATACATGTATTTTTCCTAAAACTCCCACTCCCACATTTAGATTTAGCATCTGCATATCAGAGTAAACTTTTGGACTTTGGTTCTTTGGGATTGGCTTATTTTGCTTAGCAGGATATTCTCCATCTCCAACTATTTACCATTTACCATAAAATCATTTATCATAAAAAGTCCACAAATGAATGACCTCATTTACCAGCAAATAAGCTACCAAAATTGGATCAAAAATACTAGTAAATGAGGTTGTTTATTTGTGGACTTTTATTTTTTATTTTTTTGGATGAGCTCAATGCAATGAATTTTCCTCTTAGTACTGCTTTCATAGTGTCCCAGAGATTTTGATAGTTTGTATTACTATTCTCATTTTCTTGTAAGGATTTTTCAAAATTTCATCCCTGAGTTTTTCTGCTGTTTGTCATTCAATACCATATTATTAATCTCTGGGTTTTACAGTAGATTCTATTTTTATTCTATCATTAACTTCTAATTTCATTTCATTATGATCTGATAGAATGCAGGATGTTATCTTCATTCTTTTGTTGCTAAGAGTTACTTTGTCTATTTTAGAGAAGGATCTGTGTGCTTCTGAGAGGAGAGTGTATTAACTCATTGATGGATAAAATATTCTATATATGTCTGTTATGTTTAAATTATTGATTGTATTATTTAGTTCTATAGTTTCTTTGTTTAGTTTTGTTTGGAGGATCTATCTAGTAGTGAGAGGGTATATTAAAGACACCAGTGTTATCATGTTATAGTCTATTTGATTCTTGAAATTGAGATGTACATATGTTTGGTGTACCTAGATACTCCATTGTTTTGGGCATAAATATTTATCATTGTGATACCTTGTTGATGTATAATTCCCTTAAGCAATATTAAATGTCCTTTTTTGGCCCTAGTGATGCACTTTGGCTTGAAGTCCACTTTGTCTGATATGAGGATAGAAACTTCTGCTTCTTTAAGAGATCCATGTAAGTGATATGTTTTTCCCATTATTTCACAATCTGTGGATGTCTTTGCCTGTGAGGTGAGACTCTTGGAGACAGCATATTGTTGGGTCTTCTCTTTTGATTGACCTTTCAGTCTATGTCTTTTGATTGATGAGTTTATGCCACTAACATTTAGGATTATTATTGAAATATGATTTATATTCCTGGGCATTTTGGTTTAGTTCTAGTTTTTAATTTGAATTTCTCCTTTGCTGGACTATTCCTTTAGTTTAGTTCCTCCCTTTGATGGTTTTGACTTTTATTTTTCACTTTATCTTCATGGAATATTTTGTTGAGAATATTCTATTATGTAGTCTCTCTAGTTGTGAACGATTTAACAATTGTTAAATTTGGAATGGTTTTATTTCATCTTTAATTGTGAATCTTAAGTTTTTGCATATATAATCCTTGCATATAGAATTCTTGATTGGTATTTATTTTCTTTAAGACCTTGGTATGTTATTCTAGAACCTCCTTGCTTTGAGGGTCTGAGTTGTTAGAAATCAGCTGAGATCCAAACCATTTTCCCCATACACATTATCAGATTTGTTTTCTCACAACCTTTAAAATTCTATTCTTGTTCTGTATGTTAGGCAGTTTCATAATAATGTGACTTGCTGTGGGTCTCTTGTAATTTTGTACATTTGGGGTCCTGTAAGCCTGTTATATTTGATTTTCCATTTTATTCTTTAAGTTTGGGGAATTTTCTGACATTATTTATTGAAAAGATCATGCATTCCTTTGGTTTATATCTCCTCACCTTTATCGACCCAATAGATCTTAAATTTGGTCTTTTCATGTTATTCCATTATTCTTCGAAGTTCTGTTCATGGTTTCTCATCACATTCTCTGTATGATCAACAATTTTCAAGATTATATATTTTTATCTTTATTAAGTTCTGTCTTCCAAATGGTGTAGTCTGTTGATGCTGCATTCCATTCAATTTCCTTCTTTGAGAGGATTTCTGCTTTTTAATTTTTTTTAAAGAACCTCTAACACTTTACTAAAGTTATCTTTCACTTCCTGTATTTTCTCTCTGATTCCACTCCTTAGTCCATCCTTCACTTCACAGATCAGTTTAACTCTTTATACTTTAACTCCTTCTCTGACATTTCTTCCTCTGTGGTGTCAATACATTTTGTCATTGGAGTATCTTGGTATGTTTTGGGGGCAAATAGTTCCCTAGCTTTTTCATATGGTTTGTATGTCTTCCCATCTACCAGGATGGATCAGAGGTAGTAGAGTTTCAATCCTGTGGACTAATAGTTTCCCTGAAGTTTTCCAGTACATTGTTGTTTAGAGGGAGAGAAATAAAAACAACAACCAATGCAAACAATATACAATATTAAACCAAATAGTTCCTATTATGATATCTGTAATGTTGATTATGACAATGAACAGAAATTTCATGATCAGTTATTGCCTACAGTAAAAACAGCAAGTTTGCAAATGGTTTTACAATTTTGAAATATGGACAGAGAGAGAAGAGAAGTGATATAAGATTATTATGAAGGAATAGGAGAGAATAGAGAAATAAAAATTAAAAGACGAGTTAAGCACAGAACAATAGAGGTTGGCTGCTAGTGGAAGAAAAGAGAGAATCATTGGTCAAATTTAATACACGTAGTAGAAAATATATATTTAAAGTAAAACATTTTTAAAAATTAAAGATAAAAATAAAAGATGCAAAATAAAACCAAAATATATTAATCAAACATTCTACTTCACAAATAAACTAATCTATGAAACAACTGGATTTAGAAATGCTAGAAATGAGAAAAGGGTATAAACATGTAGAAATGCCCATATACCATTAGTGTCACAATTAAACAGAGAAAAGAAATAAAAAGTAAAGAGGGATAAACACTTGATGAGAGTTAAAAAATTCTTTCCATTGAAGAATTCTTTCCATATTCTCAGCTTTTCTCCCTAGGTGTTTTAGGTGAGGTCACCTGAAGTGTGATGCTCCACCCTCTGTTTTGCTGGAGTGAGAGAGGTACTCCTATAGACAGAATTTCTGGAGGCAAGCGTTAGCTTAGGTGGACTCCAGGCTCTTTGATAAATGCCCATTGGTGTGGAGATTTTAAATCAGCTCACCTCCAGCACCCAGTACTTGCTGGTTCATGCAGGAACACGGTATCATGGGGATTACCCTGGGTTCTACTTGTGTGGTGGGGGAGCAAATGCTTAGTCCCCTACATGACCTTTAGAACAAATATTTCCTGGTATTGGGTTCAGTAATCAAACAATCTCTCCTACTTTCACCCTTCCAAAGTTCCTGGCTAGATGCATCTCACACAGTCAGTCCTGTAAGCAGCCAGATTGGAGAGGGAGGGGTAGAGCTGGGTGGGTTTCCATGACCAGTTGTCTCCTATGTAAATCTCTCTTCATGTTTGATTATCTCCTGGTCACTTAAACACACTCTATGTCATGCAGTGTGTGTTTACAGGGCCTGTACTTTGGGACATAACCCAGGTAAACAGGAATTGGCTCTCTCAGCTGCTGGCTCCTGTGCTGTGGCTACAAAATTATTCCTTTCTTTGTCCTATGCAGGCTGCCTAGAGAGATGGCAGCTCCTTTTCCCACACAAGGATATTGTGCAGTGCACCTTTTAGGTCAGTAAGGCAATGTCCTTCATCTCTAAATGCTTCATACCCAGACACACCTTAGGCCTCCCCAAAATATGGGTTCCTTCAATTTCCTTATCCCTTCTCTATGCTCATGGAGGGAACATTCTGCCTGGTGCTTCTGGCCCAGTCAGAGCAACAGCTGTGCTGCTGGGGACTTTTTCCCTATTGTATCCAATCTCTTGTGTGCACAGTCTGCTTTGATTGTCCAGCATTAAATTTCAGTAAAGTTTCTCCCCTTTAGGTTTGTTCATCCACCTTGTCGAGAAGCTGCCTCTCTGCTTTCTGGGTTTCACACCATGGAGCAGCCAGAAAAGCAGCCTCCTCTGTTTCTTCCATCGTGTCAATCGTAAAAAAAAAAAAAAACAAAAAAACATTCAATATTCTAACAGAGAAATTAACAAAGAGATGGAAGAAATTCTAAAAACCTACAGAAATTATTAAGCTGAAAACTATATTCAGTGAAATTAAAAATGTGATAGTGAGATCTATAAAATAGGAGAAATAGTGATCTCAAAGGCAGGCTATTTGAACATACACAATTGGAGGAAAGAATAGAAAAACGAATGAAGAGGGATAACAATACAGCTCATGGGACTTTGTGACATTATTAAAAGATCAAATATTTGGGTGTGGATGGTTCAATAAGAACTTGAAAATTCAAAAGTGGTAGAGAGTTTATTCAAAGATATAATGACAGAAAACTTTGCAAACTTAGAGAGAGGTGTACTTATCCAGAGATGGAAAGGTCAAAGTTCATTGGTTAAATTTAATCCAAGTTTTATCCTCAAACTCTCACAGGCAAAAGAAAAATGAAAAGATTTCAAGGATGCAGCACAAAAGCAACACATAATAATAGAGGTGTCTCAGTTCACTTGACAGTAGACTTCTCAGCAGGAACATTATAGGCAAAGGAAGAAAGATTTGTGATTTTCTCTCTTATTTTTCTTTCATATTGTCACATTACAGTTGTATACAATGGTAGAATTTGCTGTTACATGTTAGTATAGACACACACCCAAAATAACATTGTAATTCAGGCAATTTACCTCTCCAGTGCTTTTTCCCTCTATCCCATCCTCCCAACACCTTCCTCTATTCTATGGATATCAGCTGGTTTTCATGCAAAACCCACCCCCTCTCAAATGCACACAAACATTTCTTTTCTTTTTTCCTTTCTAGCTTCCACATATGAAAGAAAATATGACCCTTGAATGGATTCTGACTTTGACTTATTTTACTTAACATAAGGTTATCACATTTCAGCCATTTTCCTGAGAATGACATAAATTCATTTTATTTTTATGACTGAGTACTCTATTGGGTATATATTCTGCCTTTTCTTTATTCATTCATCTTTTGATGGGCACAGTTTGAATATAAAAAACATGGGTATGCATGTATCACTCTAATATTGAAACTTGACTTCTTTTAGATAGATATTGAGAATTGATATGGCTGAGTCATATGGTGGTTCCATGCTGAGGCTTTTGAGCAACCTGCATACTGATTTCCATAGTGGTTGCATTAATTTAGAATCCTACCAATAAGTAAATGTCTTTCTTTTCACCAGACCCTACACATCATTTATTGTTGTTTCCTTTATTGATGGTTGCCATAGTGATTGGCTTGAGATGAAATCTCAGTGTTATTTTGATTTACATTAATTACATTTACATTTAATGTAAATATAAATGTTAATTTACATTTCCATAATTTCTAATAATGGTGAACATTTTAAAAATATATTTGTTGGCCAATAATATTTCTTCTCTTGAGAATACCTCATTTGCTTACTTATTAATTTGGTTATTTGGTGTTTTGATGTCAAGTACTTTGAGATTTTTATACATTCTAGGTATTAATGCTTTGTAAAATATTAGCTAGCAAAGATTTTTTTTCTATTCTGCAGGTTCTCTCTTGACAACTGCTAATTGTTTCCTTTGGTGTGTAAAATCTTTTTTAACTTGATGACATTCCATTTACCAACTCTTGGAATTATTTCCTGAGCTTTAGGGGTCCTATTGAGAAAGTTATTTTCTGTGCCTAGATGCTGGAGTGCTGACCCTGCATTTTCAACTAGGAATTCCATAGTTTTTGGTCTTATTCCTAGGTCCTTGATCCACTTTGACTTATTTTTGTGCATTTTTTAGAGATGAGGGTCCAGCTTCATTCTTCTACTTATATATCACTAGTTTCCCAGCACCACTTGTTAAAAAGGTTGATTTTTTTCCCAAGTATGCTTTTTTTTTTTTTAATCCAACTTGTCAAGAACCACATGAGTCTAGATGTGTGGGTTTATCTGTGTATCTTTTCTGTACAATTGGTCATTGTGTTTGTTTTTATGTCAGTACCACAGATTTTCACACTATAGCTCTGTAGCATAATTTGAAGCCAGGGATTGTGATGCCTCCTGCATTGCTCATTTGACTTACAATTGATTTGGCTATTCTGGTCTTTTTATTTTTCCAAATGCATTTTAGGACTTCTTTTTCTACTTCTGTGATGAATGTTGTTGGTATTTTCATGGAGATTGCAAGAAATCTGTGAAGTGCTTTTGGTAGTGTGACTATTTTAACAATATTAGTTATGCCTATCCATAACATGGGAGGCCTTTCTATCTTTTATAATCTTTCAATTCTTTCTTCAATGTCATATAGATTTTATTGTAGAGCTCTTTCAATTTATTTATTATTAACTTGTTCAATTTATTCCTAGGTTCTATTTGTCTGGGTTTTTGTTTGTTGTTGTTGTTTTTGAGGCTATTGTGAATGAGATTTTTTAATTGATTCTTATTAGCAGTTTTATTGTTGGTATAGAGGAAAGCTATTGATTTTTGTATGCTGATTTGTAACCTGGTACTTTGCTGACTCTTTTATTAGCTCTAGCATTTTTTTCCTTTTCTTTTTCTTTTTATCTCTCTCTCTCTCTCTTTTTTTGTGGAACTGTTTGGATCTTTAAATTCTAGTATCATATGCAGTGATGATTTGAATTCTTCTTCTATTTTTATCCCTTTAATTTTATTCTCTTGCCTAACTGCTCTCGCTAGAATTTCTAGCAGTATGTTAAATAAGAGTGGTGAGAGTGTACATCCTTTTCTTTTTTCTAGATTTTAAAGGAAATGTCTTCAGTTTCCCTCCATGTATTATGAATTTGGCTTTGGGTTTTTTAATATATACCCTTTAAGAACCTAACTCATTAGGTTCTTTCTATCCTTAGTTTCTTTAGTTCATGAATGGGTCCTGACTTCTGTGAAAGACTTTCTCTGCATCTATTGAGATGACTAAGTGATTTTCATCCTTTTTATGCAATGAATTGCATTTATTGGCCTGTGCATTTAAACCATAACACATCTTGAGGAAATCACAAGATGGCAAAGTACCACACCTGGCAGAGTCCACTGGGCTCATGATTTCTACCTTCCAAAAAGAGAGCTAGAGGAGAACTTTCAGTTTGCCACCATTCTGAGACCCTTTGGAGGGGACTCACTCCTGGCTCATTCCATAGGGAAACACTGGGAGTATTCACAGGGCTACTTCACTTGTGGTCAGTGAGAAGCAAAGAGCAGAGGTGGGGTTCTTTGTGACTACCAAGCATATTTGGGTGGTTGCTCTGCATTCTGGCTAATGGAAGTACAACATCAGAGACACCAGCTGTTTTTGTCACTGTGAGTATAAGACCTGACAAGAATAATTAAGGAGAAAGAGATTTTTTTTTTTTTTTTGGTGGAGGTGCTCACTATTTCAGAAGTCATAGACAGCTAAGTCCCTTCCTTGGGGCTCAAGGTGGGGGCAGAGGGTCATAGTGGAAGAGTGTGGTGGAGGAAAGCAGCTCATGTGAGGATCAGGACAGAGAGAGAGAGAGAGAGAGAGATAGAGAGAGAGAGAGAGAGAGACACACACTAAGTTCAGCTCACCACATATATAACCCAAAGGCACACACCCAAAGACCCACTTCCTCTAGCCACACCCTACCTACCTTTAGTTACCACTCAGCTAATCCCTAACAGGGGAATAATTCACTAATTGGGTTAATGCTGTCATAAATCAATCATTTCACCTCTGAATGTTCTTGCACTGCCTCCTACATGAGCTTCTGGAGGACTCCTAATATCTAAACCATTACACCCATCAATAACATAGTACAGCAGGAAGTATGGTCCATAAATCTGCCAGGCAAAAGTTCCTACTTAGCTTCTTGCATAGGCTTAGAACCCTCCTTAAGCCTTTCTGAATCAAGGAAGCAAATGGAGACAATTCCCAGTGTTTCAGTCAGCTTATTTCATGGTTGTGACTAAAAGATTTGACCAGAAAAACTACAGAGGAGAAAAAGTTTATTTGCAGGCTCATGGTTTCAGAGGCCTTAGTACATAGAAGGCCAGCTCCATTCCTCAGGGCACAAGGTGACATAGAGCATCATGGTGGGAGAGTGTGGCAGAGGGAAGCATCTCACATCAGGAAGCAGAGAGAGACTCCACTCTATAGATACAAATATATATACTAAAGCCATGCCCTAATTCCCTCCTCTTCTAGCCTCACCCTACCACTTCAATTACCACTCAGTTAATCCCTATCAGGGGATCAAATCACTAAGTGGTTAAGACACTTACAACCCAATCATTTCTCCCCTGAACCTTCTCGCACTGTCTCATACATAAGCTTCTGGGGAACACCTCACATCCAAACCATTACATTCAGCCCCAGACCCCCATAATCTCACACTCATCTAATGATACAAAATACATTTAGTCCCTTCCAGTGTCCCCATAGTCAGCAGTTGTGAGGTTGTTCAAAATCCAAGTGCAAAGTCTTCTCTGAGTCTCACACCAATCTCACATTGGGAGCTCCTGTAAAATTAAAAGTGATTTACAAATATCCAGTATATAAAGGTACTGAGTAAACATTTCCATTTACAAAAACAGGGGCATAGAAAGAAGGGGTAGGACCAAAGCAAGACTAAAATGCAGCTGGGCAAACAAGTCCTGTAATTCCATATCTGACACCTGGGGTGCATGGCATCTTGATGTCCTATCAAAAGGGCATGTGTAGCTCTGCCCCTATGGCCTTGTTGATTGCAGACCATGTGACTTTCTTGTTGGCTTGTCTCTGCTTGATTCCTGCAGCTTCCCTGGAATGATGTCCCACATTACTGGCATTTCTAAATCTCAGGAGTCTCCACTGCAGCTTCAGTTTCCTCCTCACATATCTACACATTGCCTTCTCAGGGGGTGCCCACAGGGACTCTGACCCTGGCATTGCAGGCCTTTCTTTGAAATCTTGGTGGAATCCTACATGACCCCCTAACTCCAGCATCCTGCATTCCTGCAGAACCAGCACCATGTGATGGATGCCATGGTCTTCCACCATCTTGAGCAGTTTTCAATCCTCCATAGATCTTGGCTGCAGCAGCCTCTGATGACTGGGTATTTGAATATATTGAAAATACTTCCTAGACCCACTTGTGCAAGAAGGATGCTCCACTAGTGTCTTCTCGAGAGATTTTTCATCTTTACTCCTTTGAGCTTTAGATGGATGTGGTCTTGCCAGCTCCTGGTATGCCCTCAAGCCATCTTTCTTATTGTCTCAGGCGAAGTCTTCAGCATTTGTGTAGTGGTCATAATGTCTTTAACAATTACAACTTTTTTGACCCTAGTTTTACTTTGGCTTTTCAAGCCCATTATACAATAAATTTGGCTAAAATTAGCCAGTAATATCCATGCCACCAACCAAATACTATGTTCCCTGGAACTTTAAAACTACACTGAGATTCCATCTCACTCCACACAGAATGGCAATTGTCAAGAATACAAGTAGCAATAAGGATGAGGGAAACAGGGTTCACTCATACATTTCTGGTGGAACTGCAAATTGGTGTTACCACTCTGGAAAACAGTATGGCAATTCCTCAGAAGACTTACAATAGTATCACCTTTTGACCCAGTTATCCCACTCCTCAGTTCATACCCAAAGGATTTTAAATCATCATACTACAGTGATGCAGTATTTACATCAATATTTATAGCAGCTCAACTCACAATAGTTAAACTGTGAAACCAAACTTGGTGCCCTTCAACAGATAAATGGATAAAGAAACTGTGGTATATATACAAAATGAAATAATAAAGAATAATGAAATTATGGCATTTGCTGGTATCTGAATGGAACTGGAGACTATAGTGAAGTGAGATAATCCAGTCCCCAGAAAAGAAAAGGAAAATGTTCTGTCTGATATGTGGATGCTAATTCAGAACAAGAGAGGGTAGGGGAGGTAAGAATAAAAGTTCATTGGATTAGAAAGAGGGGAATGAAGGAAAGGGAGGGGGAATGGAAATAGGAAAGGCAGTAGAATGAATTGGACATAATTTTCTGTTGCTCATATATGAATACATGACCAGTGTAAGTCCAGGGAGGTGTGTGATGCAATTTTGTCAAAACATGAAAGTGAGAATACAAAAGTGTTAAAAATAAGAACAGCTAAAGTAAGTTGTTACAGGTGCAAATTATAGAAAAACATTTTTACATGAAAATCATAAAAATTTGGGTGAGGTTAGTGAAGATGTAGAATTTTGTATGTGATTAAAGTGTTTTGTCAGTCACTTAAATGGTTACTTAAATGAATAAAAGGTTTTATGTAAGACTCATGGTAACTGAAAATGTAGATTGGTTAAAAAATATATATAAGGAGTAAAACACTGTTCCCACAGAAAGACGCTGAATTGCAGAGCATAATAGCAAGATGGGGAAAAAGGAAATGAAGGACTTAGGAAATATTCAATAAATGAATTGGTTAATGGCAGTATTGTGTCCTCACCTACCCATAATTACTTTAAATGTAAAAATGTTAAGTTCTTCAAATATTATAGAGTGTTTGAACAGATTTTAAAATAAAGAGGATCCACCCATATACTTTTTACACACAGCTTTAAATAAGTCCTAATTATAGGGTGACTAAAATCATATAAAGTATCTTTTGGAATTCCAGTGAAGACTATGAACCAATAACAGTTGACATTTTGAGAAATATACAAATATGTGTTAATTAAACAACACTTTTCCATATTACCAAAAAGTCACAGAGGGCAAATTTTAAAAAATTAATGCAGACAAGTGAAAACAGAAACATAATATTTAAAAATTTATGGGACACAGCAAAAATGTTTCCAAGAGTCTTTAATAGCAGTAATAAATACCTACATTATAAATGAAGAAAGTTCTCAAACAAGTAGCTTTATTTTTCATTTAGGTAGGAAGAAATCTAAGTTGAAATTGAGCAGAAGAAGGAAAAAATAAAGACCATACCTGCAATAAATAAAATAGAACCTAGAAAACTATAGAAAAATTCAACAAAACCAGGAATTGAGTTTTTAAAAAGATAAATAAAATTGACAAGGCATTAGCTAAAATAATGGGTCAGAGAAAAAGAGTTAAATAAATAAAAGCAGCAATGAACAAAGAGGCATTACCAGAAATACCACAGAAATACAAAAGTTTGTAAGAGAGTATTATGAAGAATTATGTATCAACAGATTGAATAATCTGTAAGCAATGGACAAATTCCTGGATATATACAGTCTACCAAGACTGAACGATGAAGTAATAGAAAATATGAACACACAATACTGAGTAAGGAGGTTGAATCAGTAATAAAATATCCTGTCAAAGAAACACCTAGAAGATATGGCCTCACTTCTACTTCAAAAAACATTTAAAGAACTAATTCCAGTCCTTCTCAAACTCATACAGAAAAACAAAATGGAGGGAATACTTTCAATCTCTTTCGACGAGGCTAGGATTATTCTGATCCCAAAGACAGAAAAGGACACTACAAGAAAAGAAAATTATGGGCCAATATTACTGGTGAAGAGTAAGACAAAAATATTCAAGAAAATATTAGCAACTGAAGTTTAACATACCTTAAAAGAATTAATCATTATGATCAAGTGAATTCTATCCCAGAGATGCAAGGATGTTTGAACATATATCATAGTTAAATGTGATAACACTGCATTAATAGAATGAGGGATAAAAATCATAGATTATTCCAATGCATGCAGCAAATCATTTGAGAGAATTCACCATGCTTTCAAGATACAAACTGTCATCTAATTAGGTATGGTGGTGCTGTGCCTCAATACAATGAAGGCTGCAGATGACAAACTCATAGCTGAAAAATTATTCTCAATGTCAAAAATTTGAAGGCTTTTTCTGTATGATCAGGAGCAAGATGGGAGGTCTACTTCACCACTCTATTCAACACAGTATTGAAAGTCTTTGCTAGAACACTTGTGAAAAAGAAAGAAATAAAAGATACCCTAATAGGAATGCAAATGTGAAAATTTTCTATATGCGGATGCCATGATATGCCAACAATAGAAAACTCTAAGAAATCCACCAAAACAACAACAACAAAACAAACAAACAAAAAAGGAAGGCAACTGGTTGAACTGATAAAACAATTCAGTAGAGTTGGAGGATAGAAATGCAAAATACAAAAATCTGTAGCATTTCTATATACTAATAATGAGCTCTCTGGAAAGAAAATCTGAGAATGAATTTTATAGGAATAAGAAAAATGAAGTGCTTAGGTGTATATATATAACTAAGAAGGAACTACCTGCTTAAACAAAACACTGATGAAATTGAAGAAAATGCAGATAAATGGAAAGACAAGCCATCTTCACAGATTGGAAGAATTAACATAGGACAAATGTCTCTTCTATGCAAATCAAAACTACACTTGAGATTTATCTCACCCCAGTCAGAATGGGAGCCATCAAGAACACAAATGATAATAAATGCTGGAGAGTTTATGGAGAATAAGGAAAATATTTACACTGTTGGTGGGACTTTAAATTTATATATCCACTATGTAAATAGTATGGAGGTTTCTCAAAAGAGTAGGCCTGGAACCACCATGTGACTCATCTGTACCCCTCCTCAGTATTTATTCTTAAGAACTAAAGGCACTATACTATATTGATACATGCATATTCATGTTCATAGCAGCAAATCATAATAGGCAAACTATGAAAAAATCCTAGGTATTCATCAACAGAATTAATGGACAGAAAATGAGATCTGTAAACACAAATGAGTTTTCCTTTATTCAGCCATAAGGGAAGAGAGAAATCATATCATTTACAGGAAAGTTGCTGGAACTTGAGAATATTATGTTAAGTGAAATAAGCCAAACTCACAAACTCAAGGGACATATGCTCTCTCTTATATGGGGAAACAAAAGAGTAAAAAGGAAATAAAAAGTCAGGTGAGTGAATCTCTTGAAAATTGAAGGAAGTAGAAAGGATCAGAGGAGGCAAGAGGAAGGAAGAGGGGAAAGACTGGGAAATGATGTTGGCCAAATTATATTGTTATATCATTTTCATGTACAAGTATGTAACAAAGTATCCCTCCATTGTGTATAAAGTACCAATTTAAAAATATAAAAAAGAGAATTATAAAGTCTTTTATAAACATGACAAAAATGTGAAAAAAGGAATACACATATCTGATAAAATCTTGATGGAAATTTTAATGTCATTTTTCAGAAAAATGGAAAAAGTCATTTATTTTTAATTGAACCATTGAAGACCCCAAGTAGCCAAGACAATCTTGAGCAAGAACAAATTTGTAGGCATAGCAATTGATGACACCGAACCATACTATAAAGCAAGTTTAATCAATACACTACTGTACTGGCTGAAAAGAGACTCATAATAAAACAAGAAGAAAGCATACTGATATAGCATTACACATTTATTTAGATGTTTATTGCTTCCAAAGGAAAATAGATATTGTTGTCAAGAATGTGGAGAAACTGAGAGCCTTGATCATTCTTGGTGGGACAGATTGCTTAGCAAGTTGAGAATACAAGGACTATGGCCACAGAATACAGCTATTCTACTTCAAAACGATCTTCCAAATGAATTGCAAGCAAGAAATGAAAACTCCATAGAATCCAACGAAAAGATTGAACCTAGCATAAACTGTAGACTTTAATAACAAAAGTACATCAATGTTAGTTCATAAATTGGTGCAAATGTACCACACTAATGTAAGAGTTTAATAACAGAAAACTGTTGATTTTGTTGAGCTCAGAACAAATTGGGGAAATCTTGCTTTTCACTATATTTTTCTACAAACCAGAATTTAATAATTTCTGATTAATTAATCATTTAAACACAAAAAATCAATGTTTTCCTTAAAAATAAATAAAACAAGGCACATTGTAAAGGGGAAATAAATTTGTTCCTGCTTATAGTTGGTTAGTACATATGCTGTGATTCCTACACATGTCTACTATATTCCAAAAATCTACTCCCTGCTGGTATCACTTGGTCCATTACCACTTGGAGATAATTCACTGACAAAGATAAATAATTAAACATCATTGTATTTCAGTGTTATTGGTTTGAGAAAAGAGAACATGTGTAACCCTATAGGTTGACTCCCAGTCTGCTTTCCTAGAACCTTCTCCCTTGTCTTCAGCTCTTGAGCTCACAAGCATTGAATATGATTCCTCAGTATCTCTTGTAGGCAGCAGTGTCCATGTGACACAGTTCTGGCTAATACAACATTAACACAACTTCAGAGTCTTTTTATTTCCTTCTGAGCTATTAGTAAGCATTCCTATTTACCTTCCTTACCTACCTGAAACAGACACTGAGAAAGGGAGATGAAACAGCTATCTTGGCACCAAAAGGTGCAGAGTATCAAGAAGGAGCCTTATATGCTAAGCATGGCTGACTTGTAAAGGCAGGAGGATCCTGCCTGCATCATTCAGAGGCTAACCAGTGTTGGATGCTTATTCCACAGGCATTCATAAACCCCATAATGCATGAATGGATAAATTGTTGACAGAAGGGAAAAGTGGATGACTTTTACTGTAAAACCTGGTTTAAACACACCATTACAGGCTTGTACAATAATGTCTTAAATTTATCACATACTTTCTCCATTTCACTTGCCTTCTTGTCTGGAGATGGTTTGATTATAATCACCTACCCAAATATTGTAATGTGATATTATATTCTGTATCCTAATGGATCGGAGGGGAGGGAGGGAGGGAGGGAGGGAGAAAGAGAGAGAGAGAGAGAAGCAAAACAAAAAAGGAAAGAGAAAGCAGTGGCATTCCACATCAGTGAAAAACTATTGTGTTAACATGTTACAGCACCAAAATCATATAGTTATATATTTTTAATTATAGACTATGTTTGCTGTATTTAATCAGAGGTAATTTTGAGACCTCTTATCTTTTAAAAACTTCAACAAAATTTCAGGTAATATGCTCATTAACCAACAGGAAACTTTCAACTGCAATTAGGTTGATTTTTTCCCAATAATTTATTTGCTCACATTAAAACCTTCTCAGATTAACTCAGTTACAGCTATGGACTAAAATAATTCTAATTTATAGTGTTTCAACACAGCCCAGTCAGCATTGCTGAAATGCTAAACTGTATAATTACTCAATACATACCTGATGAAAATGTGGAAAAGTTACAGGCATTGCTTTTTTAAAATAGTGTTGCATTAAGGCAAGCATTTTGGTAGAGGATTCTCAAAATTGAGGATTAAAAGTGTTTGGGGGGTTGGGATTGTGGCTCAGCAGTAGAGTGCTCACCTAGTACATGTGAGGCACTGGGTTCAATCCTCAGCACCACATAAAAGTAAACAAATAAAATAGAGTTCTAAAAAAAGTATTTGGTGGGAAGAAGGGTTTAAGAGTCCCTGCAAAACTAATCCATTTGCAAGGCTGTCTTCCAAAGGAATTGCTTGTTGATAAATGTAAATTTCCAGGAATGTTTTAATTTTTATTTGCTTGGATACTTCCATACATTCCCCCACAATTGTCCAAAGTGGCTGGTTTCCCATTTTACAGAGAGAGAGGAAATAAATTGAGAGTGGTCACATACTTTGTCCAGTATGTGTGTGGGATGTGGGTTTGCGACTGTTTTGGTAACAGAAAATTCACGATTCTTAATCTTTTTAGGCACAATAAAACACATTTTATGTCTTTATACAACAAAACAAACACACAAGAGAAAACCTTTTAAGAAGAAAAGGTAAACAACCCATGCATACAAGTGGGAAGTGCTAGAAATGGGATACCAACCCATGTCTACTGGATTTGAAAACCCCTGATCCTTGGCAACTCTATTCCTTGAGTCCAGCTCCAGTTGGAGTTAAACATGAGTAGGGAAGCCTAATAGACACAGATCAATGTTTTTGAAAGAATGACTGAAGGTGAAAAACCTTTGACTCTTGAGGCTGTTAAGTGCTGGTCATGATTTCCCAAGATCTCTTGCAGGCATCAGGGTTCGTTCCTGGAAAATCTTTTGCTTTCCCTATTCAAGCACTAAGCCTTCTTGTTTCTCTTTTTTTTCTTGCCTGAAAAGAACTTAAGAAAGGGAACTGAAGCAGCTGTCTTGATACCATGAGATAGGGAGAATCAGGAGAAAATTTTACATGGTAAGCTAGGGTGGCTGGAAAAGGGAGGGTTCTGTGGGCATCATTCAGAAGGTGAACAGAGTTGGATGTTCATCTTATCAGCTCTTATGAGACTTATTTGGTGTTTTCTGCTATTTACAGAGAACATAATCTATTCAAGGGGGTGGGGAGAGAGAGATTTATATTTTTTATTAACATATTAGTGGTTCCTTAACCCAATCATTGATTGGGTTATTTGGTTTTTTTTGGTGTTAACATTTTTTTTGTATATCCTAGAGATTAATGGATTATTGGAGGTACATGTGGAGAAGATTTTCTCCCAATCTGTAGGCTCTCTTTTCATATTATTTATTGTTTCCTTCACTGAGAAGAAGCTTTGTAATTTGAATCCATCCCATTTATTGATTCTTGACTTTACTTTTTACCCTTTAAGGGTCTGAACAGACACTTTGCAGAAAAAGAAATACAATCAATCAATAAATATATGAAAAATTATTTAACATCTCTGGTAATTAGAGAAATGCAAATCAAAACTACACTAAGATTTCATCTCACTCCAGTCAGAATGGTAATCATCAAGAATGCAGGCAACAATAAATGTTGGCCAGGATGTGGGGAAAAATGCCGGGGGTGACGAGTAAGTTGTGTAGGTTGATGCAGCAGGAATGGAAGCCGTTTATTGTTGGACAACAGAGCTATTTATACATTTTGCAGAGCTTATCTTAATTAGCATAAACTAGATACATCAGTCAAACAATCAGGAATCTCCACACTTAATGGCTTGCTTTTGTTACTTCTCAAACCACTCCTCTGGCATTTTGCCAGGCACCATCCAGACATGTTTAGGAACTCTAACATTTCTCTGGCAAAATACCACGTGTTATTTTGACTTGTTTACAGACCTTAACAGAAAAAGGTGCATTCATACATTGCTTGTGGGGCTGCAAATTGGTAGAACCACTATGGAGATTCCTCAGAAAATGTGGAATGGAACCACCCACCATTTGACCCAGCTATCCTACTCCTCAGTTATATCCAAAGGACTTAAAATCAACATAATATAGTTATGCCACCATATCAATATTGATAGCAGCTGAATTCACAATAGATTAATTATGGAACCAACTTAGGTGTCCTTCAATAGATGAGTGGATAGAATACAAATGTGGCATATATATTCAATGGAATATTACTCAGGTTTAAAGAAGAATGAAATAATGGCATTTGCCAGTAAATGGATGGAGTTGGAGAATATCATGCTAAGTGAAATAAGCCAATTCCCCCAAACCAAAGGCTGAATGTTTTCTCTAATATGCGGATGCTAATTTACAATGAGGGGGGCAAGGGCACTAGAGAAGAATAGAGTTACCATAGATTAGGTAGAGGGAAGTAAAATTAGGGCAGGGAAACGAATGTGGGGATAGGAAGGATAGTAGAATCAAACAGACATTATTACTTTATGTGTGACTTCATGACAAATGTGATTCTACAATATGTACACACTCAGAACAATGAGAAATTATATCCCATCAATGTATTATATATCAAAGTGCATAAATGCATTCTACTGTCATGTATAAGTAATTAAAACAAAAAATTTTTTAAAAGTCAAAGAACACAAAATAGATATCCACTAATTGCAGTTACTTTTGCAAAATATACAAAAATAAGTAAATAAATGCAAAGGATCCAGAGCTTAGGAAGGTTCTGTGCAAGTGAGAGATCCTCACCCTTAAACATAATATCTTCACAATAAACTCACCCCCAATGGACTTGCCCACTTATTTTTCTTTTAGTGATTTTTGATAAATGTTGCAAGTGAAGGAAGTAAGTGATATAAACTGTAGTTTTCAGTGCTAAAATGTGACCAGGAACCATATATTGTCAAACTCTGAACCCCTGCATAGTGATTTTTAACTATTTCAATACCAAGGATTTATAAATTCAAGCTTTTAGACAGATTTGGTGTAGCTAGTACAGTATTGTGAAAGCTTAAATTTGAATTTCCTGTAGGTGGGACATCTCATTTTGCCATAACCACTGATCTTCATATTATACTTCACCTGTCTACTCTCCACATTTATTTTGCCTTCCTCATCAGGGACAGCACTTGAGTTTGTAATCCTGCTTTAGAGTGAGGTGGTTGGGAAAAGGAAAATGAAGACTCTAGGTATAGTCATATATTAACTTGGGTAAAAGAGGCAGTTGTCTCAGAAATTGCAATCTGACAGCTGGCTTCTCAAAAGACTATAAATAAGACAGTTACATTCTGATTTCTCCTCAGAAAGCTCTACCATATAAGGAAATCACAGGTAATCCCTAGATATTTTCTGCTATTTTCCTATGTACATATATGAATTGCAGCACAATGAATCTCCACATTATGTATAAGCACAAGACTGGGGATCTAATAAGGATAAGATGGACCCATGTTTGTATAAATATGTCAAAATATTCTCTATTTTCATCTAAACAAGAACAAATAAAATTTTTTTAAGAACATATTAATCGGGTACAGTGTAATATGTCAACTCATGCATATAGAGTGCACTGATCAAATCAGGATAATATTTGTTTCCCTCTCCATTTTCTTTCTTTATGTTTAGAGTCTTAGAACTGCTCTCTTCTAGATCCTCATAATAAATACAAGTGCAGTATTGTGAGCTATAGTCATTAGTGATATACAAGAGAACAGAATTTATTCCTTCTATCTAAATGTGTTTTGATACTAGTTATCCAATGTTTCTTTATCCTTCCTCACCATCTTACAAGCATCTACTTGTCAGTGTTCTGCATGTAGATAGACATTTATTTTTAGCTTTCATATATGGGAGAAAACATGTGGTACTTGTCTTGCTATGTCTGACTTATTTCATTTAAGAAATTATCTTCCAGTCCCATCTAGTTTCCTACAATTTACAGGATTTCATTCATCTTTATGGTGGAAAAATATTCCACTGTGTGTCCATTCATCAGTCAGTGGCCACATAGGTTAGTGTTTTATCTTGGCTATTATAAATCGGGTCTCAGTCAACATTGGATTGGAAGTGTCTTTGGTATGCTGATCTCATTTCCTTTGGATTTTTGTTCTTTTGGGGTAGCTGGATCATATGGTAGATCCACTTCTAGTTATTTCACACCCTCCATACTTTTCTGGATATAATTTACATTCCCAACAACAATGTGTAAGAGTTATTTTTCTTCACATCCTTGCCAACATTTTATGTTTTGTCTTTTTCATCATTGCCATTCTGATGGGAGTGAGATGACATCTCATTGTAGTTTTTATTTCCACTTTCCTGATAGCTAATAATATTGGGCATTTTCATATATTTGCTGGTCATTTGCATTTCTTCTTCTGATAAATACCTATCCAGATATGCCCATTTTTAAATGGATGATTTCTCTGGTACTGACTTTTTTGAGTTCTTTATCTCCTGGCTATTAATTCATTGTCATATGAATACTTTGCAAAATATTTTTCCATTCTATTACTTCTCTTTTAACTGTGCTAAGTATTTCCTTTGCTGAATAATCATATTTGTTCATTTTTTTTTGTTTACTGTGCTTAGAGGTCATATCCAAACTTTACTTCATATACCAATATTTTGAATTATTCCCTCTGTGGTTTTTCCCAGTAGTTTCACAGTTTTGGGTCTTACTTTTAGGAATTGCTCCACCTTGAGTTGACTTTTGTAGAGGATGAGAAAATGGTTAAATTTCAATCTTTTGCTTGAGCCATTTCCCCAACACCATTTATTGAAGAGACTGGCTTTTTTCCAATGTATGTTTTGGGCACTTTTGTCAAGAATCAGTTGTCCTTAGATGTATATCTTTATTTCTGGGCTATCTATTCTATTCAGTTGGTCTATGTGTCTATTTTCATGCAAGTACCATGATGTTTTGGTTATTATAATTCTGTAGTATGTCTTAAAATCAGATATTCCAATGCCTCCAGCTTTCTTCTTTTTGTTCAATATTGCTTTGACTATTTTTTGCTTCCATATGAATTTTAGGATTTTTTTCTAGTTCTGTGAAGAATGTCATTGGCATTTTGATGGGGATTGCATGGAATTTTAAATCACTGTGATTTTTGAATTTTTGTCATTGTTGTTTTTTCTATTTTATCGATTTCAGCTCTGATTTTAATTAGTTCCTGTCTTCTTCTGATTTTGATGTTGATTTGTTCTTTTTCTAGAGTTTTGAGATGTAGAATGTTATGTTTTTAATTTAGTGACTTTCTATTCTTTTAATGAATGAACTCAGTGCAATGAACTTTCCTTTAAGAACTGCATCCATACTTTCCCAGAGATTTCGATATGCTGTGTCACTATCTTTTTTTCCTCCTAAGTATTTGTTATTTCATCCCTGATTTCTTCAGCTATCCATTTGTCATTCCATAGGGCATTATTTAGTCTTCAGGTGTTAGAGTAGCTGCTATTTTTGTATGTGCTACAAAAGAATTCACTCACTGATAGATACAATAGTCTATATATGTCTGTTAAGTTTAAATTATTGATGGTGGGTTCTTTAAGTTCTTTATCATCTTTATTTAGTTTTTGTTTGGAGGATCTATCCAGTGATGAGAGAGGTATGTTACTGTCACCCAGTATTATTGTCTTGTGGTCTATTTGATTCTTGAAATTGAAAGTGTTTATTTGATGTACAAAGATGCTCCATTGTTTGGGGCATAGATATTTAAGATTGTTGGTTCTTCTTGATGTATAATTCCCTTAAGCAGTATTTGTCCCTTCTAATTAATTTTGGCCTGAAGTTCACTTTATCTGATATGAGGATTGGAACTACTGCTTATTGACAAGATCTATGTGAATGAAAATATTTTTTTTCACATTCTGCACAGACAGAAGGGGAAAGGTTGGGAAAAGACATGACTCACACGGACTGTGTAAACAAGCAGGGTATCCATCCTCATATCAGTTAAAGTGAACTTCAAACCAAAGTTAGTGAAGAGGGATAAAGAAGGACATTTCATACTGTTAAAGGGAATCCTACATCAACAAGACATAAAAATCATAAATATTTATGCCCCAAATAATGGAGCATCTGCATATATCAAACAAACCCTTCTCAAGTTCAAGAATCAAATAGACCACAACACAATAATGCCAGGTGACATTAGCACACCTCTCTCATCATTGAATAGATCTTCCAAACAAAAACTAAACAAAGAAACTATAGAACTAAATAATACAATTAATAACTTAGACTTAAATATATTTAGAGTATATAGAGTATTTTATCCATCAGTGTGCGAATATACCTTCTCAGCAGCACACAGACACTTCTGTAAAATAGACCATATGTTATGCCAAAAAGCAATTCTTAGTCTGGTATATGATTTTCAGATAATTTATTCTGTTTGGGGATTTGAATTTTCCCTCTCTTGACAGTGTGTATTTTGATGCCCCCAAAGGATTTCATTGTGATGTAGTAAAATTTATCTATATTTTCTGTCTCCTGGGATTACTGGTGCCTTATTGAATAAGTCATTACCAAATTCAAACAGAAAGTTTTCCCCCTTTGTTTCTTTATAAATTTCCTCTAAAGTTTCATAGTTTTAGTGGTTACACTTAGAAACAGATAAAGTTTAAGTTTTCCTGTTCTTGGCTGGCTCTAGCAGCAGGTTTTGTAACTGAACTTTTATTCCAGTATTCTGAGATTCACTTTATCCTCCTGTCTCTCCAATATGAGGGAGCTGACCTATTTCTCTGATGAATCTAAAGATTTGATGGTTTTTCAAGTACTCAGTTCTTATTTTTTTGTGAGAATTGGAAAGGCAACTTGGAAGCTCCTTACATGCCTTCACAGAAGGGTGAGCCCCTATCTGGCACAGCCAGCCACTGTTGTGCCAAAGAAGCATATAACCATTTGTAAACATGTGTCCTTTCTCTGTGAAATGGAAAAATGGCCACTTGATTAGATAGTGTGAAGACACTTTTAAGATGGTATATGCAAAGTGTCTGATGCAAATGAGTGCTCAAGGAATATGCATTCTTTCCCCCTTTTTTTCTCTCTATGTTATAGTCTGCTTAAATGTGCTCCAGGATCTATTTGGCCTTCATGCATCAAGAGTCAAAGTATAGGATATATGTCTAAATAGAATCTGTATCTATTGAGGTGAAACCTATCTCACTTTTATCTTCTATGAGAATTCTAGTGTATATGAAATATATCAGAAATTATTGCCTGAACTAATAATTTTTGTTACTTTGTTTAATTGTTTCTTATATAAAGCTCTGTTGATATAAAATGATTTACTTATCCAATGCAAACAATAATAATACATAAAAATGTTACTTAAATCTTCTCTCCTATTTTTGGTCAAGTTAGGTGATTGACTATTTTGTTTATCTTTTTCAAAAACCAGCTGTTTGTTTCATTGATCTGTTGTTTTTAGCCTCCATTTCACTTATTTCTTCTCTGATCTTTTTTTTTCCTTCTACTAATTTTGAATGTAGTCCATTCTTACTTTTCTAGTTGCATGAAATACAACTAGGAAAAAGTGGTTTATTTGAGAGTGTTCTACTTTTGATGTGGGCAGTGATTGCTATAAATTTCTTTCTTAGTACTTCTTTTGCTGTATCCCATAGGTTTTGGCATATTGTGTCTCCATTTTCTTTTTTTTTTTTTTTTGAGAAATTATAAAATGTTTTTTTCCTCTACTTTTTGGTTATTTGCAAATAAGTTATGTGCTTGTATACGTTCCCAAAATGTTCTTGTTATTGGTTTCTGGTTTTGTTGCATTGTGATCAGAAAAGTTGCTCTGTACAATTTCAGTTTTCTTAAAGTTGTTAAGACTTATTTTGTGTCACATAATATGATCAACCCTGGAGAATGTTTCATTTATCAAAGGAATGCTATTGTTGAGTGGAATGTTCTGTAGATGTCTGTGTAGTCTATTTTTTCCAGGGTACAATTGAAACTGTTATTGCTTTATTGATTTTTTGTCTGAATGATCTGTCCATTGCTGAAAGTGCAGTGTTACATTCTCTAGCTATTTATTGGATTGCTCTCTCCCATTAGGCTAGAAATATTTCTTTTATATCCAGATGTTCTTGAATATCAGAGGCATGTTTATAATTGTTATATCCTCTTGCTGAATTGAACCCTTTGTCATTACATAATGACCTTCCCTTTCTATTTTTATTGTCTTTGTTTTAAAGTTTATTTTACCTTATATAAGTATCATCATTCCTACTTTCTTTAGGTTTCATTTGCATGGACTATAATTCCATCTCTTCACTTTCAGTCTGTATGTGTCCTAGAAGTGGAGCACGTTTACTGTAAGCACTGCAGAGTCAAATCTTGTTATTTTATCCATTCAGTCAAGGTATGTCTTTTAAGTGGAGAATTTAATCTATTTCCATCTATTTAATTCAGGGTAATAAATTATAGGTAAAATCTTACTATATCTATTATATAACTTGTTTTCTAATTTTGTTGTAGCTTTTTGATTTCTTTCTTTCCTTCTCCCCTTGCAACATTCCTTGATGGTTAAACAGATTACTCTAATACTGTTTTATGTTCCTTCTTTATTAATTTAGAATTCTCTATTAAAGATTTTTGTGCTTTTGTTTATCATGAGATTTACAAAAGCATATTTTGTTTGTAATTAGCTGTTTTGAGATAATGGTGACATGATAGTAATATAAGAATGGAAACAAAATGAAGGCTAAAGGAAAAATGACTTCCCATTTGCATTCCATTATTTGCCCATTTTGAATTTTTTACATTGTATCTTACATTTCTCTACAATGTTTATAGATTACAATATTAAAGTAATTATTAATTTTATTTTTATTGTTTGGTCTTCTTACTAAAGGTATGAGCAGTTTATGCACTAAAGTTAAGATATCAAACTATTCTAACTTTCTATGATCACTCTTAGCAGTGAGTTTTATAAATTTTTATATTTTCTTACTCTTAACATAATTTTCTTTCCACTTGAAGAACTTACTTTAGCCTTTCTTGTTGAACAGATCTGAAAGAGGCATATTTTATCAGCTTTTGTTTGTTTGAGAATGTATATCATGTCTTCAGTTATAAAGGACAACTTTTCAGGATACAATTTATTTTTCAGTTGACAGATATTCTCCTTCACTTCTATGAAAATTTTAAGGCTATGAAGATGAAAGATTAGAGGAAGGCTGCATTACTAGTCGCTCCCTGGCTTGGGATTCAAGCATTGCAAATACTGTTTCACAATAAAGTGAGTGAAAGAGGGATTTCATTAAATTCAATTTTGGATGAAACGTCTTAGAGACTCAAAAATTCAGATGAATTGAACAGAGATTCATATGTATTAAATCCAAGGTGTTGGTGGTAGCAGCATGGCAGCAGAATCAGCAATACATCTAGTCTGAGTCACAGGAGAGAGAGAGAGAGAGAGAGAGAGAGAGAGAGAGAGAGAGAGAGAGAATGAGAATATAGGAAAGAAACATAATGATCAGATTTGGTGGAAAGATTTGAAATAAAAATGGAAATTGCACTGCAATCTGGTGTTTGAAAAGTATTCTGTATTTCTCAACTGGCAAGCTGAGAGCTGACATGGGATCCATCTTGACGTGGCCACACTATTACTGCTGCTGTGGAGGTCAGAGATTGTATTGCCTTGCAAGTACCTACTATGTGGTACCCATTAGTTTGTGAGTGAAAGAGGTACAGAGAAAATTGTACCCAGGGAAAGCCAAGTCAAAAAAATGAAGGAGAGCTTCACATGGCTTTTGCTTTGACTCTGGCATCTCCAGTGGCCAGGGGAAGAGGGTGGTGAATGTGTACAGGCAGATGTGAGTACTCTCAGGGATTAAGCCTTGGAAGGTTGTGTTTGTGGGCAACAGAGTATGTAGAGGACTGGCTCCCTTGCTCCAAAGGTAGGAATCTTGGATGGTTACAGAGGTACAGACCCCCGGGAGATCAGTATCTTCCTGGTCCTAGAGTTTGTTGATTTAATCTCTTCAATGCAGACAACTTCCAACAAATACCTAGGGCCTTATTAGACATAAGCCACAGCCACTGGAACTCCCCTCATAGAACTCTGTAGCAACCCCACCCTGGGAGTGCATTGATCTGGTCTGTGCACATAAAACTCCTTTGGTAGTACTCTGTACTCTAACCTATCTTAGCCTGGTAAGAAGGAAAGCTGAGAGCTGTTTCAACCAGCTTCAGTCTTAGGCCACTCCAACTGACAGCTCAGTAAATAACATGAAAAGAGGAAGGTATTACTAAACTCCAGTCCATTTTCTGTTGTTTATTTTCTTTCAATTGTGGACCAATTAGAAATGGGAAGGAGGACAGCTGAGCATAGACAATAAATATCCAATTTTGTTCACTATTTTGACTACCTCAGTAGAGAAGATGCTGTCATTTTTTTCATTAAAAATCCTTTCCATTTTTTTTCATGGATATACATACATATGTATCTTTGTTTATGTTTTCTCATTTTTAGCATTTGAAAAATACATTTTCTTTGCTTTATCTTTTGGGGTTTTTATTTTTTACTTTTTTTGTTTTTGGTCTGTGCTTATTTGTTTCTCTTATTTGCTCTTTCACTCTACTTGTTTTTTTTCTTATTTTTTCACTTCTTTTCTTTTTTATAAATAATCTACTACATCTCTTCTGCATTATCTTTGCTCACATTTGTATATTGTAAGCTCTCTTCTACCTTTCTAATATGTTGTCATTTCTCTTAACTGTGTTTATAATATCTTTTATAACTCATTGTTTTATATAACTTCAACACCACCACTCATCTTGTTGCAATTATTACTGCTGTGGATAACATTGAGAAACCTGCTGTTTGTTTCAAAACCAGATCTACTACATGGCTTTTTATTGTTTTTGCTGTAGCCATATGCTGATATCAATATTCCTGTTTTTGTGTTGATTAATGTTGTAGCTATCATAGCAGCAATGGGTACTCATTTTAGTGCTATATATTATTTGCTTTGTTTCTTGCCATTGTTGCTATTGTTTATTTACTGTTCAATTCTGAGAACTTACAGGGAGACTATAAGTTTGTAGGGTAGAGACTGTGCTTATGAACAAAACTCAGCCAAAAGATAGCATACCCTGCTCCGTATACAAATTACCTTACCAACAGTCACTCATCAGAGATACTTTCATAAAAGAATTGAAGGGACACCCCCCCAAATAATTAACAGGCCCTCAGTAAGAATATCTAAGGTTGGGCCCTTGGGTCTCATTCATCTATATCCAGTGCTACAGCAAAAACAGAATAAACATAAAGGCTGTGGATACAACTATGAGTGGGTTTCAATCTAGATCATTGTAGAATACTTTCAGTGCAACCAAAAGATGTGCCCTAATTGTCCCACTTATAGGAGTAGAAGGAACATACACCCAAGTGGATGCATAAATCCCAACACAGGAAGACAATAAAAAATATTGAAAAAAAAAACAAGATAACATGACACTTCCTAAAATTCCTAATGCTCCAACAAGTGACTCCAAAGATATTAAAGTGGATAAAATAACAGATAAAGAATTCAAGAGAATGATTGCAAAAAATGGTAAATGAATTCTAAGAGAACACTGAATAACAACTGAATAAATTAAGAAAGTCAGTACAGGATATGAATGAGAATTTCTATAAGCAAGTAGAGATTTAAAAAAAGAATCAAATAGAAGTCTTAGAAATGAAACACACCATAAATCAAATCATATGTTCAGTTAAAAGTCTCTCTTACATGGTAGTCCATGTTTAAAACATAAGCTCAGAGATGAGAGACAAAGTTTTCAGGCTTGAACATGCAGGTAGTATTAAATAAAACAATAAATCTATATAAACATGATATGATCAAAGAAAAACACTGGGATATCATTGAGACCAAATTTAAGAATCAGGGGAATTGAGGAGGGTTGTGAGATGGAGGTGAATGGAGTAGTTTTGCATAACATACAGAACAAGGATAGGATTTTAAAAGCCTCAAGAGAAAATGTCAGGTCATGTTTAGAACCAAGCCATCAGAATCACTTCTGATTTCTCAGCACAAATGCTACAAGCCAGGAGGGCTTGGAATGATTGTTTGAATCCTGAAAGAAAATAACTGGTTTTCTGGATTCAGAAAAGCTATCTTCCAAAATTAATTGGAAATAAAAGCCTTCTAAGGTAAGCCTACATGAAAAGAATTTATTACTACTAAGCGGGTACTATAGAACTTAAAGACACTATAGAGAAGAAATAAAAATCATGCTCCAGACCTTACAACTGGATAAATCTCATTTGAAGAGTAGCTAGTAAATGAGAAACAGGAAAAATTTCACATCAGAAATAAATTTTAAAAAGCAGGAATTAATAAACCTTTTCCAATGATAACATTAAATGTAAATGATTTCTACTCCACAATTAAAAGACATATGTTGGCAGAATGGATTGAAAAACAAGACCCATTTATATGTTGTTTGTAAGAGACTTAATTTCACTGGCAAAGACAGACACTAGCTGAAAATGAATGTTTGGAAATTGATATCCTATGCAAAAGGAGCCTAGAAGCCAGAAGGTGTAGATAGTCTCATAGCTGACAATGCAGACTTCAAAGCAAAACTAATCAGAAGGATAAACAAGGTCAGCTAATATTGGTAAAGGTAACAATCCAGGAGGAAGATAAAACCATAAATATTTGTTACACTAACATAGATGCAAAGAATAACGTAAGAGACACTATTCAAATGAAAGACAGATAGACACCAGTACAATAATACGTGGTGATTTCAACATACCTCTCTCACCAATAGTTAGGTCATCAAAAATTAACTTAGTAAAGACCTTTGAACCTGAAAAATATTATAAATCAAATGGATATAGCAGATATCTATAGAATATTTATCCAGAAATAGCTAAGTACACTTTCTTTTCAGAAGTACTAGGAAACTTCTCTGAAATAGATTATATTTTAACCACAAAGCAACTCTTAGCAATTACAGCAAAAAATTGGAAAACAAAAGTTGAACATGTACAAGTAAATATAATTCCTTGCATATTATTAGATCACAAAAGAATTAAATTAGAAGTAATTATAGAAATACCTTACAGAAAATATATAAACACATGAAGATTGGATAAAACACTTTTGAATGATGAATGGGTGATAGAAGAAATCATGGGAGAAATTTAACAAATCTTAGACTCGAATGAGAAGAATGATACAACATACCAGAACTTCTGGACACCATGAACATGGGAGCATTAAGAGGATAGTTGATAGCTATGAGCACATAAGTAAAAATGAATAGACCCAAATAAACAAGCTAATGATGCATCCTAATTCCTTTGAAAAAGAAGATCAAATCAATTCCAAAACCAGTAGAAGAAAGGAAGTATTTAAAATCAGAACCAAAATCAATGAAATTGACAATCAAAAATGCAAATGATCAATGAAGCAAAAAAATCTGTTCTTTGTAAAGATAAAGTAGATTGATGCACCCTTAGTCAAACTAACCCAAAGAAAGCAAAACACAAAAGAAAAAAATTAGAAATTAAATTAGTATATTACATGTTATATTAAATTAATAATCTTAAATTATATTATTTAATTGAATAGGAATAAAAACTTTTTAAAGAATGTATTAAAAATTATATAATACTTTATATATAATATTGAATTAGATAACATTAAATTAATATAAAACTAATAATGTTACTGATTAAAAAATCACCACAGACATTACAGAAATCCACTGGATTATTAGGAACTATTTTGAAAACTTTTACTGTAATATTGGAAAACCTATAAGAAATGAGTGCATTTCTATTTACATACAAGCTGTGAAGAGAAAATTTTGAATGGCTGATTGTTAGTAATGAGAAAAAGAATTAATTAAAATCCTGGCAACAAAGAAAAGCTCAAGACCAGATGGATTCTCAACTGAATTCTTCCGGGCATATAAAGAAGAATTTATGCCAATGTCTCTCTAATTATTCCATGATATAGAAAGGGATAAATTATGTCCAAACTTATTCAATGCAGCCAGTATCACACACATTCCCAAACCATATAAGGACACATCACAAAAAGAAAACTACAGACTAATACTCCTCATGAACTTAGATGCTATGATTCCTAATAAAATATTAGCAAATCAGTTCAACAACATACTAGGAAATTCATTATGACCAAAGTTGGTGTTAGCCCAAAAATGTGAATATGATTTAACATGCACAAGTCAATAAATGTAATACATTGAATAAATAAAATTAAGGGCAAAAATCACTTGGTCATCTCAATATATGCAGTGAAAATCTTTAACAGAATTCAGAACCCTTTCATGAACTATGGAAACTAGGGATAGAAAGAACCTAACTAAACATCATAAAGGCTATACATGAAAAACCCAAAGCCAAATTAATAGTATATGGGAGAAAACTGAAGACATTTCCTTTAAAATGTAGAACAAGAAAAGTATGTCCACTGTCACTGCTATTCTTTAATATAGTGCTAGAAATTCTATCGAGGGAAATTTGGCAATAGAATAAAATAAAAGGGATAAAAATAGAAAAAGAATTCAAATCATCACCACAGATGATATGATCCTAGAATTTGAAGACCTAAACAGCACCACAAAGAAAAAACTGCTAGAGCTAATGAAAAAAAATTCAGCAAATGATCAGTTTACAAATCAACATATAAAAATCAATAGCTTTTCTATATACCAACAATAAATCTGCTAAAAAGAATCAAGAAAAAATCTCATTCACAATAGCCTTAAAAAACAAAAACAGACAAATAAAACCTAGGAACAAATTGAACAATGTAGGCAAAAGATCTCTACAATGAAATTTATATAACATTTAAGAAAGAATTGAAAGAGCATAGAAGATGGAAAGACTTCCCATGATTTGAATAGGCATAATTAATATTGTTAAAATGGCTATACTACCAAAAGCACTCTACAGATTCAATCAGATTCAATCCTCATGAAAATACCAACAACATTCATCACAGAAGTAGAAAAAGAAGTCCTAAAATGCATTTGGTAAAATAAAAAACCAGTGTAGCCAAAGCAATTGTAAGTCAAATAAGCAATGTTGGAGGCATCACAATCCCTGGCTTCAAATGACACTACAGAGCTATAGTTTGAAAATCTGTGGTAGTGGCATAAAAACAGAAAAAAAAGACCAATTATACAGGAAAGATACACAGATAAACCCACACATCTAGACTCATGTGGTCCTTGAAAAGTTGGATAAAGCATACTTGGGAAAAAAAAATCAACCTTTTTAACAAGCGGAGCTGGGAAAACTAGTGATATCTATATAGAAGAATGAAACGAGACCCTTATCTCTCAAAATGCACAAAAATAAGTCAAAGTGGATCAAGATCTCGGAATAAGACCAGAAACTATGGAACTACTTCTTGTAAATGCAGGGTCAGCACTCCAGCATATAGGCACAGGAAATAACTTTCTGAATAGAACCTCTAATGCTCAAGAAATAATTCCAAGAGTTAGTAAATGGAATGGCATCAAGTTAAAAGATTCCACACACCAAAGGAAACAATTAGGAATGTCAAGAGAGAACTTTACAGAATGGAAAAAAAACTTTTTTTTTCCTAGTTCACATTGTCATTTTTTTTAACCTAAGTTTTTTTTTATTGTTGGTCATTCAAAACATTACACAGTTCTTAATACATCATATTTCACAGTTTGATTCAAGCGGGTTATGAACTCCCAACTTTACCCCATATACAGATTGCTGTATCACATCAGTTACCCTTCCATTGATTGACATATTGCCTTTCTAGTGTCTGATGTATTCTGCTGTCAGTCCTATTCTCTACTATCGCCCCCCTCCCCTCCCCTCCCCTTTTCTCTCTCTACCCCTTCTACTGTAAATCATTTCTTCCATTTGTATTATCTTGTCTTACCCCTCCTTTCCTCTTATATATCATTTTGTATAACCCTGAGGATCGCTTTCCATTTCCATGCGATTTCCCTTCTCACTCCCTTTCCCTCCCACCTCTCATCCCTGTTTAATGTAAATCTTCTTCTCAAGCTCTTCGTCCCTACCCTGTCCTTGTTTACTCCCCTTATATCAAAGGCGTCATTTGGTATTTGTTTTTTAACGATTGACTAGCTTCACTTAGCATAATCTGCTCTAATGCCATCCATTTCCCTCCAAATTCTATGATTTTGTCGTTTCTTAATGCAGAGTAATACTCCATTGTGTATAAATGCCACATTTTTTTATCCATTCATCTATTGAAGGGCATCTAGGTTGGTTCCACAATCTTGCTATCGTGAATTGTGCTGCTATGAACATCGATGCAGCAGTGTCCCTGTAGCATGCTCTTTTTAAGTCTTTAGGGAATAGACCGAGAAGGGGAATAGCTGGGTCAAATGGTGGTTCCATTCCCAGCTTTCCGAGAAATCTCCATACTGCTTTCCAAATTGGCTGCACCAATTTGCAGTCCCACCAGCAATGAAGAAGAGTGCCCTTTTCCCCGCATCCTCTCCAGCACTTATTGTTGTTTGACTTCCTAATGACTGCCAATCTTACTGGAGTGAGATGGTATCTTAGGGTAGTTTTGATTTGCATTTCTCTGACTGCTAGCGATGGTGAGCATTTCTTCATGTACTTATTGATTGATTGTATGTCCTCCTCTGAGAAGTGTCTGTTCAGGTCATTGGCCCATTTATTGATTGGGTTATTTGTTATCTTATTGTCTACTTTTTGAGTTCTTTGTATATTCTGGTTATTAGGACTCTATCTGAAGTGTGTGGATTAAAGATTTGTTCCCAGGATGTAGGCTCCCTGTTTATATCTCTCATTGTTTCTTTTGCTGAGAAAATACTTTTTAGTTTGAGTAAGTCCCATTTGTTGATTCTAGTTGTTAACTCTTGCGCTATGGGTGTCCTATTGAGGAATTTGGGGCCCGATCCCACAGTATGTAGATCATAACCCACTTTTTCTTCTATCAGATGCCGTGTCTCTGATTTAATATCAAGCTCCTTGATCCATTTTGAGTTAACTTTTGTGCATGGCAAGAGATAGGGATTCAGATTCATTTTGATGCAAATGGATTTCCAGTTTTCCCAGCACCATTTGTTGAAGATGCTATCCTTCCTCCATTGCATGCTTTTAGCCCCTTTATCAAATATAAGGTAGTTGTAGTTTTGTGGATTGGTTACTGTGTCCTCTATTCTGTACCATTGGTCCACCCGCCTGTTTTGGTACCAGTACCATGCTGTTTTTGTTACTATTGCTCTGTAGTATAGTTTGAAGTCTGGTATCGCTATACCACCTGATGCACACTTCCTGCTTAGCATTGTTTTTGCTATTCTGAGTCTTTTATTATTCCATATGAATTTCATGATTCTTTTATCTATTTCTACAAGAAATGCTGTTGGGATTTTGATTGGTATTGCATTGAACTTATAGAGAACTTTTGGTAATATCGCCATTTTGATGATGTTAGTTCTGCCTATCCATGAGTGGGGTATATTTTTCCATCTTCTAAGGTCTTCTTCTATATCTTTCTTTAGGGTTCTGTAATTTTCATTATATAAATCTTTCACCTCTTTTTTTAGGTTGATTCCCAAGTATTTTATTTTTTGGAGGGATATTGTGAATGGAGTAGTTATCCTCATTTCCGTTTCAGAGGATTTGTCGCTGATATACAGGAATGCCTTTGATTTATGAGTGTTGATCTTATATCCTGCCACTTTGCTGAATTCATTTATTAGCTCTAATAGCTTCTTTGTAGATCCTTTTGGGTCTGCTAGGTATAGGATCATATCATCTGCAAATAGTGATAATTTAAGTTCTTCTTTTCCTATTTTTATGCCTTTAATTTCTTTCATCTGTCTAATTGCTCTGGCCAGTGTTTCAAGGACTATGTTGAACAGAAGTGGTGAGAGAGGGCATCCCTGTCTTGTACCATATCTTAGAGGGAATGCCTTCAATTTTTCTCCATTCAGAATGATGCTGGCCTGTGGCTTATCATAGATTGCTTTTACAATGTTGAGGTATGTTCCGGTTATCCCTAATTTTTCTAGAGTTTTGAACATAAAGGGATGCTGAACTTTGTCGAATGCTTTTTCTGCATCTATCGAGATGATCATATGGTTCTTATTTTTAAGTCTATTGATGTGGTGAATAACATTTATTGATTTCTGTATATTGAACCAGCCTTGCATCCCAGGGATGAATCCTACTTGAACATGGTGTATAATTTTTTTGATATGTATTTGAATCCGATTCGCCAGAATTTTATTGAGGATTTTTGCGTCAAGGTTCATTGGAGATATTGGTCTGTAGTTTTCTTTCTTTGAAGTGTCTTTGTCTGGTTTCAGAATCAGGGTGATGTTGGCCTCGTAGAATGAATTTGGAAGTTCTCCCTCTTTTTCTATTTCCTGAAATAGCTTGAAAAGTATTGGTGTTAGTTCCTCTTTAAAGGTTTTGTAAAACTCTGCTGTATACCCATCCGGTCCTGGGCTTTTCTTAGTTGGTAATCTTTTGATGGTTTCTTCTATTTCCTCTATTGTTATTGGTCTGTTTAGGTTGTCTATATCCTCCTGACTCAATCTGGGCAGATCATAAGACTTAAGGAATTTATCTATGCCTTCACTATCTTCTATTTTATTGGAGTATAAGGATTCAAAATAATTTCTGATTATCTTCTGCATTTCTGAAGTGTCTGTTGTGATATTGCCTTTTTCATCCCGTATGTTAGTCATTTGAGTTCTCTCTCTTCTTCTCTTCGTTAGCATGGCTAAGGGTCTGTCAATTTTATTTATTTTTTCAAAGAACCAACTTTTAGTTTTGTCAATTTTTTCAATTGTTTTTTTTGTTTCAATTTCATTAATTTCAGCTCTGATTTTAATTATTCCTTGCCTTCTACTTCTTTTGCTGTTGTTTTGCTCTTCTTTTTCTAGGATTTTGAGATGAAGTATGAGATCATTTATTTGTTGGTTTTTCTTTTTTTGAGGAATGAACTCCAAGCAATGAATTTTCCTCTTAGAACTGCTTTCATTGTGTCCCATAGATTCCGATATGTTGTGTCTGTGTTTTCATTTAACTCTAGGAAGTTTTTAATTTCCTCCTTGATGTCTTCTAAAACCCATTGATCATTCAGCAACCTATTGTTCATTCTCCAAGTGATGCTTGATTTTTCCTTCCTTCTTTTATCATTGATTTTCAGTTTTATTCCATTATGATCAGATAAGATGCATGGTATTATCTCTACCCCTTTATATTATCTAAGAGTTGCCCTGTGACATAATATATGGTCTATTTTTGAGAAGGTTCCATGTGCTGCTGAGAAAAAGGTGTAACTACTTGATGTTGGGTGGTATAGTCTATATATGTCAATTAAGTCTAGGTTGTTAATTGTGTTATTGAGTTCTATAGTTTCCTTATTTAACTTTTGTTTGGAAGATCTGTTCAGTGGTGAGAGAGGTGTGTTGAAGTCTCCCATGATTATTGTATGGTGATCTATTAGACTCTTGAACTTGAGAAGAGTTTGCTTGATGAACACAGCTGCACCATTATTTGGGGCATATATATTTATGATTGTTATGTCTTGTTGGTGTATGGTTCCCTTGAGCAGTATGAAGTGTCCTTCTTTATCCCTTTTGATTAACTTTGGCTTGAAATCTATTTTATTAGATATGAGTATGGACACTCCTGCTTGTTTCCGCAGTCCATATGAGTGGTATGATTTTTCCCAACCTTTCACCTTCAGTCTATAAGTATCTTTTCCTATCAGATGCGTCTCCTGTAAGCAGCATATTGTTGGGTCTTGTTTTGTGATCCATTCTACTAGCCTGTGTCTCTTAATTGGTGAGTTTAAGCCATTAATATTTAGGGTTATTATTGAGATATGGTTTGTTCTTCTAGCCATATTTGTTTATTGATGTTACTAAACCTGATTTGTTATCCTCTTTGACTACTTTCCCTCCTTTACTGTCCTACCTCCCATTGTTGGTTTTCAATGTTATTGTCCATTTCCTCTTCCTGTAATGTTTTGCCAAGGATTTTTTGAAGAGATGGTTTTCTAGCTGCGAATTCTTTTAACTTTTGTTTATCGTTGAAGGTTTTAATTTCATCTTCCATCCTGAAGCTTAATTTCGCTGGATACACGATTCTTGGTTGGAACCCATTTTCTTTTAGTGTGTGAAATATGTTATTCCAGGATCTTCTAGCTTTCAGAGTCTGTGTTGAGAGATCAGCTGTTATCCTGATTGGTTTGCCCCTAAATGTAATCTGCTTTCTTTCTCTTGTAGCTTTTAAAATTCTCTCCTTATTCTGTATGTTGGACATCTTCATTATAATGTGTCTAGGTGTGGATCTCTTATGATTTTGCACATTCAGTGTCCTGTAGGCTTCTAGGATTTGGAATTCTGTCTCATTCTTCAAGTCTGGGAAGGTTTCTCGTATTATTTCACTGAATAGACTGTTTATTCCTTTGGTATGGAGCTCTGTGCCTTCCTGTATTCCAATGACTCTTAAATTTTGTCTTTTGATATTGTCCCATAATTCTTGGATGTTCTGCTCATGGTTTCTTAGCAGACTTGTTGAGCTGTCTATGTTCTTTTCCAGTTGAAATACTTTGTCTTCATTGTCTGATGTTCTCTCTTCTAAGTGATCTACTCTGCTGGTAGTATTCTCAATTGAGTTTTTAAGTTGGTTTATTGTTTCCTGCATTTCAAGGATTTCTATTTGTTTGATTTTTATTACCTCTATCTCCCTGTGAATTTGATCTTTTACTTCCTGGATTTGTTTGTCAATGTGATCTTTCATTGTCTGATTTTGCTGTATCATGTCTTCCTTGAGACTCCAGATCATCTGAAGCATGTATATCCTGAACTCTTTATCTGACATTCCATCTGTTGCAGCTATTACCTCTTCTAAAGTTGAGTTGACCTGAATTGCTTGTGGTCCTTTCTTTCCTTGTCTTTTCATGCTGCTCACGTTTCTTTCTGCTTGGTGAAACTGTTGTGGTTATGAGATTTCCCCCCTAATTATTTATATTGCTCTTGTATAGTTGAAAAATCTCCCTTGCAGGGCTGGTAGTGGCTGTGCTCCTCCTCTAGTTGGGGTGATCTCACTACTGCATTGGCGGGCCGCTAGGCCTGCTCTGCCGGTTGTTCGCAGGTCTGCCCACCCTGCGGGTGCGGGTGGCGACTCTGCTCTGCCCCCCCCTCCAATTGTGGCAATATGACTATCACCCCCTTGGGTCGTTGGGCCTGATCCAGATGCGGGCGGCTGCTCTGCTCTGCCCCTACTCCAATTGGAGTGGCGTGTCTACCATGCTGACAGGCCTCTAGGCTTGTTCCCCTGGTGGGTCTCAGGTCTGCCTGACTCTGGCAGTAGGGGGAGTTGGGGGACTAGAGTCCTTTGGTCCTTGCGGTCACATCCATGGAGAGATTTTGAAGTTTCCCGGTTGTTCGCCAGGTGGGTGGGGCTATTAGCAGAGCCCGGAGGACATGGCCATGTGCTGGGCCATGCAGGGATCCTTCTAGCTGAGTCGGGCTACCGGGAGACACCTGAAAGGCCGCTGTGTGTGCGTGGTTAAGATCCAGGCGGGTGGTTTGGCTGTTCGCCGAGCGAGAGCAGGGCCTTCCGGGAGTGCCGGTATGGCGGGGGCATCTGCCAGTTTGGGTTGCCACTCCGCTCTGGGCCGCCACCGCTTTCAGAAGCTGCTGGTGGCTGCGGGATTGGACCTCTGCGCCCGCCGGGGGGCCACCTGTAGAGCCGGGTAGCTGCGACCACGTGGTTAGGAACTGGGCAGGTGAGGCGGCCACTCCCAGAGCGAGCACTAGGCCTCCCAGGGGAGCCCGGATGACGGAGGCCGACTGCCGTTTCGGGCGGGGCGGGCCAAGTCGCTCTGGGTGTCTGCCGCTTGCAAAAGTGGCTGCTGGCTGCAAGACTTGACTTCTGCACACACCGCGGGGCCACCTGTCTAGCCGGGTAGCTGTGGCCGCGTGGTTAGGGACTGGGTGGGTGAGGTGACTGCTCCCAGAGCGAGCACTAGGCCTCCCAGGGGAGCCCGGATGGCGGAGGCCGAATTCCGGTTCGGGCGGGGCGGGCCAAGTCGCTCCGGGTGTCCGCCGCTTGCAAAATCGGCTGCTGGCTGCAAGACTTGACTTCTGCACCCACCGCGGGGCTACCTGTAGAACCGGGTAGCTGTGGCCGCGTGGTTAGGAACCGGGCGGGTGAGGCAGCTGCTCCCAGAGCGAGAGCTAAGCCTCCCAGGGGAGCTGCTTGCCGGAGCGGCTGATGGCTGCGGGACTAGACCTCTGTGCCCGCGTGGCCGTCCAAGATCCACTTCTCTGGGACAAATTGTCACTTTCAATAAACCTACCAGTTCACGGCAGCTCTCCTCTTTAGGGAATTATGCTAGAAGTTCCTCTGTAGGTAGGCTGCCGCTGTTCCTATGGGTCTTTTGTATCCTATTAAAGTGGAGACATTGGAATCGCTGCTTCCTCGCCGGCCGCCATGTTGGATCACCTCAGAGAAAAGCTTTGCTAGCTAATATTTTACATAACATTAATACCTAAAATGTATAAAAATCTCAAAGCACTTAACAACAAAAAACCAAATAACTCAGTTAATAAATAAGCAAATGAGGTCAACATGCACTTCTCAAGAGAATAAATACAATTGACTGACAATATATTTCTTAAATTGTTCAACATTAGCAATTAGAACAATGTAAATCAAAATAACAGTGAGATTGCATCTCAAACCAGTATGACAGCCATCGATAATAGAAACAAAACTAAATGCTATGGAGGTTGTGGAGTGAAAAAAAAAGATTTTTATACTCTTGGGGAGATTGTAAATTAATACAACCACTATGGAAGTCAGTATGCAGGTTGCTCAAAAGCTTAGGCATGGAACCACCATGTGACTCAGCCATATCACTCCTCAATATTTATCTAAAATCACAATACTATAGTGATACATTTATACCTATGGTTATACCAGTAAAATTCACAATTTTTTCACAAACTGTGAAACTAGACTCAGTGTCCATCAAAAGATGAATGAATAAAGAAAAGTCAGAATATATACCCAATGAAATTTTATTCAGTCATTAAGAAAAAATGAGTTTATTTCATTTGCAGTAAAATTGTTGAAAATTGTTAACATTATGTTAAGTGAAATAAGTCAAAATCAGAATCCGTTCAAGGGTCATATTTTTTTCACATTTTTTTTTTTCATATGTGAAAGCCAGAGTGGAAAGAGGAAAAGAAATGTTTGTGTATGTGTGTGTTTTAAGGATGGGGTGGTTTTTGCATGAAAAGCCAAGGGATATCCATAGAATAGAGAAAGGGATTGGAAGGATGTGAGGGAGGGAAAAGGCACGGGAGAAGGATGTTGCCTGAATTACATTGTTATATTGTGTGTGTGTGTGTGTGTGTGTGTGTGTACTAACATGTAACAGCAAATTCTGCCATGTGTACATCTATAATGTGACAATATGAAAGAAAAATAAGAGAGAAAATCACAAATCATTCTTCCCTGGCCTATAAAGTTCCTGCTGAGAAGTCTACTGTCAAGTGAACTGAGACACCTCTATTATTATTTGTTTCTGTTGTGTTGCATCCTTGAAAAACTTTTCATTTTTCTTTTACCTGTGAGAGTTTGAGGACAAGATGTCTTGGGGTAGAATTCCTTGGGTTAAATTTGAACAATGAACTTAGACCTTTCTATCCCTGGATAAGTACATCTCTCTGTAAGTTTGCAGAGTTTTCTGTCATTATATCTTTGAATTAACTCTTTACCCCTTTGGCATTTTCAAGTTCTTCTTGAACCACCTACACCAAAATATTTGTTTTTGTAATACTGTTGTAAAGTCCTGTGAGTTTTACCTTTATCCTTCTTCATTTATTTTTGTATTCTCTCTGCCATCTGTGTATTTTCAAAGAGCCTCCTCTGAGACCACCATTTCTTCTATTTTATAGATCCTGTTATTGATGCCTTCTAACACATTTTTAATTTTACTGAGTATATTTTTCAGATTAATAATTTTTGTAGGATTTTAAAAATTTCTTCCATCTCTTTGTTAATTTCTCTATTAGAGCGCTGATACTTTTTAAGATTGACAAGATGGCAGAACAGAGGAGGCTGCTTTTCTGGCTGCTCCATGGTGTGAAACCCACAAAGCAGAGAGGCAGCTTCTCCACAAGGTTGGTGAACAAAACTAAAATGGGAGAAACTTTACTGGAATTTAATACTGGACACTCAGAGCAGTCTGTGGACATAGGAGTTTGGATACAATAAAATAAGGAAAAAATCCCCAGCAGCACAGCTGTTGCTGTGGCTGGACCAGAAACACCAGCCAGAGGGGTCCCTCCATGAGCATATAGATGGGAAAAGGAAATTAAAGGAACCCACATTTTTGGTAGGCCTAAGGTGTGTCTGGGTATGGAACATTTAGAGATCAAGGACCATTGCCCTACAAACCTGAAAGGTGCACTGCAGAATATCCTTGTTTGAGGAAAGAAGCTTCCATTTCTCTAGGCACCAAGCATAGGACAATGCAGGGACAATTTTGCAGCCACAGCATAGGGGCCAGCAAGTGAGGGAGCTAATTCCTTGTTTACCAGCAAGTGAGGGAGCTAATTCCTTGTTGTGGCCTAAAATACAGGCCCAGTAAACACACACTGCATGACATAGAGTGTGCTTAAGTGACCAGAAGACAATCAAACATGAAGAGAGATTTATACAGGGGACAACTGATCATGGAAACCCACCCAACTCTACCTCTTCCTTTCCAATCTGGCTGCTTAAGGACTGCCTGGAAGAGATGTATCTAGCTGGGAACTTGTAAGGGTCAAATTGGGAGAGATTGGAGACTGAACCCAGTACCAGGAAATGCATGTTCTAATGGTGATATAGGGGGCTAAGCATTGGCTCCCCCACCACACAAGTGGGACCCAAGGTAATCCTATGATACAGTATTCCAGCATGGACCAGCAAGTACTAGATATTGGAGGTGAGATGAATTAAAATCTCCAAGCAAATTGGCATTTAGCAAAGTACCTGGAGCCCACCTAAGCCTAACCCTTGCCTCCAGGAATTCTGCCTATAGCATTACTTCTCTCACTCCAGCAATACAGAAGGTGGAGCATTGAATTTCAGGTGTCTTCACTTAAAATTACTGGGAAGAAAAGCTTAGAATCATCTGAACTCCAATGGAAAGAATTCTTTACCTTTTCATCAAGTTTTTCCCTCTTTTTTCTTTTTATTCATTTTCTCTGTTTAATTGTGACATTAATGGTAAATGGACATTTGTACATACTCACATTTTTTTCTCATTTTTAGCATTTTTGAAGCCAAATTACTTTTTTAAAAAGGAAATATCATAATGGACACTACTGAAATACAGATAATACTTAGAAAAATTTTGAAAATGCATACTGCACTAAAATAGAAAATCTTGAAGATATTGACAAATTTCAAGATACATATGACCTTCCCAAACTGAACGAGGAGGACATATGCACTTTAAACAGAATTTCAAGCAATGAAATAGACACATCATCAAAAGTCTATCAATTAAGAAAAGCCCAGGATCAGAGGGATTCTCAGCATAGTTCTACAAGATCTTCAAAGAAAAATTAACACCAATAGTCGTCAAATTATTCCATGAAATAGAAAAGGAGGGAACCTTTCCAAAATCATTCTATGAAGATAGTGTCACTCTGATTCCAAAACCAAAGACATGTCAAGGAAAGAAAATTTGGGGCCAATATCCTAGATGAGCATTGATGAAATATTCTCAATACAATTTTGGCAAATTGCATACAAAAACATATTAAAAAGATAGTGCACTATGATCAAATGGGGTTATAGTCCCAACCTGGTAGTTTATTTTGAGTAGTAGGTGAGGTGAGGCTATGACTTCCTAAAAGCTCTTGATTATTTTGATGTAAGAAATCATCTGGGTTTTAAAGAGTCAGGTAATTATTTCAATTTTCCTAATTGAGTTGCTTTTCCCTATCATTCTGCATGGGCTCTCTTGACCACGGAGAAGGTCCATAAAACAGGGTAGAGGAGAGTGTGACTGTGGAGTAGCTAATCAAGACCTTGGAGACCAAGCAGGAAGCAGGTCTAATTTTATTGCGCAGTTACCATGCATACATACTCAGGCAGGAGCTACGCTCAATACAGGCAGCCACCATTAGAATTTCTGGCCAACTGTCCCTGCAGCAACCAATCCAGGAGCATTCTGTGGAGCAAGCACAGGGACTGCAACAGGGGTCTCATGTCTAAGGCTGTGCCTATGGGGTAAGTGGTTTGACGCTCAAAGCCTAGCACCATAGAGTGATTCGCCGTTCAGACTCCCTTAAAGTATCCCATGTATGCAGTATTCCAAGCACTTGTCCCCACATCATTCCATATATTCTAAGCAGTCTGCTTATTTTCTGTGATGCTATAGTCACTTCCACTATTTCAGCACTTGGTGGTACCCAAGTACAGTTTTACCTGGGTTGCTCTTAATATGTTGTCATTGTTTCAGTCCTGGAGGACTATCCAAGCATGTACTTGTCCCGTATATACTGATGATGCGTTATTCAGAAGAAAACAAGGAAGCACCTAGAAAGAGTAGTCTGTCCCCATAATCCTCTCTCTGGGGTCAGGGTAGGCCCAGGGGCCTTTCTACCACAGTTTCCAAAGGTGGTCAAACACTGCATAATTCTGCTGTACTTGAGCTCCAGGCTCCTATGTCAAAGTCACCAAGCTCTGTCAAACTCTGAGCCCATAGCCCACAAACACCAACAAAACACTGGGTTAGGACCAAGGCCTACTTGGGTAGACCCCTGGTCCATTCCAAGACCACTGCCACTAGGCATGGGTGATGCCACCTAGAATTGGCAGAGGAATGAAAGGAAAGTAGGAAATTGGTAGGGAGTAATAGCATGTAATTTCCCACCACTGTAGAAGGACCTCCAGTCAGTGTTTCCATCTTACTGTGCAGAAAACCATAGGGTCCTTTGTGCTTTCTCATCCTCATCAGGAGCTTTGGAGGTCACATGGAAATGTAGACACATTCTGTTGTTTCTCTTTATTCTGTCTCTTGTGTCCTTTGCTGTGCAGAACCTTTTTAGTTAGACATAATCCCATCTGTCATTTTTTTTGTTTCCTGCACTTTTGGGGTTCCATTCAGAAAAACCACTGTCTGTCCCAATGTCTTGAAGTTTTTCCTTCATTTTTTTCTTCTAATGTTTACTGCCTTATAGTTAGGGCTTTGACATATTTTGAGTTGCTTTTGGGGGAGTGGGTTTACTTTACTTTGTAGTAATTTAATGTGCCTGAGATTTTTTGTAAAAGTGTGTTATCTTTCATTATAAATACACATAGCATACTTTGGAAAAAGGTAGGTGTGCCTAACTTTCCTTACACGAAAATTTTTACAATATAAGTATAAAACATAACCTAACTTCTATTGATTGGAGTTTTTTTTAATTAATACCTTCCAGCCTCCAAGGAAATTTGAAAGACATGTAATCAACATTTGTCTTCCTTGGCTACCATATGATCCAGAAAATATATTCTTAAAAACTAGTTTCCTTGGTTCCAATTTACCCATAATTTCATTCTTAAGTTTTTTCCATCTCAACCCATATTTTGTTGTTCATTTTGATTTATTTGAATATTGCATTTGTTTCATGAAGTTCTTTATCATAGTCACTGGCAAGCTTTCATTTCTTCTCTTTGTAAGTAAAAGTTTGCCTTTATGAGATAAATATTAGATCAAAGGATCATTTTCTCTTCTTCCAGTTCCTTGACCTGTTCTTGCAGCATGTTCGCTGCAGCAAACCTTGATATATACTGAAGGATTCATTGAACCTAAGAGGGTTAGAACAGCTGGGATTAGTCTCACTCTCTTTGAAAGCAATGGAAACCATGTAAAGTACCTCATAGTTCTTGGAGAGCTCATATTTCAGCTGACTAACTTGATCAACACCTGTCTCCATTGCTCTTCCAAGTCTTCATACTGCACAGATAAAACATGGTTCCACATTAAGAGAGTTTGTCCAATTCAAGCAGCTAGCTCATGATCACAATCTCTCTCTCTGCAAAGAGATGTGTACCATGTCACTGTCATTGTGTGTTTTGGTCATCTGCTCCCTCCTGTCTGTGTGTAGAATCATGTAAAGGAAAGTATGTTCAGTGAAGACTGGAGACAGGCATCAGATGTTGCTGCTGGTGTGGTGAGTGTGCCCAGACTTGATTTTCATGCAGAAAGAGAGTCTCCTCTTAGCTTATATAACTGTGGTGTTGTTCTTCTAGCAGATTCACCAGTTCAACTTCAGGGAGAGGCTCCTTGGAGCAAGAATCAGTGGTGCTCTCCAAGTGTCTGTGATTGTCACTCATGAGGCTTTCTTCACCTGTTGGTAATGTAAAAAAGGCATTCTGGGATGGACTCATGCAGAATATTTTCTTGCTTTGATTGGGACACATTTTTTATGAATCAGAGTAAAGAAAATCTGTCAAGTCATTTAATAAAGAAATGAATATAGTTATATAGATAATTTTCTTTTGGACAGTTTTCCTCTAATGAATCAAATGACCTCTGCAACAATGAGTGCTCTCATGTGATTATCATCTCTCAGAGAATCATGACTTGTTTGATGCCTAAACAAAATACCATAGACTTGGTGGCTTAAACCACAGTAATTTATTTTTTCACAGTTCTAAAGACTAGAGCCCAAGATTTAGGATGCTGCCAAGTTTGGCTCCTCCTGAATTCTCTTCTTCATTTTCTTGATGGATCTTCACATGGTCTTTTTTTTTTTTTACTATTGCATTTCTAGTGACTTTTTGTGTCCAAATTTCCTCTGTACTACCCGTACCATGTATTAATCTCAGGGGTGCTTTACCACTGAGTCATCTCCCAGATCTTTACTTTTTTTTTTTTTTGAGACAGGGTCTTGCTAGGTTGCTTAGTGCCTTACTAAGTTACTGACATTGGCCTCAAACTTATACTCCTTCTGCCTCAGCCTCTCGAGCTGCTGGGAATACAAACATGTGCCATTGCTCCCATCTTTCATCAAAATAGAATGTATGCATGAATATTGTGTACAGACAAAAGAATATTTAATACCTATGATATACTCTTTCACCATGAATTTCAGTGTCACCTCAAGCCTGGAGGAATGGAGCCAGTGGTCAATGGACTGAGACCTCTGAAATTCTGAGTCCTCAAATAATCTTTTCATCTTCTACAGTTTTTCTGGTTGGGCCTTTTAGTTGCAGCAGTGAAAAAGCTCACTAAAACAGGTAAAAATAAGTTCATTCATAAAATTATATCAAGAGAGGCACCACTGATAAGCACACTCACAGATGCACTTATACTTTTGTTTGCTCCCATTTTATATAGAGAGGCAATAATCAAAGTAGAGTCATTAATCTAATGATGCAAGAATACTAAAACACAGTTCAATTGTCTATAGTATTGCTGATTATTCAAAGCATTTTCTCTCTTATTATTACACTAATCTTATATGAAAAGGAGAAACATTTTAGCTGTGACATTCAAGCTACCTCTTAGTCATTTATATTAATTAAATACTTTTATGCACTTACTAATATTCATTTTTCATAAATCCTAAATACCTACTCAACCTCCAATCTTTCTGAATACTGAAACTTACATGGGCTTCACTCAACTAGCTTATAATCATCACACATTTTTGTGTTGTTCTGAGAATAAGGAAATAAACATAAGAAAGTATGTTAGGAGAAGAATATAAAACTAAGGTCTCATTATGAACAAATATTTAGAAATTAAATTAAAGGTAACCTCTCTCTAGGTCCTTGTGAGTAATCTGCAGACAAATCTTACTCCTACCACCTGTGGCTGTCCCTTTCCCAAGACAGTGTTGGCCCAGACAAAGCAATACAGAGATTCCCCTACATGTAGGAATCATCTCAGTCATGATTGAAGGACATAAATATGGGTCCAGACATGTTCTGCAACAGGAAGATCTTGCTCAGCAATCATTTTATAACAGTAAACATGCAGTTTATAATGTTATAATACCTAAGTGTTTTGACTATTTAAATCTTCATTCAAGTGAGAGAACTCTGCCCTATGTTAAAAGAAAATTAATACAACATAGTTTAAAATTACAAATAAATCAAGTTTATATGGAGGTCTCTCATCTCAGTTTGTATTTGGGGGATAATGTTAAAGTTTCCTTTAGATGTATTGCTCATAGCACTTTATAAAAACCATGGTGGTGCCCATGAGGTACTCAAAACAGCTGTAGTTTACCATTACTGAAATTATAGTCAAGAATATTGAAGATCAAAGGAAAAAACTTAGATATATTGTAGTCCAAGCTTTCATTTCACATTTGAGAAAATGGAGGTCCTCCAGGATTCACTCAAATTTCTATATCAGGAAACAGTAATTTGTCCTAAAGCCTTGGTATTTGGTATGCCAGACAGAATTCTTTTCAAAGCAATTGTTGCCTGACTCTGAGTGAATAGTAGCAAAGCCAAAATAGAAAGGATGTTAAAAAACAGTCACATAAGGTCTTGGGACATAGTTCAGTGGTAAAGCACTTGTCTAGCATGCATTCACAAGGCCCAGGGTTTGATAATAGCACCAAAAAAAAAGTCACTTATATCCAGCCTTGTTGCCATGCTACATCTGGAAATCTGGAAATGGGCTAGAATGTTCTGATTAGGGACAGAAACCAGGACAGAGAAACCTAAGTCAGGCCACAGGAAAAGTTGAAAAGGTGAAGAAGTGAGAAAGGAAAGAGAAATGAGAGTCACCATGTATTATTTGGGATGTCTCTTGGTGTTATTATGTCATAAATGATGTAATCATATAATTATTTGATCACAAAGCATTGATGAACAACTCATATATTATAGAAGTTGTCCTCTATCATTAAAGAATTTATAATTGACCAAGAGATACACTGAGAGGGTAAACTACTTTGGAAGGAATGTAAGACAGCATGTGATTTAATGCTAAACCAAGGGCTGTATAATGTACTGTTGGTGTTCAGTGAGGGGGTAAAGCAAGGTTGAAATGTTTGATAATTTTGTGTGAGAGGTGAGATTTTGGGTGGAATTTGCATCAGACCCATCAAAATTTGTAGGTGGAAAGAAAACTCATATTACTAAGTATGTATATAAGTGCTCATATTTGTATACACTTTGTTTTGTTTAATCCTGACAACAATTCTGTGATGATGTTGATGCATTTTTATGCCTATTTCATGGATACAGTTAAGACCAGATTGATAAGTAACCTGCCCCAAAACATTGAGCTGAAAAGAAATGGGCCTAAGATTTGAAATGATATCACTCTGTCTCCAGAGTCCAACCATTATGTCATGGAAGAGAGAAACTCCTGAGGACTGGAGAAGGGAAAATACTGAGGAAAATTGCAGAATAAAAATAATAATGACAGGTTAGAAATCCTTTTGGGGAACATGGAAAACTAGGTTGGCGATAAATACATTGATTTGGAAATTCTTACAGAACAGCTAGGCTTGTGCAAAAAGTGAGGAGCTTTTCTGTAGGGGAGAGATGCTAATAAAATGCTTATGAGCTATTAGCTTAGTATCAATAGTTGAAGGGATTGGGGAAGGAAGAACCCATATAAAAAGACCAGCGAGGCTGCAGTTATCTCAAGAGTTAGGTTGGTATTGATGAAAAATCACCTCACCCCCATCAGAATGGCAATGATGAAAAAGACAAAAAATTAAATGCTGGCAAGGATGTGAAGAAAAATAACATTTACACATTGTATTTGGGAATATAAATTATATCCAGAAGAGTATGGAGGGTCCTGAAATAACTAGAAGTGGATCTACCACATGATCCAGCTATTCTAAAAGAATAAAATCCAAAGGAAATGAGATCAGCATACTGAAGACATTTCCAATCCAATGTTGACTGAGGCCTAATTTATAACATCCATGATAAAACACTAACCTATGTTGCCACTGACTGATGAATGGACACACAGTGGAATATTTTTCCACCATAAAGATGAAGGAAATTCTATAATTTGTAGGAAACTGGATGGGACTGGAAGATAGTATCTTAAGTGAAATAAGTCAGACATAGCAAGACAAGTACCACATGTTCTCTCTAATATATGAAAGCTAAAAATAAACATGTCTATCTACATGCAGAATACTGCCTAGTAGATTCTTGCAAGATGGTGGGGAAGGATAAAGAAACATTGGATAACTAGTACCAAAACACATTTAGATAGAAGGAATAAATTCTGTTCTCTTGTATATCACTGTAATGACTATAGCTCACAATACTGCACTTGTATTTATTATGAGGATCTAGAAGAGAGCAGTTCTAAGACTCCAAACATAAAGAAATGACATGGTGAGGGAAACAAATTACTATCCCAATTTGATCAGAGCACTCTATGTGCATGTGTTGACATATTACACTGTACCCCATTAGTATGTTTTTTTAATTTTATTTTTTTTCATTTTTTAAATAAAAGTTTTATTTCACTGACTATACATACACAATTACATGATTTTGCTTAGGAAAATTCTCACACTGTTGAGTTCCAACAGTTTTGCATCATCCACACAATAAGAGCAGCCGAACAATCATAAATACATTTGTTGACACATGGAGTCTACTAATGGCATGTACATAGTAGAGGTAAATATGTGGTAACTCCAGACAAGTGCTCAGAAGAGAGCCCAGATGCTTGTGAAGTGTAGCTGTCTTTCACAGTGAGGATCCGTCAATCGTGTCCTATCACTTTGGAGGCTTTGGCCTCCAAGAAGCCAGAGCCTGGGTCATAGGCCCACACTGAATGCAGGCTGTGGCCCAGCCTGCCCATTCCTGCTCTTGCCATCCATCTGGCAGATACCTGGAGATGATTTTTTGAAAAGTATAGTGGAAGTCTCGGTTCCTATAGGCATAGACCATGGGATTGATAACTGAATTGTCATGTGACAGGAGAATGGCCATGTTCATTGCCCACTTGGGCTTGTCCTTAGCCTGGGCTGGCTGAAAAAGAGTGAAACAGTTGATGACATGTACTGGTAGCCAACACAGAGCAAAGATCCCCACAGTCATAGTCAGGGACTTGGAGACATGGATCTCTCGCTGGAGGGTAGTCCTGGAGTGGTCCATCGGCTCCATGCGCTACAGCTGCCTGCAGGCCACCATGAAGATCTTGATGTAGATCACCAGCATGATAAGCAGTAGGAGGCAGGACACATCCAAAGAAGTTGAAGTAGCTCATGAGGACCACATTCTCAAAGAGACACTTCACAAGGCAGCAGCTTTCATTCATGGTTCCATCCCAGGGATCTGTGCAGTTGTTGGTGGCACTGTCTTTACTGTTCCACCCCAGAATGGAGACAATCCAATGCCAAAAGCAAGAACCCAGAGCACAGCGAGGACTCCTCTTGCTCAGGTCCTGGTGACCAAACTCTTATACCTGAGCGGGACGCGGATGGCCAGATACCCGTCGATGGCCACGGCCAGGAGGCTGAAGATAGAACTTTGAGTGAGCACAAGCACAAAGCAGGCGAGAAAGAGGCAGCTGTGGAAGTCAGTGCAGAAGCGCAGCTGATGGTGATGGCAAAGGGGATGGCGATCAGCCCCACAGCCCAGTCGCGTCAGCTGCCGCCAGGGACACCAGAAAGTAGTTGGTGGGAGTCTGCAGCGTGTTTGACATTCCCGTCGCCATGCACACCAGCATGTTCCCTGCCACCGACAGCGCAGCGACAGGGAGTTCCAGTGCCACATTAGTGCGTCCAGCGTCCAGAGTCTCCAGCGGCAATGGCCTGGCCAGCTGGCCCCAGGGGTCCCCTACCAGGGTCCTGCTGTGCGCGGGACAGCCAGTGAAACCCGCCAGGCACTGCTGGAGCACCAGACCGCGCCTTCTCTAGCCATGTCCTGCCTCCTCTAGCCACGTGCTGTTCTTTTTAGATACACATGAAAATAGAGAATATTTTGACATATTTATGCAAACATGGGTCCATCTTATTCTAATTAGGTTCTCAGTCTTGTGCTTGTACATGATGTGGAGATTCATTGTGCTCCTATGAATCTCCGCATATATGTATGTAGGAAATATATACATGTATATATGTATGTAGGAAAATGACAGAAATCTTCTATGGATTATCTGTGATTTCCTTCTATAGAGAGCTTTCTGAGGAGAAATCAGAATGTACCAGTCTTATTTATAGTCTATTGAGAAGCCAGCTGTCAGATTGTAATTTCTGAGACAACTGCCTCTTTTACCCAAGTTAATATATGACTATACCTAGGGTCTTCATTTACCTTTTCCCAATCACCTCACTCTAAAGCAGGATTACAAACTCAAGTGCTGTCCCTGAGGAGGAAGGCAAAATAAGTGTGGAGAGTAAACAGGTGAAGTATAATATGAAGACTGGTAGTTATAGCAAAATGAGATGTCCCACCTATAGGAAATTCAAATTCAAGCTTTCACAATACTGTACTAGCTATACCAAATCTGTCTAAAAGCTTGAATTTATAAATCGTTGGTTCTGAAATAGTTAAAAATCACTGTGTTGGGGTGTTCAGAGATTGACAATATATGGTTCCTGCTCACATTTTAGCACTGAACACTACAGTTTATATCACTTACTTCCTTCACTTGCAGCATTTACCAAATAACACTAAAAGAAAAACAAGGAAGTGGCCAAGTCCATCAGGGGTGAATTAATTGTGAAGTTATTGTGCTTAAGGGTGAGGATCTCTCACTTGCACAGAACTTTCCTAAGCTATGGGTCCTTTGCATTTATTTATTTGTTTTTGTATATTTTGCAAAAGTAACTGCAATTAGTGAATATCTATTTTGTGTTCTCTGACTTTTAAAATTTGTAAATTTGTTTTAATACAAAAAAATGTTAACACCCTCCAAAACAAACAAAAACAAGGGGGAGGGGGAAAAAAGGGGAGAGAATTGAACAACAGCAGAGGAGGTAGAGAGGGAAGATGGGAGGGGAGGGGAGGGGAGGGGGGATAGTAGGGGATAGGAAAGGTAGCAGAATACAACAGTCACTAATATGCCATTATGTAAAAATGTGAGTATGTAACAGAAGTGAATCTGCATTATGTATTTGGGGAGTTCAAAACCCAATTGAGTCAAATGTATGAAAGATGATATATCATGAGCTCTGTAATGTTTTGAACAATCAATAAAAAAATGGAAAAAAAAAATAAAACAACAACAAATAGCCTAATCAATAAATGGACTAAGCAACAATTAATATGTTAATAAAAAATTTAAATCTCTCTCTCAACCCCCCTCAGGCCCTTTGAATAGATTATGTTTTCTATAAATAGCAGAAAATACTAAAGCAATGACTCATATGGGCCAATAGGATAAACATCCAACTTTGTTCACCTTCTGAATGATGCCCACAGAACCCTCCCTCTTTTCCAACCAGCCATGCTTACCATGTAAAATTTTCTCCTGATTCTCTCTACCTCATGAAGTAGAACTGCTTCAGTTTCTTTTCTCAATGTCTTTTCAGGCAACAAAAAACAGAAACAAGAAGGCTTAGTGCTTGAATAGAAAAAGCAAAAGATTTTCCAGGAACCTCCACATTTGTGTTAGATAGAACAGTGTCAATGGAACCCTGATGCCTGCAAGAGATCTTAGGAAATCATGACCAGCACTTAACAGCCTCAAGAGTCAAAGTTTTTTCACCTTCAGTCATTATTTCAAAAACATTGATCTGTGTCTATTAGGCTTCACACTCATGTTTAACTCCAACTGGAGCTGGACTCAAGGAACAGAGTTGCCAAGGATCAGGGGTTTTCAAATCCAGTAGACATGGTTTGGTATCCCATTTCTAGCACTTCCCACTTGTATGCATGGGTTGTTTACCTTTTCTTCTTAAAAAGGTTTCTGCTTGTGTGTTTGTTTTATTGTATAAAGACATGAAATATGTTTTATTTGTGCCTAAACAGATTAAGAATCCTGCATTTTTCTGTTACTATTAACAGTCACAAACCCATATCCTACACACATGCTGGACAAAGTATGTGACTAAACTCATTTATTTTTTTTCTCTCTGTAAAATGGGAAGCTGGCCACTTTGGACAGTTGTGGGGAATGCATAAAAGTATCCAAGCAAATAAAAATTAAAACGTTCCTGGAAATTTACATTTATCAACAAGCAATTCCCTTGGAAGACAGCCTTACAAATGGATTAGTTTTGCAGGGACTCTTAAACCCTTCTTCCCGCCAAATACTTTTTTTTTAGACCTCTATTTTATTTATTTTTATGTGGTGCTGAGGATTGAAACCAGTGCCCCACATGTACTAGGCAAGCACTCTACTGCTGAGCCACAATCCCAACCACCCAAATATTTAAATTTTTTTTTTTTTAGCTTTAGGTGGACACAATGTCTTTATTTTATTATTATGTGGTGCTTAGGATCGAACCTGGTGCCTCAGAGACGCCTCTACCAAAATGCTTGTCTTAGTGCAACACTATTTTAAAAAAGCAATGCCTCTAACTGTTCCACATTTTCATCAGGTATGAATTGAGTAATTATACAGTGTGTAACATTTTAGCAATGCTGACTGGACTGTGTTGAAACATTATAAATTAGAATTATTTTAGTCCATAGCTGTAACTGAGTTAATTTGAGTAGGAATGTGAGCAAACAAATTATTGGAAAAAATCAACCTAATTGCAGTTGAAAGTTCCCTGTTGTTTAATGAGCATATTACCTGAAATTTTGGTGAAGTTTTTAAAAGATAAAGGGTGTCAAAATTACCTCTGATCAAATACAACAAACATAATCTACAATTAAAAATATATAACTATATAATTTTGGTGCTATAACATGTTATCACAATAGTTTTTTAGTAATGTATAATGCCACTGCTTTCGCTTTCATTTTTTTTCTCTCTCTCCCTCTTCCTCTCCCCTCCAATGTATTAGGATACAGAATATAATATCTCATTACAATATTTGGGTAGGTGATTACAATCAAACCATCTCCCAGACAAAAAGGCAAGTGAAATGGAGAAAGTACGTGATAAATTTAAGACATTATTGTACAAGCCTATAATGGTGTGTTTTAACCAGATTTCACAGTAAAAGTCATCCACTTTTTCCTCCTGTCAACAATTTATCGATTCATGCATTATGGGTTTTATGAATTGATATGCCACACGCTACATGATTAAATCTAACTATAATCGTGTTTAGGCAAGAAGGTAACTTTACAAATGTTCATGTTGGAAAACTTTGGGTTGTAAGAAGATAGGTGATTTCAACATTATTTGGCAATGTAACTCAGTGCAATGGCCATTCCTTGCTCCACAATAAAGGAAAGTCTGTGAATACAGAATAACATTAGTATGCAAAATACTTTGAGGGTAAGAAAAGAAAAGAAAAGTTCAATTGTAAAAAGGCCCAGGGAAAAAGGATGGAGTAGTGGAGGAAAGATGGGGAGAGTGTACAAGAGCTGAGTAGATTCCATGGAGGTGGGTAGGGAAAGGGTGGAGCTGGGACCATTGGCTCAAGAGCTGAGCTAGAGTCCAGAGAACATAAAAGCCTAGTTGAGCCAAGTAGGAAAAGCAGGCTGAAACCAAGGAAGCCATACAGATTCAGGTCTGTGGGTGAGATCTGCTGCAGAGAAAAGCTTCCAGTTCAGGAGAGTAAAGGCCCAGATGTCTCCCCTGTTCCTCCTAGGAGTCTGGCTGCTGCTGAGCCAATCTCCCACAAAGGTTGCATCAGGATGATGAGAGAAAGTTATTTGGTTTTGTGATCACTGATTATTCCATGAAAAGATGCTGCTTTGCTGGAAAGCCGCTCTGAAAATGTCAATGGGACTGCAGAGTCTGAAGGATCTGCAGGTAAGAGCTTGTTTCCCCAGAGCCTTTTGACACTTTCCATTGGTTGCTCTGGGGCTGCCAACCTAGTGGAATGGGGGTCTCCAAGCTGGGTTGGATACCACATTGGCTACCAGAGCTCAGCCTTGACTCCAGGTGTTTTTTGCCCAAAGCTTGAACCTTTACTTGGTAACTTGCTTTTATTGAAAACCTCACTGGGAATCTTGCCAGAGGGAAAGGAAATGTAGGAAGTGCGCAGGCGCGCGCGCGCGCACACACACACACACACACACACACACACACACACACACACACAAGCTCATCCAGGAGACACCTGGTGTTCTTCCCACCTGGCTGCCAGGTCAATGGTGAGGAGAAATGGGGAAGCCACAGAAGAAAGACAGGCGCACTCCTGGACCCCAGAGGAAAAGCTGAGCAGGCCAGATGGCAGGCATGATGGTACCTGGTCCCTAAATGGAGCATCCCTGATTGAAAGGGAAGGGGGCAAAACATGAGCTGGTGAGCTAGTTGTCAAGCTTGTTTCTGTGCCAAAAGGCACATGGCAGCACCCTGAGATGTCTGTCCAGGTACTGAAAAGTGAGACAGGAAACATCTTAGATTTAGTGACCATCCTCCTTATGAAAAAAATCTGGCAGGGGCCTGTGCCATGGAGAATACCTTCACCAGCTTTTAATGTAACTTGTAAAAGGAACCTGGCTTCCCCATCTTTTGGGATTGGATCTTGTAGTTCTACTGTGACAGAGGTGATGGAAGAGAAACAAGTGAGTAGATGAATAAAGGAAAAACTGAAGGACACCAGGAACCAGATAAGCTTGCCTCTTAGATCATGAGAGCTGAAGACCTTATTGCTGCTTTCTAGATTTAGAAAGTATAATGGAGCTTTTTTTAAAAAAGCAAGATCTCAGACATGAGTGCAGTTCCAATGTGGATTGATTCTTTAAAATATGTTTCTTAGTTCTAAAGTACTTAGAAAGATGGTTTGGAAACCAAGTTAAAGAAGCCATGGAAACTCACAGAGGCATAAGATAATCAGTGTAATGGGTTTTATTAAATTCAGTAAGCTCAATTACAAATAATTAAGTTTTTTGCATTTCATATGGTGTATGAAATTTATGACAAACCACCAGTAAGTTTTACAGGTTATCTGCATATGTTGTACACAAGTGATCCTCATTCAGAATCATTGTGCACAATAAATATATTTACTTTATGGGATATAAAGTATGACTATAAAGTTATGTAGTTTTCTACATTGTTTGTCAGAGATTGATTTTATGCCTTCATTCCATAGTTCTTGTGTAAAAGTAATAAAAGATTATCAGAGTCTGTGAATTAACTAACTCAAACCAGGGAAGGCTAGATTGCATTGCCTTTGCTTTTTGTTAGGTGGCATTCTTTTAACCCATTTCTCTCTTTAATATCAAAGTCTTTTTTTGTGGAGAAGAATAATTCCCAAAGATATGTGTGAGGGAAATCACAGACATATACTAGGTTGATTACATCGGAGTTTTTGGAAATCCCTCCTTTTAAACTTTATTCTGAAGCAATACTTTGTCATTATGAAACATTTGATAGATTAATGTTACTACAATCCTTTTAAAGAGTTATTTTTGTAATTCATAATTTTCTTAACAATCGAGAAAATTACTCAGGAAAATAAACAAAATCAAGCAGGGCCCAATGGCACATGCCTGCAGTACCAGTAGCTCAGAAGGATGAGGCAGGGGGAACACAAGTTCAAATCCAGACTAGTAAATTAGACCCAGTTTCAAAATAAAAATAAAATAATAAAATAAAAAGGACTGTGGATGTGACTCAGTGTTTGAGCACTCTTGTTTTTAATCCCCAGTACGTTCCCCCAAATCCATCTGTGTCAAAATTAGTGATTTCAATGACCAACATGACATCCGACACAAGAAAGATCAAAATCAAATACTGAAAATATCTTGATAAAAGCAAAGAAGGAATGATGAGGAAGAGAGGTGACATTGGGCCAACGTGGAGTAAAATAGAACCTTGGCAAGATTATAGTACTTTTATCTGCCCAATTATAAGGAAAGTAGATTGCTTAGCTATCAGGATACTTGCTACTTCTGTTTTAATGTTTAATTGTATTGAAGAAATGCCTTCTTTTTGTCTATTCTTATGTTTACAGTTTTTCTGATGCTCCTTGACATCAATGTTTACCCCCCCAAACATTTTTTAACTTAATAGATATCAATCCATCCTCCCTCAACAAAGATGCATGTGCCTTCACATAAGATGCCACAGCAGCTGAGGGCAACAACACCTTCTGAGAGGAAGCTGTCATCATTAGACCTACAGCAACATGAACCTGTAATAGAGGACTCAAAGCCTATTCCTGAGGAGTTGGAGTATATCTTTCACAATAGACAAGGGGAAGCAGAAGACAACAGCCCTTCAGAACCAGAATACTTAGTTGGAATTCTCATTCCCCCAAAGTTTATTTAATAATGTGGACGTGTTAATACATTGTTCTAGAAACTATTGTACCAGAAGATCTATGGTTAAATATTGTGGAGATGAAGCTAACAGTGCAGACATTACCTGTTGTTCACATGCATTCTTTATGATATTTTTAACTGATCCTCTTTCTGGCTGCATGATTATTAGAATATGAGAAGTTAATATTAACTAATTAATATTAATATTTGGATTTTTCATTTGATGTGAAAGATAAAATTCCTTGCATGATTTCTGTTAATAATACTTCTTACCCATCAACTGCTTATAAATACTTCTTATATTAGAAAAGTCTTTTTCTCTTTTAACATATGATTGCATTGTTGGTTCTTGTGCCATTATTTAAAATTTCATTTCAATCTTTATCACTTTACTCAAACATAACTCAATTTAATGCAATGCCTAACAGTGATTACATAAAATAGACCAAAATTCTTATATTGGCATTAATCCTTTGATTAAATATGCCTAAAATTATAAAACTTTGGCTTTCTTAATTTTGAAATATTTTTGTGTCTTACTGAATCATTCATTGCAAGCAATCAGTTTGGACCTTCTCTCAATTTTATTTAGTTAAGGATATACAAACTAAGGTCATACTCCTAGGTAAAGGTTTTGAGAGACAAAACAATTTAAAAAGCAAATGATTTTTAAAGGAGAAAAATGAATGGACATATAATAAGAAGATAAACAACTCAGTGTCCTTTATATTACAGAATCCAACTTAGTAAGGAAATACACTTTATATTTAATGTTTTGGAGTTTATAAACCATTCCTGTGAGCAAAACAATTGTATAATAATATGAAAACTTGTTAGAAAAGTAACAGCTGTCATCTTAGTATTTGGCCAGTTCCTTCAAATTGACTATACATGCAACTTAGGCAGCATTTAAATGGCAGGGTAATATCTTCCTTCAAATATCTGTAATCGAAATTTAAAGGGATTAAAACAGAAATTTTTATATTTCATAAATGATTATAACAAAAGCTCTAGTATTTATTAAATCCTCACCAAAGCCACTTTGCCCAGCTTCATAAATGTCTGTAAAACCTTGGAGACCATGAGCCACCTTGGACAAAGCCAGAAAGAGCACTGTCCAAAATGGAGCTTTTTACCTATATGAATGAGCACATTGCATAGGAAAACTATATACCAGAGAGCACAATGTGCCCACACCCAGATTCAGGAGTCTGCTCATCAACCTGTCCTGGTCCATGTCCCACATTTGGTCATCCACCAAATCCATGGAGGCAATGTTCCTGGAATCAGTGTGTATTTGCTGTTTCTGATGATCTGGCCATTTTTCATTTAATCTGGTCTCTTCAATCTCTTTTCTCCACTTTTTTTTAACCAAAAGTACTGAGCAGTCTTATTAACCATCCAAGTATAGTAGCATCTAGTAAGATTTGGAAAGAATTGGGATTGAAAAGTGAATAGATATTCAGCAGCTAACACTTTGAAAGAAGCCACTAAATACTCTTCACAAACACGTTTTTACAGAGCCAATAGAGTATTGACCCAGCAGTCCCAGAGCACTGAAGTAGAAAAGATTAAGCAATAAAAATAGCTACATTCAAAATATCAACACTTTAGAAAAAGATTAAAACATTTTCAGTTTCTCCCCTTTATCCCCTAAAAAACATCTTACAGTCTGGATCTACCTATACAGTCCTACACCAGCTTCTAGAATATTTGTCAAGAGGAAAAAATAAATAAAATGACACTGGTCAGTACTCTCTTTGGCTATTTAGGAAGGGGAAGGGAGAAAGTCAGTTCTCAGGACAAATTGGTCAGCTTCAGTCTCATCAGCAGGGTCTTTGGATTCTTTGCTCTTCTGCACTTCTTCAATGTGCTTATCCTTCTGTTGAAAATGCTCCAGCTTGGCAGCCACTTGTGCCTCTTGGTTCTCTTTGTTAGCCTCTGTTTGTGGGTCAGTTTCTCTTCCATTTTAATGAAGTGTTATTTTCTTCTGTTGCTTTCTGAAGCACTTCTTTCTCATGCTGTCATTTCTCAGCAAGCTGCTTCAAGACCTCAGTTTCATGGGACTTGCATCTTTCTTCTTCAGCTTCTAATTTCTTCTGAATTTCCTCCAGAGAAAGATACTTGTTCTTTGGATGGGAAGGGGGGAAATCTGGGAAGGATTCTTTTGACTGAGGACTGAGAATCAGCTCAAACGTCTGGCCTGAGGCATGCTTCTCCAGTTCTTTCACCTGGAGATCAGAAGAAGCCATGGTGGATACAAGACAAGAGCCTGGCAGTGTGTTCTATACAATCCTCTGGTAATGAAAGCCCCATTCAATCCAAGCCATCTGGACACACTCTCCACACTTTGGTTATGTTCCACTACTTGAGTAATAAGTTCAAGTCAGAATGCAAATGGTAACTCATATGTGACCATGTCAATAGGGTGGCCATATAAAGCAAGTGGAGGCTGCACTGAACTGGACAGTTCTTATCCATCAACCACTTGTAAAGCAGCAAAAGAGAATCTGTGGTTAGCCATTTACTACTGAAGCCAGAATTAGACAGGCAGATAGGCAGGGGTCAGATCCAGAGACTGGAGGGATTGCAATGCCTCCTTCAGAGCCCTTCCTTCACCCTTATCAAGATAACCTGCCCCTGTTCCAACCTATCTTTAAGGTTGGAATGAAGCCACTATATACTCTTCACAAACATGTTTTCAGAGATTGTCCCTCTCTACAGGGAGTTGTTAATTATTCTCCCTTCCTGCCCATGTCACTCTATCTTGGCTCCTATAGCCCATCTGCTTCTTAACTTTTCTCCATCCCATCTTAGCATCTCCTGAGCCTAGGAAGGAGAGAGATAATTGGAAGAGATCAGGAGACCAAAGGAATCCTATGACATAAAAGAGGCACAATGCACTCACTTCTTGGGATACCAGGACACCAACTCTGGCACTCTTCTCCTCCCTGAGAGAAGTCTACACTACCTGTTATAAAGTAAACCCTGCTTTATATGCTTGCCTTAGCATGTTTCTCTAACGTTATACTTCAACATGTGAGGAAGCATAACTCATCACTGGTAATTGGCAGTATCATTACCAATAGTCAATCAGTTAGCATCCTTAATACATCCAGTGCTTGTGCTACTAAACTCTAGATAGGGAAGAAGGGTGGGAGGTAAAGAGAGGAGGCAGGGTGTTAGCAAGAATGGTGGAATGTGATGGACATCATTATCCAAAGTATGTGTATAAAGACATGAATTAGTGTGAACATACTTCATATACAACCAGAGATATGAAAAATTATGCTCTATATGTGTAATAAAAATTGTAATGCATTCCGTTGCCATTTATTTTTTTAAAAAAATCAATAAAAAAGTCTACCTAAATGCCATGAGAAACTTATCATATTAGTCCAATGCAGTTCCTACATAATAATTTTTGTTCATACTCATGTATCAGTTTGGATGTTGTTCTCTGTGAATAACAGAACACACTAAAACAGTGGTTTAAACAATGCCAGTGGAATAAGCATCCAACACTGGTTAGCCTCTGTATGATGCAGGCAGGATCCTCCTGTCTTTACAAGTCAGCCATGCTTAGCGTATAAGGCTCCTTCCTGATACTCTGCACCTATTGGACCCAAGAGAGCTGTCTCATCTCCCTTTCTCAGTGTCTGTTTTAGGCAGGTAAAGAGGGGGAAATAGGAATGGTTAGTTAGTAATGGCTCAGAAGGAAATGAAAAGACTCCGAAGTTGTGTTAATATTGTATTAGCCAGAATTGTGTCACATGGACACTGCTGCCTACAAGAGATACTGAGAAATCATATTCAATGCTTGTGAGCTCAAGAGCTGAAGACAAGGGAGAAGGTTCTAGGAAAGCAGACTGGGAGTCAACCTATAGGGTTACACATGTTCTCTGTTCTCATACCAATAACACCTCATTGAAAGACAATAATGTTTAATAATTTATCTTTGTCAGTAAATTATCTCCAAGTGGTAATGGACCAAGTGATACTCATCAGGGAGGTGGGTTTTGGAATCCAGTAGACATGGGTAGGAATCCAAGAATATGCACTAACCAACTATAAATAGGGACAAAATTATTTTCCCTTTACAAAGTGCTTTGTTTCATTTGTTTTTATGGAAATCATTTTTTATGTTCAAATGATTAATCAAAAATTATTACATTCTAGTTTATAGAAAAATATAGTGGAAAGCAAGAGTTCCCCAATTTACTCTGAGCTCAACAAAATCAATAGTTTTCTCTGTTATTAAACTCCTACATTAGTGTGGTACATTTGCACCAATTTATGAACTTATATTGATGTATTATTAAATCTACAGTTTAGGGGCTGGGGATGTGGCTCAAGCAGTAGCGCACTCGCCTGGCATGCGTGGGGCACTGGGATCAATCCTCAGCATCACATAAAATAAAATAAAGATGCGCCCACCGAAAACTGAAAAATAAATATTAAAAAATTCTCTTTCTCTCTCTCTCTCTCTCTCTCTCTCTCTCTCTCTCTCTCTCTCTCTCTCTCTCTCTCTTTCTCTCTCTCTCTCTCTTTCTCTCTCTCTCTCTCTTCTCTCTCTCTCTGTCTTTAAAAAAAATCTACAGTTTATGTTAGGTTTACTCCTTCTGTTGAACTTTATGGAGTTTTGATTCCTTTGCAATCCATTTGGATGAACATTTTGAAGCAGAATTTCTGTATCATGTGGCCATAAGCCTTGTATTCTCAACTTGCTGAGGAATCTTACATTCCTACCAAGAATGAACAAGGCTTCCTGTTTCTCAGCATTCTTGACAACATTAGTTATTTCCCTTTGGAAAGAATAGACATCCTAGTAAATGTGTAATGCTGCCTCATTATGCTTTCTTCTTCCTTTATTATTTTTAATTAACAAAACACAATTGTAGACATTTAGGAGGGTATAATGAGATGTTTTGACATATGTAGAATATATAGAATTGCTAAGACAATTTAATTAATGTGCCCATCATCTTGATTACCTGTACATTTTTGCAGTGAGGCACTTGAAGTTTACTCTCTTCCTTATTTTGAAAATACTCAAATATTATTATTATTATTATTGACTCTGGTCATCCTACTGTTCAACAGATCTCAAAATATTTTTTCTCCTCTCAGAAATTATATACTCTGATCAACAACTCTCCATTTTTTCTATCTCAAGCTCCACTCCTAACCTTGGTACCTATCATTTTCAACTCATTCAGATTCCATGTATAAGTGAGATTATATGGAATTTGTCTTTCAGGGCCCACTTTATTTCACTTAAAACAATGTCTTCCAGGATAATTTCTTTTGTGGCAAATGACAGAATTTCCTTTTTTTGTGAGGCTAAGTAGTATTCCCTGGTATGTATGTGTGTGTGTGTGTGTGTGTGTGTGTGTGTATGTGTGTGTGTGTGTGTGTGTACACACCACCTTTTTTTTATTCTTCCATTGATGGAAATATAGGTTGTTTCCACATCTTGGATCTTGTGAACAATGCTGCAATGAACATAAAAGTGCAGATACTGCTTTTTTCTCCATCCTTTCCAACACTTTTTTGTCTTTTTGATTAAAGCAAATCTAAGGTCTAAGACATGGTATTCTCATTTTAATTTACCTTTTCGTTTTGTCTACTGATGCCTGACATTTTTTTCTGTGCATGTTGACCATGTGTATACATTGTTTGAGAAATGTCTATTTAGATTCTATGCTGGTTTAAAAACAAGGTTGTTTATTTTCTTGCTATGGAGTTGTTCAAACTCCTTATGTGTTTTGGATGTTGACCCCTTATTGGATGGATGGTCTGCAAATGTCTTCTTCCATTCTGTGAGTTGCTTCTTCATCTCACTAATAGTTCCCCTTGTTGTGTAGAGCTGTTTTGTTTGATATCATTCATTTGTCTATTTTTCTTTTCTTGCCTAAGGTTTCAGTGTCATATTGAAAGAAATTGTTACTGAATCTATTTGTGGAGCTTTTCCTCAGTTCTTATTCTAAGCTCTTCAATCCATTTTCATTTAGCTTCTGCCTGTGGTAGGAAATAGAGTCTACTTTCATTCCTTCTCAGTGGACAGCCACTTCCCCAGCACTATTTGTTGAAGAGACAGTTCCCTTCCCATTTGGTGTTCCTAGTACCTTTGTTGAAAATCAATTGACCATAAATGAATATGCTTCTGTTTGGGCTTTCAATTCTCTTCTAGGAGTCAACGTGTCTGTTTCCAGACAGTACAGTACAGTACTCTATTGATTATAACTGCTTTAAAATGTGCTTTGATGTTTGAAATATGATGCCTACAAATTTGTTCTTCTTTCTTAGGATTGTTTTGGCTATCTGGTGTCTTCAGTGGCTCAATTAAAAAACCAATGACCTTAAAAAACAATGAGCTTTTCCCATTTTTCTGAAAAATGGCATTAAATATTTGATCAAGATTCCTTTGGATCTGTTGATCACTTTGGGTAGAATAGACATTTTTGTAGTGTTTGTAAACGGTTTTATATTTCTCTTCCATATTTTTTAGTTTTTGTATTATAATTATACAGAATGGTGGGATTCATTGTTACATATTTGTACCTGTAAATGTTTTAACAATATAATTTGGCCAATATCATTCCACAATATTTCTCCTTTTTTATCCCCTCCTACATCCACTCTGCTCCCTTTCTTCCACTCTACTTGTCTTCCTTCACTTTTCATAAGACCCACTCTTGCCTTTCTTATATTTTTTACTCTCTAGTTTTCACATATAAGAGAAAGCATATGACCTTTAACTTTCTGAATTTGGCTTATTAATGTTCTTATGTTCCATCCATTCTCAGTCAGTCATAAGTTTTATTCCTTTTGGTGGCTGAATAAAACTGCCTTGTGTGTATATACCACATTTTCTTTTCCCATTCATCCCCTGGAGGACACCTAGAGGGCTTTCATAGTTTGCCAATTAATTGTGATACTCTAAACATGGGTATGCATGTATCGTTGTAGTATATTGACTCTAATTCTTCAGGATAAATACTGAGGAGTGGTATAGCTGGGTCATAAGGTAGTGCTATTCCTGGTCTTTTCAGCAAACTTCATACTGATTTCCAAAATGGTTGTGGTAATTTACAGTCCTCCCAGCATTATAAGTGTTCCCTTTTCTTCACAAAATCTCCAGCATTTATTATTGTTTGTGTTCTTGATGGCTGCCATTCTAAGTGGAGTGAGGTAGATATCAGTGTGGTTTTGATTTTATAGAATAGACATTTGAAGTATGTTAATTTTCCCAACCTGCGAAGGTAGATTGTCTTTCCATTTATCTGTGTTTTCTTCAATTTTATCAGTGTTTTATTTAAGCTCTATTTACACTTCAGAAGTTTACTTTATTTTATTTTTGTTGCTATTATAGAATTCTTTTTCAAATTATCTTCCCAGGAGGAGATCCAACATGGCGGCCGGCGAGGAAGCAGCGATTCTAACGTCTCCACTTTAACCGGATAAGAAAGACCCATCTTAACAGCCGCAGCCTACCTACAGAGGAACTTCTAGCATAATTCCCTGAAGAAGAGAGCTGCCATGAACTGGTAGGTTTATTGGAAGTGACAGTTTGTCCCAGAGACGTGGATCTTGGACGGCCACGCGGGCACAGAAATCTAGCCCCACAGACATCAGCCGCTCCAGCAAGCGGCCCCACCGGGAGGTTTAGCTCTCGCTCTGGGAGGAGCCGCATCACCTGCCCGGTTCCTAACCACGTGGCCACAGCTACCCGGCTAGACAGGAGGCCCCGCGGCGGGTGCAGAAATCATCTTCTGTAAACAGCAGCCCTTTTTGCAAGCGGCGGAAACCCGGAGCGGCTTGGCCCGCCCCGCCCGAACCGGAATTCGGCCTCCGCCATTCGGGCTCCCCCTGGAAGGCCTAGGGCTCGCTCTGGGAGCAGCCCCATCACGCACCCGGTCCCTAACTACGCGGCCACAGCTACCCGGCTAGACAGGTGGCCCCGCGGCGGGTGCAGAAATCATCTTCTGTTAACAGCAGCCGTTTTTGCAAGCGGCGGACACCCGGAGCAGCTTGGCCCGCCACGCCCGAACCGGAATTCGGCCTCCGCCATCTGGGCTCCCCCTGGGAGGCCTAGGGCCTGCTCTGGGAGCAGCCGCATCACCCACCCGGTCTCTAACTACACGGTCACAGCCACACGGCTAGACAGGTGGCCCCTCCGGCGGGCGCAGAGGTCCAATCCCACAACCACCAGCAGCTTCTGAAAGCGGCGGCGGCCCGGAGTGGAGTGGCAGCCCAAACCGGCAGACGCCTCTGCCATATCGGCTCTCCCAGGAGGCCCTGCTCTCGCTCGGCGAACAGCCAAACCACCCGCTAGGATCTTAACCACGCAGACACAGCTACCCCGCTCTTCACGTGGCTCCCGGTGGCCCGACTCAGCTAGAAGGGTCCCCGCATGGCCCCGTACATGGCCATGCCCTCTGGGCTCTGCTAATAGCCCCGCAAACCTGGCGAACAACCAGGAAACTTCAAAATCTCTCTGTGGGCGTGACCGCAAGGACCAAAGGACTCTCGACACCCAACTCCCCTTACTGCCAGAGTCAGGCACACCTGAGACCCACCAACAGAACAAGCCTAGAGGCCTGCCAGCATGGTAGATACGCCACTCCATTTGGAGTAGGGGGGCAGAGCAGAGCAGCCGCCCGCATCCGGATCAGGCCCAACGACTCGAGGGGGTGATAGTCATATCGCCACAATTGGAGTGGGGGCAGAGCAGAGCCGCCACCCGCTCCCGCAGGTGGGCAGACCTGCGAACAACTGGCAGAGCAGGCCTAGCGGCCTGCCAGTGCGGTATTGAGATCACCCCAACTAGAGAAGGAGCACAACCACTACCCGCCCTGCAAGGGAGATTTTTCAACTATACAAGAGCAATATAAATAATTAGGGGGAAAAACTCATAATCACAACAGTTTCACCAAGCAGAAAGAAACGTGAGCAGCATGAAAAGACAAGGAAATAAAGGACCACAAGCAATGCAGGTCAACTCAACTTTCGAAGAGGTAATAGCTGCAACAGATGGAATGTCAGATAAAGAGTTCAGGATATATATGCTTCAGATGATCTGGAGTCTCAAGGAAGACATGAGACAGCAAAATCAGACAATGAAAGACCACATTGACAAACAAATCCAGGAAGTAAAAGATCAATTTCACAGGGAGATAGAGGTAATAAAAAACAAACAAATAGAAATCCTAGAAATGCAGGAAACAATAAACCAACTTAAAAACTCAATTGAGAATACTACCAGCAGAGTGGATCACTTAGAAGAGAGAACATCAGACAATGAAGACAAAGTATTTCAACTGGAAAAGAACATAGACAGCTCAACAAGTCTGCTAAGAAACCATGAGCAGAACATCCAAGAATTATGGGACAATATCAAAAGACCAAATTTAAGAGTCATTGGGATACAAGAAGGCACAGAGCTCCATACCAAAGGAATAAACAGTCTATTCAGTGAAATAATACAAAAAAACTTCCCAGACTTGAAGAATGAGACAGAATCCCAAATCCTAGAAGCCTACAGGACGCCGAATGTGCAAAATCATAAGAGATCCACACCTAGACACATTATAATGAAGATGTCCAACATACAGAATAAGGAGAGAATTTTAAAAGCTACAAGAGAAAGAAAGCAGATTACATTTAGGGGCAAACCAATCAGGATAACAGCTGATCTCTCAACACAGACTCTGAAAGCTAGAAGATCCTGGAATAACATATTTCAAACACTGAAAGAAAATGGGTTCCAACCAAGAATCGTGTATCCGGCGAAATTAAGCTTCAGGATAGAAGATGAAATTAAAACCTTCCACGATAAACAAAAGTTAAAAGAATTCGCAGCTAGAAAACCATCTCTTCAAAAAATCCTTGGCAAAACATTACAGGAAGAGGAAATGGACAATAACATTGAAAACCAACAATGGGAGGTAGGACAGTAAAGGGGGGAAAGTAGTCAAAGAGAATAACAAATCAGGTTTAGTAACATCAATAAACAAATATGGCTAGAAGAACAAACCAGATCTCAATAATAACCCTAAATGTTAATGGCTTAAACTCACCAATTAAGAGACACAGGCTAGTAGAATGGATCACAAAACAAGACCCAACAATATGCTGCCTACAGGAGACGCATCTGATAGGAAAAGATATTCATAGACTGAAGGTGAAAGGTTGGGAAAAATCATATCACTCATATGGACTGCGGAAACAAGCAGGAGTGTCCATACTCATATCTAATAAAATAGATTTCAAGCCAAAGTTAATTAAAAGGGATAAAGAAGGACACTTCATACTGCTCAAGGGAACCATACACCAACAAGACATAACAATCATAAATATATATGCCCCAAATAATGGTGCAGCTGTGTTCATCAAGCAAACTCTTCTCAAGTTCAAGAGTCTAATAGATCACCATACAATAATCATGGGAGACTTCAACACACCTCTCTCACCACTGGACAGATCTTACAAACAAAAGTTAAATAAGGAAACTATAGAACTCAATAACACAATTAACAACCTAGACTTAATTGACATATATAGACTATACCACCCAACATCAAGTAGTTATACCTTTTTCTCAGCAGCACATGGAACCTTCTCAAAAATAGACCACATATTATGTCACAGGGCAACTCTTAGACAATATAAAGGGGTAGAGATAATACCATGCATCTTATCTGATCATAATGGAATAAAACTGAAAATCAATGATAAAAGAAGGAAGGAAAAATCAAGCATCACTTGGAGAATGAACAATAGGATGCTGAATGATCAATGGGTTTTAGAAGACATCAAGGAGGAAATTAAAAACTTCCTAGAGCTAAATGAAAACACAGACACAACATATCGGAATCTATGGGACACATTGAAAGCAGTTCTAAGAGGAAAATTCATCGCTTGGAATTCATTCCTCAAAAAAAGAAAAAACCAACAAATAAATGATCTCTTACTTCATCTCAAAATCCTAGAAAAAGAAGAGCAAAACAATAGCAAAAGAAGTAGAAGGCAAGAAATAATTAAAATCAGAGCTGAAATTAATGAAATTGAAACAAAAGAAACAATTGAAAAAATTGACAAAACCAAAAGTTGGTTCTTTGAAAAAATAAATAAAATCGACAGGCCCTTAGCCAGGCTAACGAAGAGAAGAAGAGAGAGAACTCAAATTACTAACATACGGGATGAAAAAGGCAATATCACAACAGACACTTCAGAAATACACAAGATAATCAGAAATTATTTTGAATCCTTATACTCCAATAAAATAGAAGATAGTGAAGGCATAGATAAATTCCTTAAGTCTTATGATCTGCCCAGATTGAGTCAGGAGGATATAGACAACCTAAACAGACCAATAACAATAGAGGAAATAGAAGAAACCATCAAAAGATTACCAACTAAGAAAAGCTCAGGACCGGATGGGTATACAGCAGAGTTTTACAAAACCTTTAAAGAGGAACTAACACCAATACTTTTCAAGCTATTTCAGGAAATAGAAAAAGAGGGAGAACTTCCAAATTCATTCTACGAGGCCAACATCACCCTGATTCCTAAACCAGACAAAGACACTTCAAAGAAAGAAAACTACAGACCAATATCTCTAATGAACCTTGACGCAAAAATCCTCAATAAAATTCTGGAGAATCGGATTCAAATATATATCAAAAAAATTATACACCATGATCAAGTAGGATTCATCCCTGGGATGCAAGGCTGGTTCAATATACGGAAATCAATAAATGTTATTCACCACATCAATAGACTTAAAAATAAGAACCATATGATCATCTCCATAGATGCAGAAAAAGCATTCGACAAAGTCCAGCATCCCTTTATGTTCAAAACTCTAGAAAAATTAGGGATAACCAGAACATACCTCAACATTGTAAAAGCAATCTATGATAAGCCACAGGCCAGCATCATTCTGAATGGAGAAAAATTGAAGGCATTCCCTCTAAGATCTGGTACAAGACAGGGATGCCCTCTCTCACCACTTCTGTTCAACATAGTCCTTGAAACACTGGCCAGAGCAATTAGACAGACGAAAGAAATTAAAGGCATAAAAATAGGAAAAGAAGAACTTAAATTATCACTATTTGCAGGTGACATGATTCTATACCTAGCAGACCCAAAAGGGTCTACAAAGAAGCTACTAGAGCTAATAAATGAATTCAGCAAAGTGGCAGGATATAAGATCAACACGCATAAATCAAAGGCGTTCCTGTATATCAGCGACAAATCCTCTGAAACGGAAATGAGGACAACTACTCCATTCACAATATCCCCTCAAAAAATAAAATACTTGGGAATCAACCTAACAAGAGAGGTGAAAGATTTATATAATGAAAATTACAGAACCCTAAAGAAAGACATAGAAGAAGACCTTAGAAGATGGAGAAATATACCCTGCTCATGGATAGGCAGAACTAACATCATCAAAATGGCGATATTACCAAAAGTTCTCTATAAGTTCAATGCAATACCAATCAAAATCCCAATGGCATTTCTTGGAGAAATAGATAAAAGAATCATGAAATTCATATGGAATAATAAAAGACCCAGAATAGCAAAAACAATGCTAAGCAGGAAGTGTGAATCAGGTGGTATAGCGATACCAGACTTCAAACTATACTACAGAGCAATAGTAACAAAAACAGCATGGTACTGGTATCAAAACAGGCGGGTGGACCAATGGTACAGAATAGAGGATACAGTAACCAATCCACAAAATTACAACTACCTTATATTTGATAAAGTGGCTAAAAGCATGCAATGGAGGAAGGATAGCATCTTCAACAAATGGTGCTGGGAAAACTGGAAATCCATTTGCATCAAAATGAATCTGAATCCCTATCTCTCGCCATGCACAAAAGTTAACTCAAAATGGATCAAAGAGCTTGATATTAAATCAGAGACACGGCATCTGATAGAAGAAAAAGTTGGCTACAATCTAAATACTGTGGGATCGGGCCCCAAATTCCTCAATAGGACACCCATAGCGCAAGAGTTAACAACTAGAATCAACAAATGGGACTTACTCAAACTAAAAAGTTTTTTCTCAGCAAAAGAAACAATAAGAGAGATAAATAGGGAGCCTACATCCTGGGAACAAATCTTTAATCCACACACTTCAGATAGAGCCCTAATAACCAGAATATACAAAGAACTCAAAAAATTAGACAATAGGATAACAAATAACCCAATCAATAAATGGGCCAAGGACCTGAATAGACACTTCTCAGAGGAGGACATACAATCAATCAATAAGTACATGAAGAAATGCTCACCATCGCTAGCAGTCAGAGAAATGCAAATCAAAACTACCCTAAGATACCATCTTACTCCAGTAAGATTGGCAGCCATTAGGAAGTCAAACAACAATAAGTGCTGGAGAGGATGCGGAGAAAAGGGCACTCTTGTTCATTGCTGGTGGGAATGCAAATTGGTGCAGCCAATTTGGAAAGCAGTATGTAGATTTCTTGGAAAGCTGGGAATGGAACCACCATTTGACCCAGCTATTCCCCTTCTCGGTCTATTCCCTAAAGACTTAAAAAGAGCATGCTACAGGGACACTGCTGCATCGATGTTCATAGCAGCACAATTCACGATAGCAAGATTGTGGAACCAACCTAGATGCCCTTCAATAGATGAATAGATAAAAAAATGTGGCATTTATACACAATGGAGTATTACTCTGCATTAAGGAACGACAAAATCATAGAATTTGGAGGGAAATGGATGGCATTAGAGCAGATTATGCTAAGTGAAGCTAGTCAATCGTTAAAAAACAAATACCAAATGACCCCTTTGATATAAGGGGAGTAAACAAGGACAGGGTAAGGACGATGAGCTTGAGAAGAAGATTTACATTAAACAGGGATGAGAGGTGGGAGGGAAAGGGAGTGAGAATGATATATAAGAGGAAAGGAGGGGTAAGACAAGATAATACAAATGGAAGAAATGATTTACAGTAGAAGGGGTAGAGAGAAAAAAGGGGAGGGGAGGGAAGGGGAGGGGGGATAGTAGAGAATAGGACTGACAGCAGAATACATCAGACACTAGAAAAGCAATATGTCAATCAATGGAAGGGTAACTGATGTGATACAGCAATTTGTATATGGGGTAAAGTTGGGAGTTCATAACCCACTTGAATCAAACTGTGAAAGATGATGTATTAAGAACTGTGTAATGTTTTAAACGACCAACAATAAAAAATAAAAAAAAAACAAATTATCTTCCCAGGTAGCTCATTATTAGTATATAGAAATGCTACTGATCTTTGTATTTTGCATTTTATCCTCCAACTTTACTGAATTGATATACCAATTCTACCAGTTGTCTTTCTTTCTTTCTTTTCATTTTTGGTGCATTCCTTAGGACTTTCAGGCAACTGATGTCATCTAGAAAATTTTTTTACTTTTTCATTCTTATTATGGTGCCCATTATTTCTTTTTCTTAAATATTCTGGTAAGGACTTCCAATGCTATGTTGAATAGAAGTGGTGAGAGTGGACATTGTCATCTTGCTCCTGATCTTAGAGGAGAAACTTTCAAAATTTCAACATTCAGAATGATTTCAGCTATGGGTTTGGCTTATTTGTTTATTTTTATTGTATTTAGATATATATGACAATATAGTTCATTTTGGCGTAGTATACATACATGGAGTATAACTCACACCCATTTTGATCCTGTGCTTGTGGTTGTCGATGATGTGGAGTTCCCCTTGTAGTGTATTCAAATACAAGGACAGGAAAGTATGATTAGTTCTACTGTCTGTGGGAAGCTATCCATGAAATGTGTGTGGACCTTTTCCCCATTGAAGCCAATGAGGGGGAAGGTATGCTATTTGGGATCTAACAGTGGCAATCCGGTTGTCAAGATGGCCCAATACACATGAACTTCCTCTCAGCTCTGGGCAGCACCAGAGATGAGCATGACCTATTAGGAACCAAGAAGCCTAACTGCCCCCACCACTATCCTGTTTGTGTGAACAACTTTTTATGGAATCCCTTTGATCTGTTCTTTCCTTGTTAGAAGCTGCACCAGTCTTGATCAGTGTGGCCTATCGCTGCCCCTGCACTGAAACTATTTTTCTGTGGCCTGTGATTATTTTGTAGTACTATTTTCCTAGTTTTTATTTCTCAGCCAGCCCTCCCTCTGGAGGAGAACTCTTTCCCTTGCCCACGTGGGACATGAGTGAGAATTGCTGACGAGAACAGGAGACATTTTGCAAGGAAACCAAAGAGAATGGTAACCAGTGGGTGCTCGGGACCCTCTCTTGCAGGAAGTGTATATGCAATTAGCTTTTGGGGAAAAAGAGGAGAGAGGAAGTTTCCTTATTGCATGTTGTTAAGCATGGGGAACTTGCTGTCTACAGACAGGGAAATTTACTTTGCTATTCTCAAGATGATCATGATGTAAAAGGGAAAGTCTATAAAAAACTCAACTCGCTCATTTCCTAGAAGTGACTATGGAAGTTTGTCCCTGGCTTTGTGAGGAGGACCTGCTTGATTTGCATACTTGGGAAAAACTCAGCAGGGAGCTACATGCTGGTTGTATTTCAGTTAACATGTCTAGGAATACAATCAAGAATGTAGAAAAATTTGTATGGTAAATAGAGACATGTTTATATTTGGCCCAAGGTATTGGATGATGGTCCTTGGGAGATTTAATCACAGACCTTAGATATGCGGTTAAAAGTCTTAGCCCAGTAAACACTTTTGTCCAGCTCCTAGGACTTCTCTGTCTGCAGGAAATAACACATCTGAGACAGGGAGAAGAGTTAAGGGCAGAACTAGAACATGCCCTGTTTGTAGCTTATGAAAGTCAGAGAGATGACATAAGGGCAGAACCCAGGGGTACTTTATTCATAGAAAGTTAGAGTCAGGAAAACAGTCTGGGGGCACAGCCCGAGGGCAATTCATTATTTGTAACCATGAAAGGCAAGGAAAGAGCCCAGATAGCATTTTATTAGAAGGAGAGATATAAGAAGATGGGGGAAGGGTCATGCTGCAGGATTCAAAGAGTCTCAGAAGAAAAAATTGAATTGGAAGCAGACCTCTGTAATTTGCATTTGAGTGGTCCTGCTCCAGGAATTTGCCCTACCCCACAGGAAAGAATAAAACTCAGAGTCCTAAATGTGGCTATCACAAAAATTTCTCTGCTCTAGCAGGGTCTCAGAACCACTAGAGAGGCAGGAGAAGATATATCGGGTTCAAATTATTTCCAATTTTTGAGCAGTTCGATGAGCAAAACCAATGTGTACAAGTTTACACAGATGTCTCTGTGATCTCCAGTAAATCCGGCCCCAGGATTGGGCTTTACATCCAGCACCTGCCCACTTAGAAGGCATTGGAAAGATCTCTCAGTCTGCGCAAAGTGCTCAAGACTTCTGATGGGAAGATAAAGATGGCAATATGGGGCTTTTTAAACCTTAGGTCTTGGATACTTTGCCAGTAAGTTTATGGAGGTGAGGTATTTTGAGCATCCTAGGAGTTTTATTAATAACTCCTGATTTTATGGTGTCATCTCAGAAGCTTAATCAAAGATCTATTTTGACTAAAGGATTACAAGGAAATCAACAAGAATGGTATTTACCTATGCCTTAGTCTTCTCAACAAAGAAAATTTAAATTATTTAATTCATCTAATCAAAAATTTTAATGGGAGCATTAGTTTGTTCCCCAGCCCAGAAAACAGCAGAGAAAATCAATTATCTGTCTGATGATCCTGTCTGGGTTGAACAATGGCTCCTTAAAAGGAAAAAACTCAAAGTAGCCCATAATATAGTTCAAGAACACGTTCAAGCTTGTCCTATTGAGCCTTCTTTCAGCCCTTGGAATACTCTAATTTTTGTGGTAAATAAAAAGTCTATCAAATGAAGATTATTACAAAATATCAGAACCATCAATCAAACTATGGAACCAATAGCAGCTTTACAGTCTGAATTCTCTTCTCTTACAGCTATCCCTCTTGATTATCAATTAATAGTAATAGATTGAAAAGATTGGTTTTTTCACTATACCATTACATCCAGATGATTGTAGGAGATTTGCATTTAGCATCCCAGATGTAAATTTCAAAGAATGAGTTAAGAGATTTTGCTGAAAGGTGTTGCCTCAATGTATAACCAATAATCTCACAATATATCAAAATTTTGTATCACAGTCTGTGGCTTCAGTAGAAGAACAATTCCCTGATACATATATAATCCATTACACAAATAAAATGCTTTTGGCTCATGCTAGTTCAGATGTGCTTTTTAAAATTTTTGCTCTATTAGAAACTTCACTTACTGCAATGGCTTTTTGTATAACACCTGAGAAGGTACAAAATGCTTCTCCTTTTCAATGTTTAGGCAATTCAATCAAAGGACATATGATCCATCCACAGATGGTTTGCATACTTTTAATGACATTCAAAAATTACTAGGTGGTATTAACTGGCTGTAGCCAAGTTTAAAATTAACCACTGCAGATTTGATTTCTTTATTTCAAACTTTACAAGGAGATTCTTCTCCAACTTCTCCTCATCAGCTTACAGCAGAGGCAAGGACTGCCTTGACAAAAGTTGAATCTGCCATTAAGACTTTCCAGCTTATCTCCTGTCTCTCCAACTTGAGGGAGCTGTCTTTCCTTGGACATCAATCCTATGATGAATCTAAAGAATTGTTGGTTTTCAGGTACTCAGTCCTTATTGTGTTGTGAAAATGAGAAAGATGACTTAGAAGCTCCTTACATGTTTTCACAGAAGGGTGAGCCCAAATGTGGCACAACCAGACACTGTTGCACCGAAGAAGCATATGACCATTTCAACAGGAATTCTTTGTGAAATAGAAAAATGGCCACTTGACTAGACAGTGTGAAATCACCTTTAAAACTATCTATGAAAAGTGTCTGGTGCAAATGAGTACTCAAGGAATGTGCACTCTTTCCTCCTTCTTTCTCTCTATGTTATGGTCTGCTTACAGGTGTTCCAAGATCCATTTGGCTCTTATGCATCAAGAGTCAAGGCACAGGATGTATGTCTGAATAGAATCTATGGTTCTTGAATTTAGACCTAACTTTTATCTTCTATGAGAATCCTAACATATATGAGATATGTTCAAAATTATTGCTGAACAATTTTTTTTGTACTGGAGATTGAACCCAGGAGCATTTATCCACTGAGCCACATCCTTTTTATATATTTTATTTAAAGACAGGGTCTTACTGAGTTGCTTAGGGCCTCACTAAAGTAATGAGGCTGGCTTTGAACTTGAGATCCTCCTGCCTCACCTGTGAGCTGCCCGGATTACAGGCATGCACGACTTCACCCAGCTCTGAACAAATGATTCTTGGTACTTTATTCAATGGTTTCTTATATGCAAATATGTTGAGACTAAAATAATTGACTCATCCAATTCAAACAATAATTATATTTAAAGTTTAAACAAACTAAATTCAAAAAGAAAACTTTCCATTTTCATTGAATAATAAAGTACTATTATTTGAATATTTTATCTTCTATTTATAGTCAAGCTAAGTGATTACATAATCTTTTTATCTTTTTGAAGAACTAGATCTTTATTTCATTGATCTTTTGTATCATGTTTTTAGCCTTCATTTTAGTTGTTTCTGCTGTGATCTTTATGATCTTCTTTCCACCTACTAATTTTGGTCTTAGTTTGTCCTTGTTTTTCTAGTTCCTTGAGATGTACTGGGTTGTTTGAGATCTTTCTAATTTTTTGATGTGGGCCTTGATTACTATGAACAACCCTGTTAGTACTTTTTTTGCTCTGTTCTATAGGTTTTGGTATGTTGTGTCTCCATTTTCATTTATTTTAAGAAATATTTAAATTTCCTTTTTTACTTTTTACAAACTATTCATCCACTGTTCCAAAATAAGTTAATTACCATGTGCTTTTATACTTTTCAAAAATGTTCATGTAATTGATTTCTTGTTTTATTGCACTATGGTCAGAAAAGGTACTCAATATGTTTTCAATTTTCTTAAATTTGTTCAGACTTGTTTTGTGGCCCATCATGTAATCTACCCTGGAGCATGTTTCTTGTGTGATGAGAATGTTGTTTATCTAACAGCTATTGGATGGAATGTTCTGTAAATATTTGTTACATCTATTTGCTTTAGGGTACAGTGAAATTCTGTTATTTCTTTGTTGATTTTCTGCCTGGATGTCCTGTCACTTGGTGAAAGGGGGCGTTACAGTCTCCAAATATGATTCACTGAATCTTTCTCTTGCATTATGCCTATGAATACTTGTTTTATATATTGGAGTATTTGAGTATTAGATGCAAAAATATTTAGAATTTATTTCCGCTTGCTTAATTGACTCCTTTATCATTATATAATGACCTTCCATGTCTCTTTTTATTGCATTTGTTTTAAAGCCCATATTGTCTGATATAATTATGGTTACTTCTGAATTCTTTTGATTTCCATTTGCACAGAATATCATTCCATCCTGTCACTTTCAGTCTTTATGTGTCCTAGAAGTGAAGCACATTTGTTGTAAATAACGTCAAGTTGGGTATTATTAATTTTTTTGATCCAGTCACTTTATGTCATTTAATGAGAATATTTAATCTATTTGCATTCAATGTAATTGTGTATGGCTAACATCTTAATATAGTCATTATGTAAATTGTTCTGTTTTTCATGTAATATTTTTTCTTTCTTTTAAAATTCCTTCTGTCTCTTTATCAGTTTGTCTATTAGAATACTGAAATGTTTCTTTGTTTTTTTTTTTCAAGTTTGTTGAGTTTCTTTAAAACAGCTACTCTAAATTCTCTGAGAATTCACCCATACTGATCACTGCTTGATAAATTTCTGGTGTCTTATTTTGAGCATGAGGTGAAGTTATGGTTTCCTGAAAGCTCTTCATTAATATAGATATAAGAAGTCATCCGAGCTTTTAAAAGTCAGGTATTTATTTCAATTTCCCTAATCAGTTTATTTTTCCCTATCATTCCATATATTCTAACCAGTCTGCTTATTTTCCGTGATGCTATAGTCACTTCCACTATTTCAGCACTGGTTGATACCCAAGTCCAGCTTGGCCAGAAGACTGCTGTTAATGTGTTGTCATTGTTTCAGTACTGAAGGATAATTCAAGCCTGTCTCTTATATGAAAAAGTAGTCTGTCCCCATAATCATTTCTCTAGGGCCAGGTTTTGCCCAGGTTCCTTGCTATGGTAATCAGCATTTGGTCAGACCCTGTATAATTCTGTTCTCCCCTGACCACAGAGTAACTGTGGTTGAACAAGCCCCAGGCTACTATGTCACACAAATGACCACCAAAGCCATCTTGCTGTGTCACATTCTAAGTCCACAGTCCACCAAGACCAACACAACATTGGGTTAGAATGAAGGCCCGTATAGGTGGACCACTGGTCCAAGACCACTGAAATCAAGTACAAATGATACTACCTGAAAGTGCCAGAGAAATAAAAGGAAAGTAGGAAATTGGTAGGGAGTAATTGTGGCAGGGACAGACGAGGCAAGGCACCGAAGATAGCAGGAAACAGTTTTATTTGACTGCAGCCAGGTTTAGAGGGCACAGCTTTTGTTGTAATCAATTAATCCCCTGAACCCTGAGTTCAGGGAGTTTCAGAGGTTTATACACAGCATGTAAGGGGAGAAGTGCAGAAGTTCACAGTGTGCAAAAGTTCACATAAAAGCAGCTTTTTCTTTCACTGTTCTGGGCAAGTTAACCCTTCAAGGACAACACCCGAGAAGGGGAGAATTTCTTCTTTCTTTCCTCCCCCTGCCAGCTGTTACCATGGGCCCATTTGTAACTTATCTTAAAAATGTAGACATCTCTGTGAAGCCCAGCTCAAGGCCAGAGGCCTTGTTTGCACATTTCTTCAAAGTACTATACGTTTGTGAAAAACTAGTAAGGGGGTGTCCAGCACCTGGAGTGCTGGTATCTTCTAGGCCAGTGGCATCATGAAAACAGGAAGTTTATCTATAATGGACTCTTTTGCAGAGACTCTTTTGCTGACAGTCCTAAAATCAGCCATGTGAAGAGGGCTTTTCTGTGGAGAAAGGGGGTACCACTTCACAATAGTGTTTCCCTAAGACTGTCCAGGAAACCATAGTGTTCCTGATGCTTTCTCATCCTCATCAGGATCTCTGGAAGGCAGATATAAGTATAGAGTCATTCTGTAGTTTCTCTTTATTCTGTTTCTTGTTTTCTTTTATGTGTAGGAGCTTTTTAGTCGATGTAATTAATCCTATCTGACAATTTTGGGTTTTGTTTCTTGAACTTTTGGGTTCCCATTCAGAAAACTCACTACCTGTCTCAGTGACTTGAGGTTTCCTTCCTTATGTTTTCAGGTATAACATTCAGGTCTTTGATCCATTTTGAATTTTTTTGTTTTGTTGGGTTAAAGTTTTCGTTTTCTGCATGTGGTTATCCATTTTCTCAGCACCATTTATTGAAGAGGTTGTTCTCTTCTAATATGTGTGTTTGACACATTTATGGAGAACTAGGTGGCTTTAGATGAATCAGTTTTTTTTTTTATTTCTAGGAACTCTATTCTAGTAGCTGGTCTTAGTGTTTATTTTTAGGCTCTGTAGTATGTGTTAAAATCTGGTATTGTGATGCCTCCAATTTTGTTCTTTTTGCTCAGGCTTTCTTTGGCCTTTTGAGGCCTTTTGTGCTTCCATACTAATTTTAGGGCCTTTTCAAAAGTTCAGTGAAGAATGTCACTTGCGTTTTCATGAGTATAAGCTTTGGGATTTTTATTAAAAGCTCTTTAAAGGGATTTGGACTGCAGTAACTTCAAAGGGTCATTGGACATGGTCAAGGTGAGAGGAGCATAAGCTGATAGGAAGCACCAAGTATAAAAGTGGGGAAGAGAGTTCAGATCACATAGGATGGACATCATTTTAAAGACTTTTTTCCTAATAATTAGTTGTTGATTAAAAATTCAGTGAATGCTTAAACAAAATGTGGTATATCTGCATCATGAAATAGTAACCAGCAAAAAAATGCAACCATGTATTGTTACTCAGACCAACTTAGGAGAGTCATCAAAGATTTAAGCTGAGTATAATGATACAATCCTACAAATGTACATATTGTGTAATTTATTTATAAAACATTCCTAATGGGGCTGGGGTTGTGGCTCAGTGGTAGAGCCTTATCTAGCATATGTGAGACACTGGGTTCGATTCTCAGCATCACATACACATAAATAAAATAAAGGTCCATCAACAACTAAAAAATATTTTTAAAAATTCCTAAGTGACAAAATCATACAGATGAAGAATCATTTGACCAAGGGTTAAGGCCAGGGATGTAACTATGAAGATTCTTGCAGCATTAGATTGTTTTTATATTTTGGTTACATCAGTGCCAATATCCTAGGTATGATATTATAATATAGTTTCTCAAGATTGGGGTAAACACAAGTGGGCTGTCTGCATTATTTCTTATCTTCATATGCATTAGTCAGCACTATCTCAAAATGTAAAAATTATACTCAAATTTTCTGATTCAAAAATTACTAAAGAGTGAAAATCATAGGAGTTGAAAATGAAAAATATTGTTTCTATGAGCAGTCACATAAATAAATAAGAAGTCATAGAAGACATGAGGTGGTTGAAAGAGTACTGGTTGTAAAATATAAAGGAGCAGCAAATTCACTTCTTAGAAAACCTAATTTAAGAGTTACTGAAGTATGCCAAAACTCTCATGAGAAAATGACAAACATAAGAACTTATTTTGCATATAAAGCCCATAGATGACATCACTCTCAACAGGAAGGAACAGAAAGCTCATCCCCTCTAATCAGGAGCAGGTGAAGATAACTACTTTAACCACATCTATTTAGTATTGAAAGTCTTAGTCAGAGCATTTAGTCAAGAAAAACAGAAGGGAACATCAACAACAACAAAGCACAAATATTGTAAAGAAAGAAGTAAACTATTTTCCAATTGCATATGATATGATCATATATGAAGAAAATATAGAAACTTGAAAACAATTGTTAGAACTAAGAAATTATTCCCCATTGAGAAAAGATACAGAAGCAACATGCAAAAATTGGTCACAAAAAAACATCCAGAACAAAACTAGGATCTTTCCATTTTCAATACATCAAGAACAGTAAAATGCCTTATAATACACTTAAGTGGAAATCTAAAAAATATTGCTGAAAAATTATAGTAATTTATACAGAATAGAAATTCATTTTCTATAGTTCTGAAGCTGGGAACTGCAAGTTCAAGGAACCTACCTCTGGTGAGTCACTTCTGAAATGACTGACTTTATGTAAGTGTACACAATTATTATTTGAAGAGTTACACAATGCTTAGTATTTGAGAAATGAGTGGCACTTCTTCCAAATAGGAGAAACCTATGTCATACTTTTTTACTGGGAACTAAGAGAATTTATTAGTTTATTTCAAAAGTACTAAAACTTCCAGCAAACTTTCAGGCTTACTTGAGTGAAAGGGTCTGACTAGATTTGCAAGTCAAACAAATCAGGCTTATAAACATGTAGTCCTATTTGCATTTAAAATTTATCTATACTTTAAGAGTTATCCAATAAGCTCATTAATCCCAAACTGTTGACATGTCTTAAAATTTGTTTGACATAGAATAAAGGTTTATGTTCGCAAATTACAACAGATGCAGTGTCTGATAAATTAATTATAGAGATATAAAATTTTGTGCATGAACATGTGCTATAACATGGGAGATTCTAATTTTTTGTCTTATCTTTTTCCTCTCTCTCTCTCTCTCTCTCTGGTGTGTGTGTGTGTGTGTGTGTGTGTGTGTGTGTGTGTGTGTGCCCTCTAGTCTTTAAAAATAGTAATTATAATTCTAGATTAAAATATTCAGATAACTGGTAATAATTCACCCATCACCTGTTGGAATTTGAAGAGAAAAGGAGATGGAAAGGTTTAAAGTCTGATTTCCCTTTACTGTAAGGAGAATGGATGCTCTTTTATCATTTATTTATCCATATTGTGTGTGTTACCACAACACAAAATGGATAAATAAATAAATTGACTTAGGAGTCAATCCCCTAGATTCTGGATATTTTCTCATCTTTGTCAGGATATCTGGATTAACTATGGAATTTTGAGTTTTCTATTCTGGTTTTCTGCAATTGTAAATGGGAAGGTATGTTATACATTTAAAATTTTATCATACAATCCTAGAATGATGTCATTGCTATTTTAATGCTTTTTATAGGACTGTTTTACAAATCATCAGTTTTTTTCTTTTGTGAAGAATTAATGCATCCAGTTAGTATGCTATGGATGGAAACATAGGCATTACAGAAACTGATCTAGTTATAATCTTTTGATGCTTTGAATCAGTACAAACAAAGGCCCAGAATTTAGGAAGAATATTAGAAAGCTATACAGCACATGTTAACTGAAATTATCTTTAGTAAATGAACTTAGAAGTTGATTTTATTTTTGCTTTACCAATATCTTCCATGATGATCATGATAGGCCTTTATATAAGCATAAAATAACTACAGAAGTGGAAAAGAAAAAGGAAATGATAAATTCAAAATAAAACCAGAGTAGGAGAATTTGTGACCATGGAGGGAAAAGGGGTGGGGAAGAAGGGATGGTAAGCACAGCTGAGGGAAAAAATTCTTTGTAGATGACCCAAGAAAGGGGTGGAGCTGGGGCCATTGACTCAAGAGCTGAGTGACAGCTCTAGGGAAATAAAAGCCTCTTTGGACATACAGAAGGCAGCTTAAGAACCAGGATAGGTACCCAGGCACAAGACTGTAGGGAAGAGCAATGGGAAAGTTCCTAGAGAAAGGCTCAGATGCCCAGAGCAGGAGAGGCCAGATGCAGGATGCCCAGCTTGTTCTTGTCCCACCTGCCAGTGGCTGTTTTTGAATCATCTCCAAAGAGTAAACTGTGGATAATGAGAAAGATAATGAGAAGAGGAAACTAGGTGGCACAACACCATTTTTTTTTGGGGGGGAGGGGGGAAGGACCTTGCTAATCACATGCTCCCAAAGGCAGGAAGACCAATTTATATGCATCTGGATCACTCACAGTGAGAGCTACCTCTGGCTCTGAGTTTATTCCTTGCTGCAGCTTACGCCTAAAATTCGAGCTTTTGATTTGTAACTTGTGTTCGAAGGGTCTCCCTGGGGTCTCACTGGAGGGAGGAAAAGATAGGGAAGAGAGGTGCTAGGTGATCTTTCCACCTTGGGATCAAGCCTGATAGAGTGACTAGAGGGGATGCCACAGGGGAGATGAAGCACCACTTCAAGACCAGCAGTAGGTAGAGCTCAGCCTCAGACCCCAGAAGAATACCAATGGGCACCTGGAGTGGGCATCTCCAAGCCTTTTTATGCCCTAATGGGAAGGGGGACAACACTCTGAGATCTCCTGTCAGAATCCTACAACCAGTGACAGAAAAGGCCTTGCATTTAATGACTCTCCTGGTAGAGACACTGGGTCATGGCCCATCATACTGAGGAAGTCCTTTTATTTTTACCTTTTTTTGAAGTTTGTTTATTTATTTACTTATTTGTTTGTTTGTTTATTTATTTATTTATTTCCCCCACAGAGAAAGTCTTGCCTCTCAAATGTTCGAATTCCATTGAGAAAAGGGATGCATGAGAAACAAGTGTGTATGGTGACTAAAGAGAGCATCTAAAGAGACCAGAGAGATGGGAACTTGCCCTTCACGTTATCCTATTCAATTAACACTTTCTTTTGAACCTGTATTGATTTTGTTGTTGTTATTTGTTTGTTTTGTCTTTTTAAGTCTGAGGACATTTTGATTCCTTTTTAAGCTTTTCCAAATCATAGGGTATTCATAAACTGGAGGCTGTATTAAATGAAACTGGCAAGAATAGCTTTCAAAAGAGACAGAGGTTATTCTATTCAGTATAATAATTCATACTAAGTCATCAAAATCAAGATGAATGAACAATTATTGTTTTACACTTAATAAAGTGACAGTTTCTGCATAGGCAATGTGTAAATCCTGAGCTACATTTTGTAAGCTATATGCATACACTACATTAAGTCATTATTGGATGGCTACCAAAGTCATTTTAAACAGTAAATACATCTCCATTTTACAGGATTTACATCATGAATAAAATTTATTTTTTCTATATTGTTGGCTGATGTTTATTTTCAAATGTTTGAATTCCGTCTTGTATGGTGACTAAAGAGAGCATCGAAAGAGACCAGAGAGATGGGAACTTGCCCTTCACTTTATCCTATTCAATTAACACTTCCATTTCAACCTCTATTGGTTTTATTCCTTCATCTATAAGATGAAGGAAATATACAATAGACCTAAGAAAAATTTTAATGCAAACTAAAGAAAAATCAATTGTGCTATAACTTTTCTCTAAATTTTACCCTTTTCTGAGTAAGTAAATTAAAATGCCTATTTAAAGCCTGGAAAATATTGACGAATTTAGTAAGAAAAATAAAAAAGTACTTCTGATATCCATTTGCTATAGATATGGATATGAATATACATATATAGATTTCTGTTACTATCTAAATATCTCTTATTGGAGAATTTTGTAATTACAAAGTAAATCTCCCAATTGCAATGCTGTGCACATTTCAGTTGGAAATTACCAATCAAAATAGTGTAAGGGAGAGTCAAAAGAGCCATGGTATAAGCACTTAGAAGATATTGGGAAAAATCCACAGAGGGGACAGGGTAATGTTGGTAACACCTCAAATTGCCCAACTCTAAGTCACCTTAATTGTTTAAGTGTTAGGAAGCTTTCTGATTTTTTTTAAGAGAGAGAGAGAGAGAGAGAGAGAGAGAGAGAGAGAGAGAGAGAATTTCAATATTTATTTTTCAATTTTCGGCGGACACAACATCCTTGTTTGTATGTGGTGCTGAGGATCGAACCCCGGCCGCACGCATGCCAGGCGAGTGTGCTACTGCTTGAGCCACATCCCCAGCCCCTCTGATTTTGTTTGATGTTTAATTATATTAAGGCAATGGTTATATTTTGGTGTAGACAAATTTTTACAATTTTTCTGATTCTATTTGATATGAACATTTTCCACACCTCACATCTCTTTTTTAGCTTAACAGAAATGATGTCATCCTCCAGCAGCAAAGAGACAGGAACCTTAGACATGAGGTCAGAATTTGTTCCCAGTATGTCACAGGAGCTGAAGGTCACACAAATGAGAGGTAGTTAACATTCAAGAAAGAGCTATGTTCTCTGTAAAAGAGAAATACACTTGATGGTGTCAGTAAAATATGTTGTAAAGAAGGTTGTGACAAAAAACTTTCCTTAAAGCATGCAATACATAGAATGATTATGGGTTTCCCACCAATGTGGCTTCCCCAGACACACTTACTGATGTACAATTCAGTCCACTACTAATCATTAGAACATGAGAAAACCTTATTAGGCTTTATATTTTTAATTTAGCTTATAGTCTCTTCATGATTATATTTTCTGTTAAGAATTAATCTTTTTTCTGATGATTGTCTTTCTTATGGTAGTATACTTACACCAGTTTTCTTTTCAAATTTTATTATTTTTTTAAACACAATACCTTTATTTTTTATTTTTATGTGGTGCTGAGAATTGAACCCAGTGCCTCACACATGGTAGGCAAGCACTCTACCTCTGAGCCATGACCCCCACCCTAAATTTTATTAATTTATGTTAAAATTTTATCTCTCTAACCAACATGATGACTTCTTAAAAACATAACTAATACCATATTCTATCTATCTATCTATCTACACATTTTTATGACCTCATCAACAGGCTATTTGGGCTCAAAAACCACAAATGTTGAAATTTTCTACTTTCACTGAATTGGGTTTTGGGGGAGTCATATTAAAGCATTATCTGAAAACAACCTGAATCAAAAATAAGTAAATTTTCATTTCTGTGCCTAAAGTAACTCAAATGCTTTTCAAGTAAGGTTTCTCTCATGTTTCTAAAAGATTCAGTAAATGGTTTCCAGTGATATAAGTAAATGATCACATAGGTTATCAAATAAATAACTCAATGTTTTATATTAAAACTACTTAAAATTCTTCTCAATATTCTACCTTAGAACTACTTTGGTAAGAGAATATATTCAGGATCACTATTTTAGAATTTATAGAACATTTATGTAAGCAAAATAAAGCGAGAAATGATGTGAACTGTTCTTAGAATGGTGATCCAGTATGGTATCATCTTAAATTTTTATTAGTTTCTTCTACCTCTATGCCAGTACATTTTTAGTCAGCATTTACAGAGCATGTGAACTTATAACAAGTTAATCTTCTTGATCAAGGTTGGTAAACAGAATTACAAGAGATGAACCCAGAAGTTTTTATATTCCAAATCTTCATACATAACTAATGATAACCAAGCCTCTGAGGTTTATCATGTCCTCCCTGAAACCCTCTTGAAGAGATGCTTCTCCTTGAGGAAGCAGCAACCAACAAAACTAACTTTTAACAGAAAAAAATTAATGTGTTCCCAGAGTTACACTTTCATTCTGTCACTTGTATGACTGATTATCACCCTTGTATTTGATTATTGTCAACTCTAGAGCTTCATTCTCTCCAAGGTCCCCTTCTTATCTACTTGTTTCCCACCTAGTACGTAACTATAATACTGAGGTCTTTCACTGTCATCCAGTGACTCAAGTTACTTTCACTTTCATCAGAACATACTACTACCCAAAGTGGTATGTGTCTCATCTTTCTTTTTCCTAACAGACTGCTTACACCTAGTAGGTATGAACCTATAAGCATATCCTCTGGTGTGCAAGAAATTTCCAACTTTTTCATTTTTAACATATCAATAAAAATGCAAATTATGTCACTGAGTGGGAAAATCCAATATTATTCTAATGGAGCTTCCCTACTACAGTGTTTACTGAATCTGGGTGTTAGCACTGAAGTATCAAGATCCTTGGGGTCCACTACTCTCAGTGGTACCAGTGCAGCACTCATGGCCCAACCTTGCATGAGCCTTTCAACTTTGTGCCTGCTCCCTTCACTGGCAGTCTGAGGGAACAATGCCAAGAATGAGGGCTTTCGTATTTTGGACATAGCACCATCTTCCATTCTGAGGTCTTCAGCTCTCATTGTGCACAGTGAAATCCACCTTGAACCTCAGTATAGTTTTAAGGAAAATAAGCACATACTCTCTTACAACTCTTTTTCTGTCTCTGTCTCTATATATCTTTATCTCTGGCTCAGGTCCTGCCAAGGACATACACATAACATTTCATCATTATTAGGTATTTACAAAAAGTAAGATGTGCAAGCTTTAAACATCTTCTGCTTCAAAACTCACCAGGCTCAGGCAGGCAAAAATCAAGGCACAGGCTTTGTGCTTGAACGGGGCTAGGAAATGATGATGTAAGACAAAACAACAAGATATATTGAGACCTCGCCATGGAAACATCTCAAGAAAATCTAATATACACATTGATTCCTAACCTTTTTAGAATTTTGTTTCTGTGATTAGAATTTTGTTTTCTAATGCTTTTCATAAATAAACAAACACTCTCCTATTGTCAATCTTGTCCCCACAAAACTTCAAAATATCCTTCTGAAGCTCTTTACCTCTCATTCCTGCTAACTATGACTAGAATTCTACACTCTGACCCTGTCAGATGCCACTGTGGTCCCCCAGTACTCAAATGGTGTGGGGATGCTGGGCTTTTGTCCTCTTACTTCAATAACATTTCACCCATTTTTGCTAATGACTTGTATGTGTATGTATCTATCTATATATACATGATAATAGATATGTATGTACATATATGTGGATATGTAGATATGTGTATTTACACTCACAGACATGTATGTGTATATATGTATAGATATATGCATCCATACATGTACATGTCTATATATATATGATACATATGTATATATAAGTGTAGCATGTTCTAGTACTGTATACTCCCTTCACTCCAGCAGCTGCAAAAACTTCCTCATCAGGTGTGATTTCTTTTAGTAGGAGGAGTGCAAGTTTAAAGCCAGCCTAGGCAACTCAGCAAGATCCTGTCTCAAAATAACACTTAATAAAAAGGACTAGGGTGTGGCTTAGTGGTAGAATACTTGACTAGTAGGTATGAGATCTGGATTCAACATTTGTATTGCAATCAACCCATACACACTCATACACACACAGACACACACACACACGTAGATCTATCAATATAGTATTTTTCCCTTTTCTAGAGTAGGAAGAATGTGTTTTAGTGAGCTTTGAATTAATACCATGAAATATCTGCAATAACTAATTTTTGAAAAAAGTTTATTTTTTTTTAAAAAAGCTTTATTTGAGTAACAATTTTGGAGGTTCAAAGTCCATGATCAGCCATCCCCATTTGTTTGGCCTCTGTTGAGGGTGGTAGATGGAGGTACATCATGGTGGGCACTGTGGTAAAAGAAAGAGTTCACAATTTTAACAGGAGCACAGAGAAAGAAGAAGAGCAGATCCAGGACTGATATTTTTATAACAATCCTCTTGGGAGAACTGCCAAGAGAAATACCAAAGGAATCCCACAAGAAATAATGCATGGCCCTACTGGCTTCCCACTAGATACCAACTCCCAAAGATTCCACCACCTTCCAACAGCAGCAACCTGTTGACCAACCCTTTAAGTACAATATACCCCTTGGGGACACCTGCATATTCAAATCACAGAAGAATACAGGAGTTGGGGCAATAGCTTCCCCTTGTTTAAAACGAGAACTATAAAGGATTGAAAAAAAAAAACACCTGACAGTGGTGGGTACTAGGAGGAGTTAAGCTTGATAACCCTGGAGGAGCTCCACAGGCATCTCTAATCCCTGTACCCATGGATTCTTACCAAATGCAGAACTCCCCCCCCCTGCAATTTACTCCCCAGCATTCTAATCCACAATCCTTTTGTGGATTCCTCTATACCCACATAGAGGGAAACAGATTCCCTCTTCAAAGAGATAAGACACCTTACAATTAATCTTCCTATACCATTTCTGCACTTGTCATGAAGGTCACAGAATTTTAATAATAAAATCTTGGTGGTATCTAATTCTACTAACCTGGGCACTCCGTGCATTTTCACTCTTTAGCATGTTCTAGTACTGCATACTCCCTTCATTCCAGAAGCTGCAAAAACTTCCTTGTCAGGTGTGATTTCTTTAAGTAGCGTGTTGTGAGCACCAATTATTTATCTGCCAAGAACCCTATTCTCAAGTTACAGGAGATCTCAGTCTATGTTAGAGATTGATGAGTAAAAGAAAAATAAATGCAATGATATCAGTAGAGCATCCTTGAGAAAGAAATCAACCCAAGGAAATGGGGTCTTGTTTAATGCCACCATCACCAGTAGGAAAACAGAGGAAACAATGGGTATTAGAGAAAAGAATCTGAAATTTTTTTTCCTTAACAGAAGGAAGGCTCAATCTGATCTTGGCACATATTCAAGAAAAAGAGGAGAAAGGCACAGGAAAGAGCACACAGCACAGCATGGATACAACTAGCCATGAGTCAGTAGGGTGGCAGGGCAGCTAGTGTTATGAGAATTGTCAAGATTTTGCTGCAGATGGAGACAGGGAGGCAGGATCTTCAGTCATTAACTTCATCTTGGATATGGACTTTAGCTGCATCCTGGGGTATTGGAAAGCATCCTGATCATGATTTGTTTCTCATAAAGAACACTAGGCAGAGAATGGGCAGAATGGTGGGATGGTAAGGGCACACACCCCCAAAATGCTTACAATGTACTGCAGCATCTGAAATGAATGTCCTGCTTTGCCCAAACTATTTTACATTGTTTCTTGAGAACAAGAGGAGGAGGTGATATTATTTCACAATAATAATGATCAATGAATTATAGATGTTTCAGAGAGGAGACTCTTCATTCAGGATACTGTAATTCAGGTATTTTTTTTATATCAAAAGCAGTGTTCTGGGTCCTTAAGTTTCATATGTGTAAGTACAAACATGATGCTCACAATGAGTTTCAACCAGGAGATGTGACTATTTCCCAGCTTTCCCTTGCCATGTGTACCTTGCACATAACTAAAACATGAGAAAATAGCATGGTAGAGAAACTTCACAATCTTAAATGGTATGTAAAGTATAAAAATTCTCCTCCATGAAACATCCAAAATTTGCTTCCTGGAGGATTTTAGAAAATGCAAATTTCCTTTATTCTCTGTTTCAGGGTTTCTTTTAAATCTGTTGGACAACTGAGGTAAGAAGTCTACAAGCACCTAGAGTAGTTTGAGTCCCTTCTGTTCATTTCTGAGGGCTGATGGACCCACAGATTTGAATGGGAGGACTTAGCAGCAAGAGAAATGAGGGTTTTCATCATTCTGGATGGTAAAAGTTGAAATACAGGTGTTGGCAGTGCCACTATGTTCCTGAAAACTTTGGTGGAGGATTCTCCATCTTAACTTCCAGTGTAGTTTTAGGATTCCTTGGATGCAGCTGTAGCTCTTCAGTGCTGCCCCTTTGTGGGAGACCAATCTTGCATGTGACTGAGTCACACTCCACGGCTGGGTGCTGAGGCGCTCAGTCACAGAAATGTGGCAGAGCTTTCCCTACCCTTCTTGGGTTCGAGGGATGGTGTCTCGTGCATTAGTATGTCTTGCTACAGCCCCATGGGTGAAGCTACACTCACCTGTTCTTTTTAATATAACCCCTTGCCCTGTTTAGGATAGAATCTCCCATGGAAGTACCTGGTATGTGTTCCCTTCTCTTACTGTGCCCTTGGTTGTGGCCTACCCAGATGTCAGTCAACCTGCTGACAGTGGACATCATGAAGATAGACTCAGCCCCCTGAAACCTGACCCCTTGCCTCATTTGAATAGCTTTTCCTCAATAAAAGGGGTCAGTGTGTGCCATCACAGCGAACCCCCCCCCCAAAAAAAGGTATTTGTGTCTCTTATGTGGTTATTTTGCGCACCCCAATTAGCCCAGTTCAACTGGAGTGACCCCTGAGCCTTTTAGTTGTGAGAACAGAAACCCGGCACCCCTTGACACATGCTACTCTCTGTTCTTCCATCTTCACAAGTCTTTGTGAGTTCTGCTGGATTTCACTATCCACTCTATTAGAAGTAGGACCCATGTAGCTCTAGTGTGACCTCATTTTAACTAATACCATCTGCAATGACCCCAATTCACACATGTGCCATGATGCAGTACTGGTGTTTATGATTTCAATATGTTGATTGAGGAACACAATTCTATCATAACAAATGTTAAGGACAAACGGTGGCAGAATGGCCCAGGAGAGTCACTATATTAACTTTTCTACCTCTCTATACATGCTGAAAGGAAGAAAAAGAAAAGGAGGGGAAAGCAAAGCAAAGCAAATAACTGTGTCAAAGACATACTATTCCCAACTATTTTGATTATATTGCTTTGTAGAAAGAATTGGAAATAGGAAGTTGAGTCCTCCAATTTTTTTTCTTCCATTACAAGAATATTTTTTCTCTACTTGGGAGCTCTTGATATTCCATATTAACATTGGAAAGGGTTTTTCTGTCAAAAACACATTGCATAAAATAACACTGGGATTTTGATAGGGATGGCATTGATTCTGCAGGCTCCTTTGGATAGTGCTGACATTTTAACAATATTAAGTCTTCTGCCAATTCAGGAAAGTCTATGAATATGATGGTAATTCTTTCCATTAATTTATGTCTTTTAAAATATCTTTCAGCAATGTTTTATACATTTCTAAAGTATATTCCAAAGTTTACAATTATTTTTATATTGAAAATATAGGTGTTACTCCCATTTTGTTTTTGAAAGTTCACTGGCAACCATTTTTTAATGTAATTTAGTCCCATTTATAGAAATTATTTATAAGTACTAAGTGTATATTAATCTTCAATTTCTTCTATAGATAAGCTTGTATCATCTGCAGGCAGACAATATTTTACACGTTCTCTTCCAATTTTCAAGCCTTTCCTCCATGTCTTTTGTTAACTGATGGATCTGGTTAGGACTTACTATACTCTGATGAATACAAGCCATTAGGTATGCATTCTTGGTTTGTTCCTAATCTGAAGAGATACGCTCTCATCCCTTTGCCATTTGTGAATGACTTTGACTGTATATTTTTTTAATACACAAAATAAACGGAGCTCACATATATTAATTTTTCATTGGAGTTATAGGAATACTTTAGTAACATTTGAATTCACTACTGTTAAAGGGAAAATCTTATGAACTTTCATGTTACATCCAATATTATTTCAACTCCCTCTTATCTTCCATTTATTCCTAACTTTGTCTGAGACTAACAATAGCAAATAGCTCATGTCCATCCTTATGACTCTTAGGACTTTGAGAAAATTGTTGTGTTAACTTTTGGGAGATAATGTAGATGCACAAATATGAAGTCAGGAATAATGCAGAGAAGTCCTATGTTTCCCTTGAATAGGGTTTCCCAATAGTAATATATTAGGAAACTACTGTACATATCATAATTAGTATATTGATAATAATATAATCAATAATCAAGACAGAATACTACATCCATAGCAGAGGAATCCTCATGATCCACCTACTTTGACCTCAGGCCTCCTCTGGCTCTTAGCTCTTGGCAAAATGCTTCTTCATTACTATAAAATCATAATTTCAAGAATATTTAGTAAAGGTTACAACCTTTATCCTTTAACAATAGACTATTTTCTGGGCAAGTGGTTCACACCTGTAATTCCAGTGGCTCAGGAGTCTATGGCAGGAGGATTGGGAGTTTAAAGCCAGCCTCAGCAAAAATGAGGCACTAAGCAACTTAAAAAACCCCATCTCTAAATAAAATACAAAATAAGGCTGGGTATGTGGCTCAGAAGTCAAGTGCCCCGAGTTCAGTCACCAGTAACTCATGCCTAAAAAAAAAAATGGCATTTTTTTTCACCCAGCCTAATTCTCACAAGTATGTATCAACACTTGGTTGCTTTTTATGGATGACTATTATTCCATGATGTGAATGTACTATGGTTTCTTCAACCACTCACTGTATTTTTTTTACCTACAACTATATATTACAAAAAGGTAACTTTCCAATGGATTCATCCTCAATAATCTGAAATCTATTCCTCAATAGCATGATCTGTGTTTTGGATCAGTCCAAGTTCTCCACACCCAACAGAGGTAGTAAATATGACCAGTGATTCTTCAGTGTTAAGGCACATTTGATTCCCTTAGAAAGGTTTTAAGAAAACTTAAGTTTCTTGATTAAGTTTCATGATGAAATAATTAAATCAGAGTCCCTCTCCTATCTGATCTAGGTATCAATATTGTATGCAAAGTTGACAATGAACTGCCTAAATACTGCCCAAAGAACCTGTTACAATATCTGAAGGATATTTGGGTTCCTGTAGAATTAGAGCCCATGCAAAAGTGGTGTTTTATGTTTAGGCTTTAAGTGTCTAGGAAACCAGTATCTCCTGTGAGTGGAGTGGAGCCTCCTTAGAGGATGCAAGAAGTTGGCAGTTTCTGTTGAAGACCAGTGAGCTGTGTTGTCAGTCAGGGGTCATGATCCACAGTGGAGAGCAGAACTATGGCCACCATGAATCCCATTCTCCTTTCAGAAGTGTAAGTGCTCATAGATCAGGGAAATCTGTAAGGCAAATCCTTGCATGATCTTAGTCCAAGGCAGTTTGCAGATATTCCAGATCAAAGTTCAGGTCAGATCTGAATCTAGGTCTAGATTCAGAAGAAGATTTCAAAGGCATTATGCAAGGCTGTGGTCTTGATTTAACTCCCAAATAAGCTCCTCTATCAGGTTTACAGTCAATATTATCACAGAAGGCACAGTCACAGTCAATCTGCCATGTCTACCGGAGGACCTCACATGGACAATCCAACAAATCCTGACCAAAACTGTTGTCTTGGAGTGTTTGGGTTGAACTGGTATACTATGGAAAGAAATCTAAAAGAAGTGTTTTCTAAATATGGACCTATTGCTGGTGTGTCTAGGTAGTCAAGAGGATTTGCCTTTGTATATGTTGAAAATGTATGATGCTAAGGAAGCTAAAGTATGTACTAGTGGAATGGAGTTTGATGGACATAGAATTACAGTTAATTTCTCTATAACAAAGAGACCACATACCACAACACCAGGAATTTACACGTGGAAAACAACCTGTGGCAATTCACTATGTGACAGAGGATATGATGGAGGCTATAATGATTATAATTACAATACTTTATACAGAAGAAGAAGTGGAGGAGAAATGCTCTAGAAAGAAATCATATTTACATAAGGGGCTACCTTTCACTACTATAGTCATAGTATACAGGTCACATTCCAGATTTTGATCTCATTTACATCCTTGCTATTAAAGCATAGAGTTGAAGATGTTCTGAAATCTGCCATAGAACTTGGATATTGCTTTGGGATATTTTTTATTGCATCCTGTTTAAAAGGTGACAGTGCCTAGTGAAGGCAGGACTTTTCTACTTTTTAAGAGAGCTACATTTGGTAGAGTTGAAAGGCTGTTTTTTTCCTGCAGTTGTGTAGTATGATGTAGTTTGTTAAGTGTTTTCAGGAAAGTATATTTTGCAAGTATGATTTTACAGTCTAAGTTTTGACTGTTGAGAAGTTTCTATTGTACAAAATTTCACTTAAAATGTTTTCCTATAGAATACAGTGTATTCTAAAGATCAAAGCCTGTGTGTAAAATGCTGCCAAAGGAAAAAAGCAAATATAAACAATTTTATTTCTGCTTTTCCTTCTAACTTATTTGTGCTTATAACTATTTTAAGTTGTCAATAGTGCCTTTCATGTGTGTGTGTGTGTGTGTGTGTGTGTGTGTGTGTATGTATATTTGTATTTGTATTATAGAGGATTACACCTAGGGCTTTACTCATGAATGAATTCAGCAAAGTAGCAGGATACAAAATTAACACACATAAATCAATTGCATTCCTGTATTCCAGTGATGAATCAGCTGAAAGAGAAATTAGGAAAACTATTTAATTAAAAATAGCCTCAAAAAATACTTAGAAGTCAATCTAAGTATTGATGAACAATCAATCTAATAAAAGAGATGAAGGATCAATAAAAAATACAGAACACTAAAGAAATTGAAGAAGTCATTAGAAGATAGAAAGACCTCCCATGTTCTCAGATAGGCAGAATCAATATTGTCAAAATGGCCATACTACCAAAATCATGTACAGATTCAATGCAATTCCCTTCAAAATTCCAATAAAGTTCTTCATAAAAATATAAAAAGCAGTCATGAAATTCATTTGGAAAAAATAAGAGGCTCAGAATAACTAAAGCAATCTTTAACAAGAAATATAAAGTAGAAGAGATCACAACACCAGTACAAATTAAATTGTACTAAAGAGCTATAGTAACAAAAACAGCATGAAGGCCCTTTTGTAGAAGCTGCCAACAAAACACAAGTTGGCTATAGTTTCTGTTTTGTGCTTTTCTGGGTATTTTTGTTAATCTTGCTAGTCTCCTCATAGATTTAGGTTGATGGGATACTGTCACAGCAGAATTGCTTTACCCCACTGTTGCATATACCCTGGCCAAAATGAGGTGTCCAATCAGACCCTTAAATAGGAACACCATTTTCATGCACAAGTCACAAACCAAGAGCACTAAATTTATTAAGTCCTCCTGAGCCAGCAGCTTTCATTCCCCACCACCCAACAAGACAGGCTAGCCCATTTTCAGGTACTCAGTGTAACAGCCCCAATCAAGTTTCCTTTTGAATGTAAAAGTCATCTTCTGAGACCAAACATTCCAGTCAATTTCTCCATCTTAGAGCAGAGAGAAAATGGAGGTTGGAGTGGACCCAAATGGAAGTTAAAGAAAATTTTAAACTCAAGGCTAAAAGAAAATACTCAGAAAATCATGGGCCAATCCAATAGCCTTTGTATCCTCCTCTGCCTATACAGCATAGATTCCAATCATTAGCCCCAATACTTTTTAAATGTCTTTTTAATATAGACTCTGGTTAGTGCCTTCATTCAGAAGCTGTAAGACCCCAGACTAGTACACCCAAGTGGAAAGACCTTTTGCTAGTTTTCCCCCTCATGAGAGATCTACCTTTTTTCATTTAAACAAAGTGTACTCCTTTAATAAAATGAAATATTTTACTCTTTACAATACTTTAATCAAAACGAAGCTGAAACTTTTTGCTTGCATATAGAATTACACTTGCTAGAATTTAAATTCTTAGAAACCTAGCTTTTAAGTTAAGACCCAGAAACAAGCAATCTTAAGCTTTTCTTTTAATTTACCAAATTTATAAAAATATATTGAATAGACCAAATATATATGATCCGTAATTCAAGAAGCCAAAAGTACTTAAATTTATGCTTAGTTGATGTTTTAATATTATAACTTTTCAAATTATTAGATGTCTCCTTTCACAAACACATTTATGAAGATTAATCCTAGTTTTGTTAAAACTAATTTACTCATTTCTAACTTAGGTTACCCACGAAAACCACCATATCAGAATCCACAGACATTGTCGGGATGTGGGGGAGCAGCTGCAAGACAGGTGGCAACAGGGTGTCCTGCAGTGAGGCTGGTTGTTTGGGAGCCAGTTGTGAAGCAGTGGGCAAGTAGGGTGGTGGAGGCAGTGGCTCCCCTTCAGGATCCCCTTAATGGGTGTGCTTGGCAGGCTTTGGAGTTGCTGGATTTGGGACTAACATAACTCCACGCTGACCCTTGGATTTAAGGCTGAATTGCATCCATGGAGGCAAAGTCTTAGTAATCTGGAGTCAGGAGTCTACATAAGGAAACTGATATGGGTGATCTGGGGTCCCAGTGACAATGCAGTGTACTGCCCTGACAGAGGGACATGGAGGGTGCCTTCTGGAGGACAACTGACATCAAAAGCAGGCCATTCAATGGCACAGAGAGTGCAGAGTTGGCTCTTTGTCAGCTTAATACAGTAATCCTTAGAATAGCCCTTCTTAAAATTCTTGACCACACAGTCCAGGACTGTAGGTTTAGACTGTGTTCCTCTTAGGTCCCAACCTGTATTGGTGTTGCAAGAGACAAGGAGGGACGTCAGAGAAGTTGTCCCTGAAGGAAAGGTGTGCTTCTTGGCTACCTGAATAAACCCCAAGCTTGGTCAGAGGTCCTATCATAGAATGTGAATTGCCCTTATGCCTTATGAGGTCACCATGGAACGTGCAGGTTGAGGACTCACTCATAGTCTGCAATTCTAAGCCAAGGAGCCATAAACAGTCTCACTTCCACTCACATCAACACAGACACTTAAGAGTTTAAAGCATTTTCTCCCCGACCCTTGTTCCCTCAAGGGTCCCTGCACTGTCCTAGGTGGCTGTGGAAGGTGATTAGTCTCTCCTTCTGTCCTTAGGGACAGGCCTGTCTATGGTCCTGGGTCCCGGGACCTTACCTTCTTCAGTATACTGCGCAGGAGTTTTGTCCCACTCTACAGGAAGTTTGGGTGCCAGCAGCTATTCCTGAGATGCAGGCCCTCTGGGTGAAGGAGATCACAGAATTCTCAGAAGGTGCCTTCCTGTTTGGTCTGAGGGACACCATGGACTCGGCTGGACCACATTCCCATCCCAGTGGCTCTAAACCACCATGAATGTCGCTTCCTGGCCAATGTACCAGAAGTGTTGTGGGAATCAGGCAAGAAGTGGCAAAGGACACTTAAAGAGTTGGAGAAACTAAAGTTTATTTTATGTGGGTAGGCAGAGGATATCAGCACTCCAGATTCTGAGCATCTTTTACTAATATTTCACAACATTTCTAGGCTGTCTAGTGTCATAAATTTTCTAGTCTAAAATGGTACATAGTTGTGTACAAGGTTTTAAAGAAAGATATATGGTTGTGTGTAAGAGTTTTCAAATGGGAAGTGTGTTTACTAAAGCAAGATGCATTAAGGAAAAGAGGCTCCTTTCACAAGGTCTCTCTATCCATGGAGGAGGAGACTTTACAGGGGCATTTACACTTCAAAGGGAAGTAGTTAGAGCCTAGGGAATGTCCTTTACATTCCAAAAAGTAAGAGTGAATGGAGCAATTAAGTTCCTGGAAAGCCAGCCTGGTTTCCCAAGCAGTAATTTTCTCAGAGTGCCTTAGTTCATTTTTGTATTCAAGCCTGGATTATTTATCCACTATAGCATCAGAAAAGGGACTTTGACTTGACTTCAGGAATTGTGATTATGTTAAGATGGTCTAAATTGACAAGGTTAGTAAATGTATTTTGTCACCTTCATAGGTACCTGGTGGTGGGCAATGTATACAGAAAGTGTTTATGTGAGTTAAGGTGGTAAGGGTTTTATAATCATCACTAGGTAGAGGAGATTAAAGGGAAATTGATGCAATTATACCATTCATAAAATAGGACAAGAGACTTCTCTGGCAGAAAAGTATAAATTATCAATTCATGCTACAATCACTGGAATATTTTATTCTTAGAGTGAAAATGTTATTGTAGTATGTTTCCAAGAAGTCTTAACAAATTAAACTATGATGAAAAATGCAGGTAAACAACTATGCTTTTAGTGCTGTGTGTTTAATGACTACACATAGGGGGCACTTAAATGTAGGACATGCGGATATTTTCTAAAATGTCATTGTGTATATCATACATTTTCTATATAAGACCTATATCACGTTCAGCAGAAATAAAACATGATTGGTAATTTACTTAGGCTTTTCAGAATTTAGCATAGACTGAACTGAATAATATATATCTCCCTTGAAAATCTGTCCTTGCCAGTTTTAAGGTAAACTCTTGAATATGAATACTACTCTGTGACTTGAAAAAGATTAAAATACTATCCTTAAATTGAACTTTCCTTAGTTCTTAACTCTTGATTTTAAAAACAACTCATTCAGATTTATATTTGAAAGTGTTATTCAGATCTTCAGCTAGGATGGTGGCAAGGTCAAGCTTAGTTCTCTCTGGTCCTTTTCAATGCTGTCTTTAGTCACTGAGCACTCTTGTTTCTCATCCATTCATTTTCTCAACGGAGTTACAAGACCAAATTCAAACAATGGACAGATAAGTCTGCATATGATGATAGGTGACAAGCCATTTTCTTGATCAGGAGTTAAATTAAATGCAAATTAATGCAAAACCTTTTCTGCCCCTCATTATAGGAGCTCAAAAAGAGGTCTCAGAGTACATTTGGGCACAAACAGTCTTGAAAACCTGCTAACCATGTCACCTATAGTTACATTTCCTCTCAATTAAAGATGGTTCTTCCAGGTGCCCAATATCCAGCTGGTTTAGTATTTGACTGGCCCAGTCTTTCCCATTCTGGAAATGAGCCCCACCTAATGCCAAATGTCTTCTGATACTTCACTTCCACAATGGCTTCCTCCTATACCCACCTTCTCATGCTGGGTGCCAGGTGAGAACACTGAGCACTTTTCATCCCATGTCTTTCCTTCCTACTGGTGAGATTCCCAGTGAAACCATTTGAATCCAAGCACGTGAAATGCAAAAGCTAAAATGTTAGGCATCTACTATAGCAGGGAGTAATCTCAGCACATGCACCCAGTAAGAACTTGCCTTGCTGTCCAGACCACCATTCTAGTTGGTCAGTACTCTGAGGGCAGACATTGAGAAGTGCAGAAAGGCAGCAATCAGGACACCTCATTTCTGAGTGTCCCAGAGGCTCTTAGATGGCCCTTTTGGACTTTGGAGATTCTGTTCGCAAGTGGTGCACACAAAGATCATGATGGTGTCTTGGATTCATCCATTTGGTGTAGTTTTCTCTGGACAGCTGAATCAGTAGCAGTCAGATGACTGGCAGGTGGGACAAGTACAGGATGGGCATCCTGGATCTTGCCTTTCCTAATCTGGGACTTTCACACTTTCCCTTGGGACTGTTGTTGCCCTTGCTTACATGCCACCTGTTGGCTTCAAGATGCTTTTTGTTTCCACCAAGCTGCTTATATCTCTTGGTACCATTTTTCCCCAAATCTCTTTGCACCCTACTTCAAGTCTTTCCCCACATTACACATCCATTCATCTTCTTAACAGTATCCACTCTCTGCTTAATTTAAAATTTATTACCTCTCTCTTTGGCAACTTTCAAACCTAACTTTCTCCCTTTACCTTTGATTTCAGGAGGTATTTAGGAGATGCAAATCATCTTTATTTTCTGCCCTGTTATTCCTTATAAATCAGTATGATAACTGAAATGAGAGCTCTATCAATGCCTAAGGCCCTTATTTACATTTCCAAGGGCTTATAGACCCATAAACCTAAGCAGGATTACTTAAAGCAAGAAAAATCTATCCTTTCATCTCTCTGGATGTTAAAAGTTGAAATACAGGTATTGGCAGTGTCACCATCCTTTTTAAACTTTTGGGGAAGTAGTCTCCTTCTTTTTAACTTCCAGTACAGTTTAAGAATTCTTTGGATGCAGCTATAGCTCTTCAGTGCTGTTCCTTGACACATGTGTTCTCTGTTCTTTTATCTTCACACAGTCTTTGTGAGTCCTGCTAGATTCCATTACTGGATGTAGGAACCACTTAGCTCTAGTGTGACCTCATTTTAACTAATCTCATCCTCAATGACCCTAACCCACACATGTTCCACTTTGAAGTACTGGTTTTGATCATTCACCATGTCTATCCAGGGACACAAATCTACCCATAAGCGATGTTGAAGAGAAACCAAGACAGAATGGCCTAGGAGATTAAAAAGAATATACTCATTATCTCTTCTATCCTCAGTATGCTAAAAGACAAGAAAAAAGGCAAGATGAGAAAAGAAGACAGGGTAAAAGAAAGCAAAATAAAAGATAAGAAAACAAGATGAGGCACTACTCTATCAAGGACAAATTGCATCTGATAGTTTTTGTCTATAGAAGCTTTGTAGAAGGTTTGGAAATAAGAAAGTTGAGTTTTCCAACTTGTTCTTCCTTTTCAAGAGTGTTTAGACTGTTTGGGAGCCTTTGAATTTCTATACTAACATTGGAAAGAGTTTTTCTGTCAAAACCACATTGCATAAAAAGACATAAGGAATTTGATAGAGATTGCATTGATTCTGTATGCCCCTTTGGGTAGTTATGATGACTTAACAGTATTTTGCCAATCCAGGAAACTCCTTGAATATGATGACAGTTGTTTCCATTAATTAGTTATTTTAAATATATTCCAGCAATGTCTTCTATGTTCTTCCTTAAGTATATTGCACAATTTGTAATTATTTTATAAAATATTGAAAATACAACTGTCACATTGAAGACCTTAGAAGATGGAAGGATATCCCATGTTCTTAGATAGAAAGAATTAATATTGTCCAAATGGCCATACTACCAAAAGCATTATATAGATTTAATGCAATTTCAAATAAAATCCCCAAAACCTTCCTCATAGAAATAGAAAAAGCAATCATGAAATTCATTTAGAAAAATAAGAGACCAGGAATATCCAAAGAAACCCTTACTGGAAGAGTGGAGCAAGAGGCATTACAACAACAGAACATAAACTATACTACAGAGTTATAGTAACAAAAAGGCATGGTATTGGCACCAAAATAAACATATAGGACGATGGTAAAGAATAGAAGACAGACAAACCTACATAAATTCAGTTATATTAGACAAAGTCACTGAAAACATACATTGGTGAAAGATAGCCTCTTCACCAAATGATTGTTTTGATTGAAATGATTCGTATACGAGGTAAACTCTCGTATATGATTCATATACGAGATGATATGATTTCAGTTTCAGGGAAAACTGAAAGTCCATATGCAGCAAAATGAAATTAAATCACTATCTCTCATTATGCACAAAGCTCAACTCAAAGTGGGTCAGCAACCTAGGAATTAAACCAGAGACCTACACCTAATAGAAACAAAAGTAGGCCCAGATTTTCATCAATTCAGAATAGGTCCTGCCTTCCTTAACCAGACCCCTAAACTGTTATAAATAAAATTAAGATTAATAAATGGGATGTATTCAAACCAAAAAATTTCTTCTCAGAAAAGAAAATAAAATAACATGAAGATAGTACACACAGAGTGGGAGAACATTTTTACTATATGCACATCAGACAGAACACTAATCTCCAGGATATATAAAGAACTTAATAAAACTTAGCACCAAAAAATAAATAATCCAGTCAATAAATGGGCTAAGGAACTGAACAGACATTTCTCAGATGAAGATATATAATCAACAAATATATGAAGAAAATGTTCAACTTCTCTAGTAATCAGAGAAATGCAAATCAAAACCACTCTAAGATTTTATCTCACTTTAATCAGAATGGCAATTATAAAGAATAAAAGCAATAATAAGTGTTGATGAGGATGTGGAGAAAAAGGTACACTCATATGTTTCTGGTGGGATTTCAAATTGGTGCAACCTCTATGGAAAGTAGTGTGGGGAATACTTAGAAAACTTGGAATGGAACCACTATTTCACACAGCTATCCTATTCCTCAGTCTATACCCAAAGGAGTTAAAATCAGTGTAGAAGAGTGACACAGCCACATCAATGTTTACAACATTTCTGCCACTCTCTTCTGTCATGACATTCAACCTCACTTTGAACCCCAAGAAATGGAGCCTGCTGTCTAGGAATTGAAATCTCTGAAACCGTGAGCCCCCAAATAAATCTTTCCCCATTTATAGTTGTTCTGGTCAGGTACTTAGTCACAGCAGTGAAAAAAACAGACTGAAACAATGTGTATAATTTTATAGTAACTTACCTCTTCTATTTAATTGACATCAATATAAGCACTGGAAGTCAGCCTTATATTCTATCTATCTGTCCTATAGGTGATTGTCTATTATCTCAAATTAACTCAGGTTATTAATAGAATAAGAAGTTGTACTTCTAATAAGAAGTTGTATTTCTCTAAAGCACCCAGACAGCAGTTCCAAAGTGTTATAAGGAAAATTGTGGTGAGCCGCCTCTGCCGCTTATGCAGATTATGTTCGCCATTACAAGATGGCGCTGGCTCCACTGTGGTATGTGACAAACAACTCCTTATTTGGGAGAGTTGGCGCATGGTTTTTCAGCACCCTATGAGAAAGTTCCACGTGGCAGCTTCGCATTGGGGCTTGAGATGCTTTATTAAGGCTGGGAGGGGCATCCGAGGGATCAGTAGAAGAAATATCAAGGGCCTGAATAAACCGCTGAAAGAAGATTCCCGAGTTGCGTCTTCCTTGCGGGCAAGGGGTCGCGACAGAAAATAAAAAATAAAATTATAAGAGAAAATGCATCTTTAATTGGTATAACAGCTATGAACCAAAAAATATTTTGTAATCACAAACTTCTACTAATTATATATAATATTCCCTGTATATTTTAGACCACAGTAATCTGTATAACAAAAAATCTATTTTTTGAACTTAACTTTAAATTAACTGAATTTTAGTGTATTTTGGACTCATCCTGACATGGAATAAGGTGAGAAGCAGAATCTTAACTCAGTTGAGGAGTCCTCTTGACAATTCTTAGGTCAATATTTTTTTCTGAAACTGATTGTTCCTCTTTCTTAAATATTATTTCATAAAATTTTAATATTGTTTTCTGAGCTTAATGGATAGGAGTTAACACAATCCAACATTACATCTGATACCTGAATTTAAACAACTAGAGATCTCTTAACCACTTTTTTGGGGGGGAATGTGGCAAAATGAATTCATGTTCCACATTTTCAATCTTTAAATAAACTGGGCTTTACTTATTACCTTCCAAAAAGAATAACACAAAATGTCATACAAAATTTATTGATGACAGGTTCTTTTTACCATGTTACAAAATACTAAATGATATAAATAAAATTCTAACTACATGTGCCATTTTTATATATGTGTGAAGGAGACTGCTGATACAGAAAGCCTCAGTCTGAAGAACACCAGTTTGGTAAAATGCACTTCTAAACTTTATATTCTAAAGGCTTGTATACTGGGAATATTATGAATACATCTCATACACAAAGAATCCAACAATAGTTGTTCATTTAACCAGAATTGTACATACACTAATTCCTTTAAGATCAGTTCCCCTAAATATTAGAACCTAACAGACACTGGAAATTATCTTGAGAGATAAGACCAGATTCGTGTTTTAAGAATAAATTATCTTGATAGATAGGAATTGACTAGACCTTTAAGAAGCCCTTGCTATTTCAACAAATAGAGAATTAAATTTCGGGTTTTTGAGCTTCAGAGGAAAACCTCATACATAGGATACTTTTGACCACTTACTTTTCCAAGATTTTGTATAACCAAAAGTTAGATATAAGGTGTGGATTTTGTAAGGTATGGGGGGGGTTTACTTTAGATTTCCTCTGGAGACTATTTTCCTATTATGACAGTTGGGAATCAGGCCAGGTTTGGAAGTAGATGCCTATAATTAATTTTTTAAAAATTTGATTAGGTCTTTCCCATTATAATTTTGAGGATGAGGCTCCCTTCTGAACAAAAATTAAAATGAATGAAAGAGAACAGAACATGGATGCCTGAATAAAAGAAACTTTCTTTTTGCCTACGAACATATCCCTGAACCGGGAGGGGTCAGCAGTTTTTGCCCTCCTGCCATAACTTATGAATTTAACTGTTGTCTTACCTGCATTGGCACAATTTTTCTCCTCCTTCATGGGTGCGTAGTCATGAAAAAAACTGCAAGTCTCTGGATTACCCACCCTTACTGTGTGACTTATTAATCTGGAAGAACATGAGACTCTTAGATGCCTTCTTTTCCTGTCTGTACTGAGCCTAACATTAGTTAATAAACTTTTTGTGGGGGAAGTACTGGGCCTCATTCAGAATGAAGAATCATAGCTGGATACTATTTTCATTTGGGGTACAATTTGCATTTTCTTCTTAGTCCTATCCATGGGGGAACTTCAGAATATTTTTCTGCTTTAATAAAACAGGCTAAGCTGCAGAATTGTATTAAAATTTATATTTCACTCTGACAGCTACGATTTTCTATTGGAGATTTTGTATTGAGACCATGTTTGGCAGAAGAAGAAAATGAGGCACTTTTTCTTGAGCATCTGTGGGTTAACCTTGCTTCACTTTTACAGTATGCAGGCTAGTGGTGAACCTAGCATAACTGTTTTGAACAAAGATGCCATCTCTGTATGAGAAAACAGAACTCAGGCATCTGCAATAGAAAAACTGCCCACTTTGCTAGGGACATCTACCTAATGAGCTTCTCATGGTCAGCAAACCCATCTCTCATTTTCAATTTTCTGCTGAATTTATTGCTGCATTATCAGCAAGAATGCAAAGTTTCTTTTGACATACACCAAAGACGCAAGGTATTCAGACTCAATGGTGATTACTGATTTTCCTCTGCCACTATAAAATTTTCGAATGTGATGCCCCAGATTTTCCTCTATTAACCAAGGTCTGAGAAGTCTGTACAAGACCAGAGTCACTTGGGGTAAAGGATGAAACAAAACAGCTTACACTTGGTATGTGCCAGAGGAATCGTCAGAGGCCAAAGAGGACATCTAGTGGTTGTTGAATGCTTAATATCCTTTTCCTCAAGGAATTTTTAAGAAAGAAGTAAATTAAAAGATACATGCCTTTCTTTATGGATCATTCCATGTAACATGTCTGTCTCTCAGTGGCTAGAGTCTGATCGAGGAGGGAATGGAGATGCTCAGGAGGTGCATGCAGAAGGAGGAAAATGTGGTCGGCTCACAGGTGGGATATGTGTTACTGGGGCATTTGCACAGCTTTGCCTAATTGACCAATCACCATAGGTTACCCAGTGGGCTGTCAGGAGAGAAGGTGGGGGGAGAGTCATTGAGATTCACCAGGGAGGGCTCTAGCCAGAATCTTGAAAATGCTTCTCTCCTGTGCTCAACAACTCACATACAAAGACAGATCAGAATCAGGGCAAACTCTTTCCTAGCTCCAGACAAGCTCAGAACCAGGATTGGAGAGTAGGAAATGACCTTTTCAGAGCCCATCATGCCTAACCCACAGGGCCAGTTATTAGGAGGCATAAAAACCCATAAAACCTTTTTGGCCCAATTGTAAGTTTAGGCAGCCTATGCTTATTGCATCTAAATAACTGATGAGTACCCAAAGTATCATCCAAAGTGAAACAGAAAGATGTACCTCAGAAAGACATAAGGTGCAGAGGAGCTTATCTTGGTGATGATCCCAGGAGAGCCTCCACCTGATACTGTTCTTGGAGATCAGGAACAGGTCCTTGTTCCTCAGTGTTGAAGATAAACACCTGACAAATGCTGAGACCAATGAATAAAGCAATATTTATTTCAGAAAATAATCAGCCTCCACTCCCTCGAATCAATGGGTTGTTAATCTCTGTGATTATGCTCCTGGGCACTCTGTATTATTAACAATTTAGCTTCATATCTCTCCCCTTAGGAAAGTAGATGGAGAAGAAAGAGAAGGTAAAATTAAAAGAGGGGTGTTGGAAGGCTGGGGACACAAGCCAGAGAGCTCCCTCCACAAGCAAAATGGAGGAATAAAGAAATTAAAGGAAAATACATTTTTACAATGCTTTAAGTATGTCTGGGTACAGAAAGTTTAGAGGTGAAAAACACAGCCTGACTAAAATGAAAGTTAGGTTACATAATATCCTTTTGCAGGGAAAAATCTGCCTCTCTCCTGGCTGTGAGGGGAAGACAGAGAAATAAACCATTTACAACTGCTGCACAAGGACCAGCAGTTAGGCAGGTGATTCCTGGCAAACATGTGTTCGACCCAAAATACTGGCCTAGGAAAACCACACTGCATGATACAGAGTGTGCCTGAGTAGGAGAAAAGCAAAAGTGAAGAGCAGTTACACAGGGGATTACTGGTCTGGATTCCACCAGGCTCTCCCCGTGCCCTTTCAATCTGGTTCCTTGCAGGACGGTCTGCAAAAGTGCAGGGATGGCATAGATTGAGTTTGGAGACTGAACTCAAGAACAGAATTCATGGTATTCACAGGTGGCATAGTGGACTAAGAATTGGCTCCTCCATCACATGAGTGAAACACAAGGGAGATCCCTAGGGTGAAGTCTTCCAGTGTGGACTGATAATTGCTTGGCCCTGGAGGTGCACTGATTTGAAATGTGCAGACCAAGTGGCATTCAATGAACAAACTACAGCCAACCTTAGCCTACACCCCACCTCCAAAATCTCACCTACATGATTACCTCTCTCACTCTGGCAACTCTACCCTGAGGGTGGAGTAAGCATCACACTCCAGATGACCCCACATAACAATGCTGAGAAGGGAAGCTGAGAATCTAAGGAACACCAATGAAAACAACTCTTTAAGTTTTTTACTGAGACCTTTTCTTTTATTTTTCTTTATTTCCGTTCTCTGTTGAATTTTGATCCTAATGTTTCATGGACATTTATACATATTAATATTTGATTTGTCTCATTTATAGCACTTTTAAAGTCAGGTATTTTTCATCATCAGTGTTTTGAGGGCAAAGATGTTTGATTAGTATATTTCAGTTTTGATTTTCTTTTTTATATTTATTTTTATTTTTTAAAAGTTTTACTTCATATATATTTTTTCTCTCATGTATCTGTTTTCTTTGGTTCTTTCTTTTTTTTTTTCCTGTTACCAGCTGATCACTATTGTTCTCTTTCACTATTCCTTAATTCTTACTTCTATCTTCTTTCCTAATCATCACATCCTACATCTTTTCTGTTCTCTCCCTGTCCACTATTTGAAATTGTAAACCCTTTTGCAAACATACTATTTTTATTGAAGACAATAACTGATCATATCATTTATGTTTATTGTTACAATTAATATCATAGACGCCATAGCAGAAACTACTCAGTTTAATGTTGTATACTCTTTGCCTTCATTATTGCTATTATTTGTATTCTACTGAATCAAAAGGTCCTGAAAACCTTCAGGTATACTGTAAATCCACAGGGCAGAAACTCTACTACCTCAGATATATATACTATTAGATGAATAGACAAACAAACAATATGAAAAAGCAGGTAACAAAGCACACCAAACAAACCAAGATACTTCAATGTCAGAATCCATGTACACCATGGTGGAAGAAATATCAGAGAAAAAGTTTAGAATGTATATAGTTAACCTGATCTACAAGATAGAGGATGATGTAAGAAGTGTAATCAGAGAGAAAATACAGAAATTAAAAGATAAACAAATTCAATAAAGAGATATTCTTAAAGAAAACCAAGTAGAAATCTTGTAAACAAAGGAATTAATAAACCTAATTTAAAATTCAATGTAAAGTATCAACAACAGACTAGACCAGGTGGAAGACAGAGTTCCAAGAAATGAAGACAAAATGTATAACCTGGAAAATAAAATTGAGCCTAGAGAAAACAGGTTAAGACACCATGAACAAAATTTCCAAGAAATATTGGATAACATAGAAAGAACAAAATTAATACTTAGCAGGATAAATGAAAGCTCAGAGACACAAACAAAAAAAATGAACAATATTTTCAATGACATAATATCACAAAATCTTACAAACCTAAAGATTGAAGTGGAAAATCAAATACAAGAGGGTTAGGTGACAATAAATATACAAAATTACAACAGACCCACACCAATATATATTATTATGAGAAATACCTAATACACAGTAAAGATAGAATGTTTAAAACTGCCAGAGAAAAAAGATCACATTTAGAGAGAAACTGCAGATGATTTCTCAATGCAGACCCTCAAAGCTAGGAGGACTTAGAATTATGTGTACCAAGGACTGAAAGAAAATGGATGCCAGCCAAGAATACTTGGCCCAGCAAAATTAAGCATTGGAGTTGAGGATTAAACAAAAATCTTCCATGATAAACAAAAGTTAAAAGAATTCACTGTTGGGGATGCAAATCAAGTCAAGATGGCACCTGGCACTTTGCCAGGAGAAGTGGTTTGTGAAGCAACACCAGCAAGCCATTAAGATGATGAGGGTTCCTTATTGGCTGACTGCTGTATCTAGATTATGTTAATTAAGTTAAGCTATGTGTAATTAGTTAAGCATATATATCTCTGCTGTCAGGCAGAGAAGCGGCTCCTGCTACTTTGGGTGCCCGCTACTTTGAGTTCTCACTCAGTTCCCGCTGAGTTCACTCGCAATAAAATAGTTCCCGCTTCAACCTTCAAGTTGCTTGTCACCTCTCGGTTATTTTGCCCAGCCCGACTTCGGCAATTCACAACTAGAAATCTTGCTCTACAAAACATACTCAATAAAATATTTCACAAAGAATTGAAAAATAAATTGAAAGCCAGCAAAGGGAGGAACAACACAAGAAGAATAGTCAATCAAAGGAGGAACAAATTCAAATTAAAAACCAGAAATAAATCAAATTGACTGAGAAAAAAAAGTATTTCTCATTGGATAACATTGGATGTAAATGGCCCCAAATCATCAATCAGAAGAATATAGACTGGAGGACTGGAATAAAAAACAAGACTCAACAGTATGCTGCCTCTAAGACAATTACTTCATAGGCAAAGATATTCACTGACTGAAGGTAAAAGGATGGGGGAAAACCTATCATTATATACAAGCAGGGGTTTCCATCCTCATATTAGATAAAATTGACTTCAAGCTAAAGGTGATCAGAAGGGATAAAGAAGGATATTTCATAGTTCTTAAGGCAATTATACATTAATAAGACATAACAATCATGAGTATTTATGCTACAAACATTGGAGCACCTATGTACATCCAATAAAACCTTCTAGATTTCAAGAATCAAATAGAACATAACACAATAATACTGGGTGACTTTAATATACCCTTTTCCCCACTGGACAGATCCTCCAAACAAATACTAAATAAAGAAGCTATAGAAATTTAAAGTTAATTAATAATATAGACTTAACACTCATATATAGAATAATTCATACATCAATGACCGAATACACTTTCTTCTCAGCAGCACATGGATGCTTCATTAAAATAGACCACATCTTAGTCCACAAAGCAATTGTTAGCAAATCCAAAAAATAAAATAGAGATAATACTTTGTATTCTATCGGATCATAATGGAATGAAATTAGAAATAAAGACAAAATAAAAAGTAGAAGCTACTCTAACAGAGGCTTGGAGGCTAAATAATATTCTATTGAATGGTCAATCAATAGCAGAAGAAATCAGGAATGAAATAAAAAAATATTAGAGGAAAATGAGAATAGTGACACAACATATCAAAATCACCAGAACACTATTAAGGCAGTTATAAGAGAAGAGTTCATTAAATGGAGCTCATTAATTAAAAGAATAGAAAGTCAACAAATAAACAGCCTAACATTACATCTTAAAACCCTAGGGAAAAAAAGTAGAACAAATCAAAATAAAAGCAACAGGAGATAGGAAATAAGCAAAATCGGAGCTTAAATCAATAAAATTGAAACAAGAAATACAATTCAAAAATTCATGAAAAACTTGGTTCTTTCAAAAAATAAATAAAATCAATAGACACTTGGCCAAACTAATGAAGAAAAAGAGAAAATTCAAATTACTAAAATTTATAATAAAATATCACAATTGACATTACTGAAATAAAAATGATAATCAAGAACTATTTTGAAAATGTATACTCTAATAAAATATAAAATCTTAAAGGTATTGATAAATTTCTAGAGACATATGACCTACACAAATTGAATCAGGAGGACATAGAAAATTTAAACAGATCAATTTTCAGGAATGAACTTAAAGATGACATCAAAAGCCTACCAAGAAGAAAGGCCCAGAACCAGACAGATTCACAGCAAAATTCTACTTGACCTTCAAAAAGGACTAACACCAAACCTCATTTTAACAAATCCCAACTACAATGACCCAAATCACATATGTGCCACTGTGCAGTACTGGTGTTTATGATTAAAATGTGTCTATTTAGGGACATAATTCTATCCATACAGAAGTTGAGGCAAACTCAACACAGAATGGCCCAAGAGAGTGGAAAAAACATACTTATATTAAGAGCTCTCCCAGAACAAAGAGCAGATAATGTGGATCAGTCAGTACCTATGTGCACATGGGTGACTCTGTTGTATCTATTATACATGACACTGTTGCAGCTTGGTTGCAACTCTATGATATTGAATACACAATCAGAGTGTATGCTACCATATAGAAGAGATAAAGGTACTAACATGTACAGGGTGTCTAAAAAATTATATATAAGGCAGTGTCTTGTGGTGTTCAAAGATCATTCTTTGGGCGCCAATCCACTGTTCCAGTAACACTAACAATCACTGATGAAATCCCCAGTGTCCTGTCTTTTTGTGAGAGTGATATTTCTTCAGGATTCACACATAAGAATCAGAGACAGTGATTTTTACCTTCCTCATTACTGAGAATCAAGCCTTGGATGCAGGGAGAGGTGAACTTGCCTTGAACTAGTGGACCAATCGATTCATAGGGGATCACCCAACCCTACTGGCTTGCAGGAGCAAGGACTCCAGTAACACAAAAGGGTCCCAGGAGCCAGTGCAGGATCAGACAAATAGGAACCAGGTTTCAAGAGGTCAACCTGCTCCTCTGTGGTAGAAGGGAATCCTGATTGCCTTCCACATATATACAAGTAGTCTCAATCGTATGAGCCAAAACAGTATCTCTAAGGTCCTTGGGCTGGCAACACCGTTTGAGTGTGAGGAAATGGTGAGTTAATGAGATGGATTGATCTTGAGGTGTGTGGAAAGTCTTCATCTGTGGGTCTGTGGGGATCCTCATACAGCTTAAGACAGCACCAGGCTCTTTATAAGGTCTAGATGCCTGGTCTGGTTGGGGATTTATACCTAAAGAACCCAGAACGCCCTAACAAATTCCCCTATAACACTGAACTTGGCAAGACATGATCCTCAGCCACATTGGCTGAAGGTTTGTCTGTAAGAGAACTGTAAAATTAGAATAGTTCAGGTGAAACCTACCTCAAAAGGCTGCCTAGAAGCTCAAAAGCCCATTCTATCTGAAAAGCCTGAGGAGATCCCTCACCTTATGCACCACCGTATTTGCCAATGCCACCTGCACCCCCTGTACCTATTGCAGCTGGAATTCCACTAGAAAATGATCATACCCTTGAGGACACACCTCCCACAGACCACCCAAAATGACCCTGACTGTAACCACCCCAGAATGAGCAGTTTAAAGCTTGTATATTCTGGCTGGGGAGCACCAGGAAGACTCTGGAAGCTCCTCCTAATAGATACCAAGATGCTATATAGATGCCACTGAGAAAAACATGGGCCCATCAAGATTTTCAAGTTCATGGGGTGGAGGGTGGGGGGCAACACACAATATATCAGCCCTTTACCACCACTGATCTGAACTGAAAAATGTATATGCCCTCCTTCACTGAGAAACCTCTGGCTATTATTGATTGTAATCCGTCATTCAAACCCACAATTCCAATTGGACTGATTGCCACTAGCTACTACAGACTAACCTTGAAGAATGCCACTGAATTACCCAGGTCATGTTAAAGTGGTTGGACTAACACACCTCAGCAGAAACCATGAAAACCCAGGCTTACGTCCGGAGCCAATTCCTGATGAAGATGCCTGATAAAACTCTGATGATGACCAGGGATTTGAGATGCTTGACCATTATCAAAAACATTCTTTTAGGGGGCTGGGGTTGTGGCTCAGTGGTAGAGCACTCACCTAGGATGCATGAGGCACTGGGTTTAATCCTCAGAACCACATATAAATAAAATAAAGATATTGTGTTCACCCTAAAACTAAAAAAATAAATATTAAAAAAAAAGGTTCTTTCAGGTAGCATGAAGGAAAGAGGGAAGAGGGCCATGAATGTGAAAAAGACCTCAGGAGTGATCCAGGGACCTGAGGAAAGCCCACGTCAATTTTATGAGAGGCTATGTGAAGCATTCTGATGTTACACCCCATTCAACACAGATGCAGCTGAGATCAGCAAATGGTTAATGCAGCTTTATTCTTAATTGGGCCAATAGAGACATTGAGCATAAACTATAGAAGTTAGAGGGCTTCGCTGAAATGAACGCCAACCAACTAATGGAGGTTGAGACAAATGTTTTTTGTCAACCAACACCAAGAAATCCATGTGAGACAGACTGTAAAATAAAGGGGAAGGGAGGTCAGCTTGCCACTGCCCTCTTGAATAATCAGGACCCTCCTGGAGAGCTGAATCTATAGGCAAATGTAAAGGCCAGAGAAGGAGCCAACAAGAAGACCTGCCTCATCCAGAGGTGAGATTAGGATGGGACCAGTGTGTCCATGGCCATCAATAAGGTCATTGGAGGAATGAGTGCCTCTGATAGTTAGAGGATTATCAGCTCTACCCTGAACAAAGAGGGAGAAACCAAGTCATTCAAGAACTATACCAATAGCTGTAGTGACCATATAAATTCCTTGACATTGATTTTGTTGGATTAGCCACCATGGGAAACTGTGAGGAAAACTAGAAGAAACCAGCTCCATTTTCTTAGATCCCCAGGAGCCTCTGGTATGAATGACTGTGGGGGGCAGCCCATGAACTTCATAGTTGATATGGGGCAGAGCATTCTACCATGACTCAACTTAGGGCCCCTCTCTCAGAGATAAGCCACCATTATGGGAGCCACAGGTTGCCAAACTTGTTGCTTGTTATTATTGCCTTGACAATGCAGTTTAGGTGGCCATGATGTTATCCACAAATTCCTATACCTCCCTGACTGGCCTGTGACATTAATGGGTGGAGTCCTATTAGGAAAACTGAAGGCTCAGATGAATTTCAACTCTTATGGCCAAGTTGCCCTGACACTAGGGAAACCAGAAGTAAAAATCCTGACTCTTGGTCCCCTATAGAGTAGAGTGGTTCCCCTACAGTCTCACAGAAAGGCCACAGCAGGGACCTGAGCTTCCTTTCAAGGTGCCTGGTGTGTGGGATGAAGACAGTCCTCCTGTACTGGCCTGAAACATACCCCCAATAGGAATAGTACAAAGCAAGGGCTAAGCTTACTCACCAAAAACAATATTTCATTCCTTGAAAGGAACAAATTGGGATCCAGAGGCAACTAGAGAGACTTCTGGGTATGGAATTCCCCACACCTGACAGTAATCCTGGAACATACATCTCTTGCCGATTCCAAAGCTGTGAGTGGATGACTATCAGCTGGTTCAGGACCTATGAGACATAAACCAAGCCACTGTTATCCTACACTCAGTGGTCCATAACCCCTCTGTCTCATATCACTGAAGCTGCCTTCTTCATACTTCTGGTCCTCAATAATGCCTTCTGTATCTGCCTGGACTCTCTGAGTCAACCAACCTTTGCCTTCCAGTGGAAAAATCCTGAGAACAGTGACAAAGGAAGGCTGACATGGACTTTGTCAAGGATTGAAAATTTCTCTTACCATTTTTGGCACCATGTTATTCTCTGATTTAAAAGCCTCCCCAGAAGACCAACATAGCTCTAAGCTGATATAACATGCTGTCCAGACAGAAACAGGAGCATTGCTTCTGTTTATTATTTACTTATTCCGAATATTGCTTCTCATCCTCACATGGGAAACTGGCTACAAGGTTTCAAGGAAAAAGATCCCAAACTGTCTGAAATAGTCAAATGCCTTGGTTTTTACCTATGCCACAGAAAATGTCGACTCAACCTGGAGAGAAAACAGGCCATCTGCTCAAATCCTGGTTCTGTCAACATGATGCCAGGTTTGCCATTTCCTCAAAGTCACAGGTTTCAGTAGTATCTGGATCCTAACTTCTCTGTCTTGGCAAATCCACTTTATGAGGCCACAAATAGGAGAAATGAGAACCTGTGTTATGTCCAAGCCTTTCTCTTTTTATGTATATGAGTATACTGGCATTGCAATTGATGTCCTGACCCAAATATTGATAACATGGCATTGTCTAGAAGCATACCTCTTTAAGCAACTTCATTATGTCACCCAAAGCTGCCCACCCTGCCTACAAGCACTTATGGCCATAGCCCTTTTAATACCAGAGGCTGAAAAACTGACTATGGGACAAGAATTAATGGCCCAAATCCTGCACTCAGTCCTGGCATTAATGTAATATAAAGGGCAATGTTGGTTGAGTAACACCTGGATGGTCAGGTATCAGGAAATGCTATGCACAAATTCATAATCTACCTGGAAGTAGTGCAGTCCTTAAACCCTGTGACTCAACTGCCTGTGGGGCCAAGTCAACAAGATCCTGACTTCATCAAAGTTATGAATGAGGTATTTTCTAGCCAACCAGACTTATCAGATCAGCCTCTCAAAAATACTGGTTCAGAGTACTTCTCCAATGGTAGCAGTTTGGTGGAAGAGGGAGAATGCCTCTTTAGGACCCCCATGGTGACCCTAAATTCCACCATGGATGTGAAATGTCCATCAAAAGGAACCTCAGCACAAAAGGTTGTGCTGTTTGAGGTTATCATGTTGACCCAAGCCCTTCAACTGGTGGCAGGGATGTGTGTCAATATGTACACAGACTTTAAATATGCGTCACCACTCTCCATGTACATGGTGCTTTATATAAATAAAAAGGCCTAATCTACTCAGGAGGGAAAGAAAGTAAGGTAAAGGAATTCGTGAACTCTTAGATGCTGTTTGAGTTCCTAAAGAGGTGGCAGTCATGCATTGTTGGGGACATCAAAGGGGTATGACACAGTCACTGAGAGAATCATAAAGGAGACCAAGAAGCAAGTTTATGGACTCCAAGGGTCCATCAGAACCAATGACCTTCACTGCTGCCATGTTCCTTAATATACAAGTATTATGCGACCCAAGTTACTAACAACTTGAGAACACCTGGTAAAAGAATGCAATGTCCACCTCCTAAAGCCTCTTTGGATGGGTCTTTTCAGTGCCATTTTATCCACCCCTCCTGTAATGCAGGTGGCCCAGGTGGTTCCCTGAATTCACCACGGCATAGTGAAACCAGCTTCTTTTGATGGAGTGTGTTCTTGATTAGGCTGCATTGTGCAATGTGATCATCCAAAACAAGTGAGCTGCATCCTGAGAGACCTGCAAGGACAACAGCCCTGCTTTAAGTCCTCATGGAAACAGACTAATCTATGCACTGTAGTAGCTTGAGGAACCAGGTGCCTCTCAGGATAAACAGACTGTTCTTATTATCTATGTTAGTCTTTCCACTGTAATGTTTTGACCCAGTCACTCCCTACTCACTCTATTGCTGTAGTCTTCACATTAATTGTGCTGAAAGATTATCAGAGACTGATCAGGTCACCAGCACTGGGTTGAAAAGCTTCTAATTCAGTCTTTCACCGAATTTGATAGAATGTTTCATTGCTATTTGCAATGTCTGATCTGGCTCCCATCTGTACACTTAAGTCCCTCATCCTGTGACTTATGCCTTTGCATGACTCTATCAGGCTAAGACATTGCCATAGCCTTATTTTACCATACCCATTTCTCCTCTCAAGGAAAATTCTCAGGGACCTGCACACATAAGACCACCTATTCTATCTGCCAACAAGGGGATCAATATACTTATTTTGACGCTCAGTATTCCCCATCTGAGGAATGTCTGGAAGTCCAAAGCTCACAGGAAGGCAATGGGAACAGGGCCCATAAGTTTACAAATTTCAGCTTGCTAATCTAAAGCAACCAGTGTCAGTACCTTTTGATGCATGTGGGGTCATGAACAAGGCTTGGGCAAATGTTGTGAACCAGAATATTTAAGCCATATCATGTGAAGATTTATATTGGGGAAGTGGGTGCACTCCTACTGTAAGAAGTAAAATCAACAATCAATAAATGAGATAGATTAAGACTGAAAAGCTTTTTCTCAACAAAGGAAACAATAACATGGAGAAAGAACCTACAGAATGGGAGAAAATCTTTACCACATGCATCTCAGAGAAATCACTAATCTCCAGGATATATAAAGAACTCAAAAATATTAACACCAGAAAAACAAATAACCCAATCAATAAATGGGCCAAGGAGCTGAAGGACACTTCTCAGAAGAAGACATACAATCAATCAACAAATATATAAAAATGTTCAACATCTCTAGCAATTAGAAAAATGCAAATAAAAACTACTCTTCATCTCACTCCAGTCAGAATGGCTGCTAATTAAGAATACAAACAACAATAAGTGTTGGCCAGCATGTGGGGGAAAGGCACACTCATACATTGCTGGTGGGACTGCAAATTGGTGCAGCCAATATGGAAAGCAGTATGGAGATTCCTTGGAAAACTGGAAATAAAACCACCATTTGACCTATCTATCCCTCTCCTCGGTCTATACCCAAAGGACTTAAAAACAACATATTATGGGGACACAGCCACATCAGTGTTTATAGCAGTACACAATTCACAATAGCTAAACTGTGGAACCAACCTAGATTCCCTTCAGTAGATGAATGGATTAAAAAATGTGGCATATTTACACAATGGAATATTACTCAGCATTAAAAGAGAATAAAATAATGAAATTTGCAGGTAAATGGATGGAGCTGGAGAATATAATGCTAAGTGAAATTAGCCAGTTCCCCAAATCCAAATGCCAATGATTTCTCTGATTTAAGGATGCTGATTCATAATATGCTGTGGGGGAGGGGATGGGAGGATTAAATAAACTCTAGATAGGGCAAAGGGAAAAAGGGGAGGGAAGTGAAGTGAGGGGGCATAAGGGTAGGAAAGATGGTGGAATGAGATGGTCATCATTACCCTAAGTACATGTATGAAGACACAAAGGATGTGACTCTGTGTACAACCAGAGATATGAAAAATTGTGCTCTATATGTATAATACAAATTATAATGCATTCTGTTGTCATATATAACAAATTAAAATTTAAATTAAAAAAATAAAGACAAAGGAAAAAGAAATAACCCAGTGAATAAATGAGCTAAGAAACTGAACAGACACTTTATAGAAGAAGAAATACAATTGATCAAACAAATATATTTAAAAATGTTCAACATTTCTAACAATTAGAGAAATGCAAATCAAAACTACTGTAATATTTCATCCCTCCAGTCAGAATAGCAATTATCAAGAATGAAAGCAACAATAAGTGTTGGCAAGATGTTTGTAAAAAGGTACATTCATACATTGCTGGTGGCACTGCAAATTTATGCCACTAGTATAGAAAGCAGTATGGAGATACCACAGAAAACTTGGAATGGAACCATCATTTGACCCCAGTTATCTCACTCCTCGATTTGTACCTAGAGCACTTAAAATCAGCATACTATATTGACACAGCCACATGAATGTTTATTACATTTCAATTCACAATAGCTAAACTATGGAACCAACCTATACACCCTTCAACAGATGAATGGATTAAAAAACTGTGGTATGTATACACAATGGAATATTACTCAGACTTAAAGAAGAATGAAATTGTGTCATTTGCTGATAAATGGATGGCATTAGAGAATATCATGCTAAGTTAAATAAGCCAATCCCAAAGAACAAAAGGCCAAATGTTTTCTCTGATATGCAGATGCTGATTCATAATGCAGGGTTAGGGAAGAATGGAGGAACTTTGAATTGGACAGAGGAGAGTGAATGGAGGGGAGAGATTTTGGGGGTTGGAAAGGTGGTGAAATGAGATGGACATTATTACCCTATATACATGTATAATTGCACAACTGGTGTGACTCTGCATCATGTATAGCCTCAGGAATGAGAAGTTGTTCTCCATTTGTGTACAATGTGTCAAAATGCGTTCTTCTGTCACATACAACTAATTAGAACAAATTAAAAAAATCTAAGAATAAAAAATATTGGGGGGGATTAAAAACTCTCATAAGTGTTGTGGTTTTAATGCTGAGGCCTGTGTATTCCAACATGCCTGTTAGCCTTGGTTATAATTTCTCCAATCAGTTTCATGGAGGGTATGATTGAAAAGAAAAGAGCAACTTATGTCATGATTTTATATAAATATAAGCTGTTGAATCAGGATGATACTATTTGTCACTGAGAAGATTCAAATCTAAAATAGGGGGATGTAGTAAAGTGTCTCCTCTTACTACATTTAGTTTTTATGGCAATTGTATGACTTTGTCAAGCAATGTGGCACAGTCAGTATATATGGGCACATTCATGACTCTGTCACAACTCTATTAAGTGCAAAACTATTGAAATTATCTTGCAACACCATAGTATAGAATATCCCATCAGAATGTTGTAACATATAGGAGAGGGGAAAGGGTTAACATGTAAAGGGGAGACTAACAGAGGGTATCTAAGGCAATGCCCCATGAATTTTGGGTTTCAGCATTTAATAAGAATCTGCTGGCCCAATGCCAGCACTGATAAAATCTGTTTTCTGCTGAAAGCCCCAGTTTCCTGTATTTTTGTGAAAGAATTCTGCAACATGCTCATTAACTATTCTACCTTCCTCTATGCAGGACATGATTTGCCTGTTTTATCTACAGCACCTTTGAATCCTTCAACATTATTCTTCTTTAACAGGAATGATTTGGCTACTTGAGAAACCTTGACTTTTCACATTAATATTGGAAAGAACTTTCTTGTCAAAAACTTGTGGTATAAAATGCCTGTAGGATTTTTATAGAGATGACATTAAATCCTAGACCACTTTGTCATATCTCTTAACAACATTAAGTCTTCTGAGCTGGGTGTCATGGTGCACACCAGTAATTCCAGTAGTGGGAGGCTCAGGCATGAGGATGGTGAGTTCAAAACCAACCTCAGCAAAAACAAGATGCTAAGCAACTCAGTGAGAAAGACCCTCTCTCTAAATAAAATACAAAATAGGGCTGGGGAAGTGGCTCAATGGTCAAGTGCCCCTGAGTTTAAATGCCCATACTCTCCTCCCAAAAAAGTCTTCTGCCATCCAGGAAACACCATGAATTAGATGGTAGCTGTTTCTTTAGTTTATTTCTTCCTTAATATTGAAAAAAGAACTCTGAGAAGGTTCTAATTTTCTCCACTTTGCCAATTTCCTTCTGGGCTCTTGTCCTACAAATTTTAAAGAATAAAACCCACACACAATAATAAAGAGTAAAATGAGCAGAATATACTTGAGTGAAAAAAGAAAGAACTCCTACCATGCATGAAGGGGTCAGATAGCAGAAAAATATGTTTTAGTGTGCTAGTTTAAGAGTTTATATACAGTTCTGAGTACATCTCGAAACAAAATCTATGTTAAACAGACATTGAAAATAACACCAAAATCATTGCTTAAAAAAAATCTATGTAAAAGGGCATTAAAAATAGCACCAAGGATATCCCCTTCCTACAATTACCATGAGAGTTCTAACAGACCTTCCTGTTTCCCATCTGGAACAAAAGAGATGGCTGGAGGTTCACCCACAGATGAACCACGGGTGATTTTTCTTCTTCTACCAGTATCTTTATCTTTGTAAAACCTTTGGTCCTGGCTTTTCCCGTATCTTTTACTTTGAAATAGGCCATGATGATATTCATTAATATTTCTATCAGTTTGTCTCCACCTGTGGCATCTGCATTTTAACAAAATTTCAATTGAGTTCCATTATTTCTGATTCCTGACCATTAGCTGTTCTTATTCAGTATCTTTCATCAATATTTGGTAGGATTCACCTGAAATACATAACAAAGTTGTCAGCTATTTTAGACTGCATTGAAAATGTCACTGTTATTCCAATATTGATTTGGATGTTCAGTGATAACCAGTTTCATTTGTTGGTTATTTTCCTTTTTATGGAAATTGTTTACAACTGTTAAGAGATGTTTTTCAGGCATCAAGTTTTTACACATAATATTATATCATCTACAGGCACAGAATATTATATTGCTTTCAATCAAAATTTTACCTCCTTCTCCCCTTTTTCTAATACCTAATTGCTCTGGTAAGGCACTTTTTACCCTGCCTAATTTAGAAATTCTCATGAGTTGCTGTATGTACAAACACTTGATTGCTTTTTTGACTGACTACTGTTCTACAATATGAATGTATGATAGTTTGTTTAAAAAATCACTGTATTTTGACTACAAGTATATATTAGAAAAAGATAAATTTCCAATGGATCCAGCTTCAATAATCTGGAATCTATTCCCTAATAGCATGACCTGTGCTTCAGATCTGTCCATTCTCTTCACAATCAGTCAAGGCAGTTAACTGTGACCAGTGATTTCCTGGCATTATAGCACATTTAATTACCTTAGAAAGGTTTTAAGAAAATTTCCAATGATTAAATTACATAATGAAACAACTAAATCAGAGTGCCTCTGCTGTTCAGCCAGGCATTAATATTTTGAAATATCCCCTTATGTGTGCTGCAAAGTTGACAATGTACTGCCCAGCCACTGTCCAAAGAACCTATTGCAATATCTGAAGGGCATTTCAACTGCTCCTGTTTCAAACACAATAGACATCTGTGTAACTTTTATGTATACACCAACCAAGAGCTAAAATGTCTCAAGTGTCTGAAAACACAATCTTCTTCTATCTGCTCTTCCCCTTATTTGTAAATGCCTGTTCAGCTAAGAGTTCACACAAATATCTATCACAAGGTAAAGCACAAAGGGAGAAAAAAGATAGAGATAAAGAAATTGATTTTTCTTCTCACTACCAGTATCTTTACCTTTATAAAAACCTTTAGTCCTGGCTTTTTCCATGCACTGTTGTGGTGGTGCCTTAGATTATTAAGTATGTGAGTGGGAGATCTAAGTATGTACACCAGGGAATAGAAAGCCACTTTTACCAAAATTCTCCTGTACTCAGAGGAGAGACAAGCTCTAAGTTTAGCTAACCATGCAATGTATCACTAATGGTGTTACAGCAAAAAACACTGAATACTGAGGTACATAGGTGTCTAGATGTGCTAAGTGGAATCTTAGTGCTAATATGCAAGGGTTCAAGACCAAGCTAAAACTGTGGTATTTCTTTGTTTTATCTCTGAATTTTATTAAATTTTTTCTTTCTTTCTTTTTTTTAAATTTTTTGCCTATAAGACACTGTGCTGATAAATTATTGGCTGTTGCACAAAGAAAAATTGTCTCAAGACAAGTCTTTAGCATTTCAAAGTACATAATTGGGTCACTTCCAAACACGAAAGAACCCTCATTTGAAGAGTCAAATAACCTTTGGGCATAAATATCTAAATGACACAGATTTAGTGCACTCTCTGGTGGCTAGTAAATAACACATCAGTAAGACAAAGTGTGTACATTTTAACATAAGCAAAAAATTGGGAGGCCTATAGTTTTTTGTTCAATTTTGTTGCTTTCTTCTTCCTGGAAATAGGCAGTGTCAAAATGAGTCATAATACTGCCTTTCACATAAATACTTTACACATTTTGAAATCTATAGGATTCAATGTAGTGATGTTATTATACTGTTATCAAAGGAAGAGACATTGAGGTACTTTTCCAACAAGAGTTATGTGATGGCAAAAATGACAGTCCTGGGACGACTGTTTCTTTCAGAAAAGTGAAAATGAGAATAACACACCAAGAACTATTGCTCATTGTTTTAATAATCATTCAAGACTTGTCTGGATTTCAGAGATGTTATAATTGAGATTACAAATCAAGATTGTATAACAAATCAATGATTGCCATTATTTGTTTATTTAGTTAGTTAGTTAGTTAGCTACCAGGGATTGAATTCAGGAGCACTCGACCACTGAGTCACATAACCAGCCCTATTTTGTATTTTATTTACAGACAGGGTCTCACTGAGTTGCTTAGTGCCTTGCTGCTGTTGTTGAGTCTGGCTTTGAACTCATGATCCTCCGGCCTCAGCCCCTCAAGCTGCTGGGATTACAGGCATGTGCCACAGTGCCTGGCAATGAGTGCCATTATTAACCACAAATAGAGTCTTAAATTTCTTTAAAAACTTATAAAAACAACATGCATAAATTATTGATTTTAGAATATGACCCCAGTTTTTTTGGATGTTGTAAATTCCTCAATAATAGACAAGTGTCAGAAAGTGCTGTCTTCAGCTCCTATGAAAATTCAGGATTGAACTCTGACAATATTTTTAAAGATTCTACGTCTCTGTGATTGAGATTACAGGGATTTCTGTGAGGTTGAAAAACTAGAATAATGGTGTGACAATATGTTCATGTCAAAGAGAGTCAGGCAAATGGCAACAGTTGTCCTATTGAGAAGAAAAAGCATGGTTGCCTTCATGTAATGGAACATCAAAATAGTCCTGAGTGACTCTCTTCTACCATTGGTCTTTGGGCAACTTCACCTCCTCTGGGGTACAGTGTGCACCCTCTAGCCCTGGATGCAATGTGAAAGGGTACAAAGTGCTTCTGGTATACGTGTTCCACATTCTCTAGGCTTTCCCTCTCTGTCATTAGAAAAATCCACACTTTGAGAAATCTGTCCCTGCAGAGTGAGGCTGAGCAAAAAGCACCAATGAGATCTCCAGCAGAGCACCAATTGTGGAATTTCAACCCATCTGTAGCTGGAGTGACTCTAATGCTCAGTGCAGAAAGACAGGAAAGGTCTGAGAGCTCTCACCTGACAGTGGTCCTTCTTGTGTTATAACTTCCTCAGGTACATTTGAATCCCTCTGCCTATTTCTTGTGCATATGTTTCCAATGTGACTGAAATGGGGCTACAAATGCTTCTGGACTGATGTTGCAGTGACCAGCAATGTTCTCCATGGGAAACTGGACCAACAGTCACCAGGCTCTTAGAAGGCAGGACAAGAACAAGCTTGCCATCCTGGGCCTGGTCACTCCTGTGCTGGGCTTTTCAGCTCTACTGTGGGGACTGCAGTGGTGTCCCCTGTGGACTTGAGCCTATGTGTCTCCCTGGGTTTCAGGCTGCTTTCCTTCCCTGGCTCATCCAGGCTTTTATATTCCTTGGGCTATAGTTCAGTTTTTGAGCCAAAGTTCCCAGCTCTGTCCCTTTCCCATTCACCTCCACTGGAAATTGACTTCTTCAGCTTTTTTTCACTCTCCCCACCTCTCCTGACTCGCCTCACATCCCTGCATCCTCCCATTGATCCTTTGCTTGTTTGACAGTTTTAAATGCTTCTTTATTCATTCATTTTTTCCTCTGGAAGTATTGTCATGGTTACTGAAATATTTGTAGCCTATTTGGGGTGCTTGTTTTCTAATCTCAAACACTGAGGAGTGTTTGAGAATTAAACAGAATTAAACAAAAAACATTAAAACCTTGTCAGTTCATTGCCAGTTGATCTCAATCACCCTTGCTGCATAAACTAGCTTCCACCAGCTTACATTTCTTTATGTGTCTTCTTTAAGGCATTACAAAATTAGAATTAGATAGTTACAGTTCCCTCATACTTCTATCTGTAATATCGTGATGCAGGAAAAGACTGATTTTTTTCAAAAAGAATAGAAAACTGATGACCATTAAGCTAAGTACTGTGAAAAGTATTAACATTCCCAGTAACATCATTTTAGATTTCTATAAGGATATGAAATGTTATAGCCCTTTCCTTTTTACTTCTGCAAAAGAATAGAAACTTAAGTGGAACAGAAACTCAAAGGTCATTATTATGTCTGCCCTGCACAGAGCCTGAGGAGGACTAGAAGCAGGAGCTCCTAGTGTTGCCTGGTAAATATATGGGCGGGGGGAGCAGATTGCAGGTTTCCTCACACAGGGAAAAGTCAGATTCTAATCACCACCATCTAGTCTTTCTTTCCGTTGATTTTCTGGGAATTGGTTGATTTTTTTTTTTGTTACTTCTTGCAAGAATTTTTTTATTTTGAGAATTTATTCTTTATGATAAAGATAAAGAACACACATCAACACACACTATACAAAAGTTAAAAAAAACCCAGTAAAATACAATCATCAAAGAGAGTATGATGTTGATCCATGCTCTAAAAAAATTAAAATATTTACAATCAATTTTCTATATTCTATGTGTATTCTGTTGGTCAGAAAAAATTTCGTCATTTTCATGCAGCACAGTTTTCTTGGCCATGGGCACACTACATAAAAATCAAATCATACAGTGTCCTTTGAAATGCAAACAGGGCCACAGGGTTATAAGATTCTTTTGTTTGTGTTCAAAATCTAGGCAGATTATCTCTGTTCCATCAGGGAAACTGGAGGACTTGTAGTCATTTGGGGTACTTTAAAGAAACTAGTAAACATTCTTAGCTCCAAATAGTTGATAGGATTTCATTTTTTGCACAGTGAAAGAGGGTCTTGTTATTTATTAGTATCAGGCATCAAGTTACCTTTCAAATAATACGTATATGAAGATAGAGTGTGAGTGTGGGGCATTTGGGTGGCCTCAGAATGTCACATGTACAGTATCCTTGGCAATATTTTGGACATTTTTTTCCTGCTTACCCTGAGAAAGACAAACAATGAGTTTCTGGCACCACCAAACCATCCCCAATGACGTTTTCTTGGGAACCAACAAAGTATTGGCACACACTTTGATATTGATAATATAATGCTTTCCCTCAGGCTTTCAAGTGGGCCTTAAAATGGGAACTCCATTTAAATGGCCTTAGAATCATTTTCCTTGCAGCATTGAATTCTGTACATAGTTGATTAATTAAAATGAAGGAGTTGGATATTTCTTGCATGTCAGAAACTGTGCTTGCTAATTCCTACTTGGTACTTGCAGAAACTGTCTCTGAGAATTATTCATGTAGGTTGCTTAACACTTAGTGTATTAAAACCCATAGAAGTATGAAAGAGACAGCCATTAAAATGATTGAGTTCCTTTGGAAAGAAAAATTCAAATTAAATAAATTTTGTAGGCATTGTTTTCTTTTGTTTGTTCTGGGCAAAGGCAAGAAGAATAACACCAGAATAAAAAGGGCTTTGACTCAGCTAGTTACTGCATGATTTGTGATTTTATTTTCATATGGTCTTAATTGACAAGTCATTAAAATATTTCATCAAGTTAATAGTATCTGATGTTAGGAAATGTAAACAGTGTTTACGTTGGTTAATGTGATTAAAATGTTGTAAGCATCACTAAGTAGAGAAACCTGAAAAGCAATTGATGTAATTGTACCATTAATGTAATTGAATAGGATAATACTTTATCAGAAAAATATTAATTATGGACTCATGCTATAGCACTAGGTTTTATTCCTATAGTAAAAACATCATTGTATTATGGTCATCTTATCAGTCTTGGAGATCAGCAAGAGGTCCCTGTTCCCACATGGTGAAAATAAAACACCCAACAAATGCCCAGGTAAGTGTAGACAACAAATTTTATTTAAGAAAGTGATGGTGACAGGCGTGGAAGATATTGGGCTCCAGAGCAGGGTGTTTGTGGGATAAAGTGTATCTTGCTCTTTTGTTAGAAAGCCAGAGTGCCCAGGAGCACAATTAAAGAGGTTAACAACTCATTGTCCTCTCTGTTTGAAAACCATTGATAAACAGTCTTCATCCTCTCTCCATCCCCATCATTTATTACCAACACTGACTGCCTGACCTTTGTCCACTGCCTCAGTTGACTGAGACATATACTATTCACTCAGGCCAGGCAAGGCAGTAGGCAGTTTGGTTTCTGGCAAAGAATGGATAGAGGGTGTTTGGCAGGAGTGGGCTCATTTTATGGAAAACATGTAGCCACCACAAAAGCATGAGCTCAAAGATACAAAAATTTTAGAAAATAAGAGGAGTTTTAAAAAATGACACTGCCACAATTACTCTAGGAATGAAGCATGTGGACCATCTTCATCCAGTCAGAGTGTACTTTGGGGACAGATTAGAGTCAGTCCAGATATGTAAGACTTTGGGATCCTTGAAATCCTCAGAACAATGTTCTTGAAGTGGACTTATATAAGATCACTCCATTTCCCCTCCCTGTACTTTAGCATTTAGTGAAGAACTTGTTAAGAGAGCAGAATCACATACTGCAAGAGCCGATAAGATACATTTAGGTACCACTGCAGCCTGAATTTAAAGAGACACTTTTTTCTTCTCTGGTCCCAACCAATTTTTGAGAAATTCCTCTGCAGCATATATTCCAGATGAAAGCCTTGGTGAGATAAAGATCTGGCAGAAAGCTAAAGAATAATAAAGCTAACTTCTTGAGCTTGAGAGGCAAAACCTCATACACAGGGCAATTTTGAGCATTTATTTTTCCTACTTTTTGTAAAACCCGTCTCTTAAGGCATAGTGTTATGTTTTATGGTTCCTCTGAAGACTATTTTTTATTCTGTCCGTTGAGAATCAGGCCAGATTTGGAAGCAGAAAATTATAAGTGATTATTTTTCAACTGTTATTGGGTCTTCCGTAATATGATTTTTGAGTATGAGGCTCCACCTGAATAAAAAATAAAGTGAATAAAAGAAAATAGAACATGGGTACTTAAACAGATGAAACTGTCTCTTTGGCTTGGGATATCACCCTGATCCTAGACCCTCTACAGGTCAGAAGTTCCTACCCCTCCTTCCATGACATTCGAATTTAACTGTGACCTTACCAGCATTAGCATAATTTTTCTCCTTCTTCCTGGTATGCTATGAAAAATGTGCATGTGTCCAGATTATATATCCTTACTCTGTGACTTGTTACCCTGGGAGACATTGAAACAGATGCCTTTCTTGTTCTATCTGTACTAAGCCTAAAATTAGTTAATTAATTTCATTCTGAGTGAGGGGATCCTGGGCCTCACTCAGAATGGAGGATCATAGCTGAATCTAATTTATATTTTGGGCATGATGAGGGTTTTCCCTTTAGGCCTGCAAATAGATGGGGGAACTTCAGAATATTTTCCTTCTTTTAACAAAATGGGCTATGCTGCAGAATGGTATTAAAATTTATATTTCCCCCCGGTGGCCATGATACTCTATTGGAGAGTTTGTACTGAGGCCATGCTTGGCAGAAAAACAAAATGATGTGCTTTTTCTAGAGCATCTGTGGATTAACCTTGCTTCACATTTCCAGTACTCAGGCTAGTGGTAAACTTGGCATAACTGTTGTGATCAAACTATGTTAGAAAACAGAACTCAGGCACACACACCAGAGAAACTCTACACTTTTTTCTCCCTTTCAATTTTTTGATGAATTTATTGCTGCATCACCAGCAAGAATTTGAGGGTTTCTGTTTGCCACATGACAAAACACTCAAGGGATTCAGATCAGTGGTGATTACTTATTTCTCCCTGCCACTATCAGATTTCCAAATGTGATGCCCCAAATCTCCTACTATGAGGCAAGGTCTGAGAATTTTGTGCGAGATCAGAGTCATTTGGAGAAAAGGCTAGAATAAAGAGATTACACTTTTTGTGGGCCAAATAAATCTCCAGAGGGCAAGGAGAACTTCTAGTGGTTGTTAAATTCTTAGTGCCCTTTTCCACAAAGAAATGAAAAAGAGGTTAGTTAAAAGACACATCCCTTTCCTTAGGATGGTGGAAAGTGTGGTCAGCTTATAGGGGGGTGTATGTGTTACTTGGGTGATCACACAGCACTACTTAATTGACCCACCAACATAGGATACTCAGAGGGCTCTCAGGAGAGGAGGTTGGGAGAGATGTCTTTGAGACTTACTGGGGAGTGGTGTTAGCCAGAATCTTCCAGTTGATTCACTCCACTGTTCAATGTCTTACATCTAAATGCAGAATAGAATCAGAGGCCAGCTGTTGACTACTGTGACACATGTTCCAAGCAAGGATAGAAAAGTAGAAAATGGCTTTTGCAGAGCCCAACATGCCTCACCCACAAGGGAGGTGATTTGAAGCCACAAAAAGCCATGAAGCATTTTTCAACCAAGTATTAAGGTTGGCAGCCTTCACTGATTGCCTTTAAATGAATGACAGTTGTCCCAAATTGTCCTCCAGACGGAAACAGAACATGCACCTCAGAAAGATGTAAGGTGCAGAGGAGCTTACCTTGATGATGTTCCTGAGAGGGCCTCCACCTGATACAGGTCTTGGAGAACAAAAACAGTTTTTATTCCCCAGCATTGAAGATTAAATGCCTGAAAAATGCTAAGGCAAGCATAGAAAGCAAGTTTTATTTTAGAAAGTGATACGAACAGACTTCTCCGAAGAGAAGGAGACACTGAGCTGAATGTCTATGTGAGCAGGTGTGTTTTGTTCTTCTATAGACACCAGAACCCCTCTTTGAAATTTTTCTTTCTTTCTTCTCCTTGTACATTCCTAAGAGCAAAGATATGGATGTTAATTATTAGTAACTCACAGTTCCTAGGATAGTGACCACAGAGTTTAACAACCCATTGCCAGGAGGGTCTGTAGGCAGATGGCTTTCTGGTAAAGAAAGCCTGAGGGGGGCAGCACATTTATAGAATTATTCTCTTAACCTCATCTTGCCTCTGTTCTCATCTATCTTGCAGTTCTAAGAAGTTTTGCCCAAATAAGCAAAACTGACCAAAAGAAGAAGAAGAAGAAGAAGAAGAAGGAGGAGGAGGAGGAGGAGGAGGAGGAGGAGGAGGAGGAGGAGGAGGAGGAGGAGGAGGCGGCTGAGGAGAAGAAAAAGAAAACAATTTGAAGATCAGACTTTTAGACCTATAGAATGGAAGTAAATGTACTGACTGCACCATGATTATGATAAGGGTCACTTATATTTAGGATATGTTGATGTCTTCTAAAATGTTTTTGTGTATATGGCACATTTTCTATATAAAACCCAAGCAAACTATATTCAATGAAAAATAATGGTATTTTAATTTGGCTTTTCAGAACATAGCATAAATATTAGACCAAACTTAAAAACATATATCTCTGGAAAGCTGCTCTTGCCAGTTTTAAGGGATATCCTGCGACTTGGAAATTTTTGAAGCACTGTTCTGAAATTGAACCATCCTTGTTTCTGAAATTTACTTGTAACAGCTACCCCGAATACTGATTCAGAAGCCTGAAAATGTTAATCATATCTTCAGAGATGATGGTGGTAAGGGCAAGTTTCTTTCTCTCTGGTAACTTTCAATTCTCTCTTTAGTCAACATGCAGTCTTGTTTCTCATCCATCACTTTACTTAGTGGAGATATGAGACCAAATTCAGACTTGAGAACAAGGCCCATCCTACATGAGACAAAAATAAAAAATAAAAAATTAAATTAAAAGGTGTAGGGCATGATGTAATGTGGGGCATGTTGCATCAGAAAAGAGGAAACTTAACTTGCTGGCTGCTACCCGTTTCCCAGTCCTGGGGCCACATGTGGCTAAGAGAGCACCTAGCGATTAGCCAGAAGGCATTGCCATGGGTTGTGATAAAGAATCGGACCACCTCTAGGATAGGCTCAGAACCCTTCTGCCCTCAAGGACAGCTCATGTCTCCCATTACTGCCTGTAGGATGGGTGTAGATGTAAATTCTCCCCACCCTGCTGACCTTTACCCTGATTGGTTCCTGTACATTATATTAGCTGTGTGTGTTTTCTCAATAAATGAGATCCTGCTTTGACTATTCTCCCTGGAGCGTCTGATTGTCCTCTGGCGAAGGAGGGCTAAGTGCAGGCCACCAGTTGACCTTTTCCTTTCTTGGTTCATCCTGGTTGGGGCGTGCTCCCCCAATCTCTCTCGCAAGTCAGGAGGGAATAGGGGGCTAAAAACCCGACAAAAGGGGCTTCTCAATATGATAGGCTCCAACCAAGTTTTTTGATAGAGGAGGGTAATTAAATGCAAATCCTTTCCTTTCATGCATTCTAGGATGTTGATGGGATATCTCAGAGTGCTCTTCCCTTTCTTTTTGAGCACAAAAAGGCAGCAAGCAGGACCTCTCATTTCTAAGTGTCCCAAAGGCTCTTGGCTGAGTCTTCTGGATTTTGGAGATTCGGTTTACAGACTCTGCATACAAAGATCACCATGGCGTCTTGGAATTTATACATTTGCTGAGCTTTCTTTGGACACCACTCGGTTGCAGCCAGATGACTGGCAGATGGGACTAGAACAGGCTGGCATCCTGAATGTGGCCTCTCCTACTCTGGGCTTTTCATACTTTCCCTTGGGACTATTGCTGCCCTTGCTTACCCACCACCTGTGTCTATGTGCCTACGCTTGACTTCAGGCGGCTTTCCCCACCTTGTTCACCAGGCTTCATATATCTCTTGGTACTACTTGAATCTTAAGAATTTCTAGTCCCTTAGTTTCCAACCTCCTACAAGTAATTTTGCCCTAAATCTCCTCACTCCACCCTTCAATTTTTTCCCCACATTCCATATCCATTTAATTTCTCATCATCCACTCTCAGCTTATTTTTAATTTAAATCTCTCTATCACTCGTTCATGCTCATCATTGAAGTAATTAATAAAGTTTGCTTTTTCACTTGTTTCCTTGCCTTTTAATATTTCAAAAACAGAAAGATTATGATAGATAATATAGTTTTTTTCAGTAGTCCAAAAAATTCACTTACTTGAAACAAACATATTAGGGCCTTCTGTGTGCTAAATGCAATGCCTAGGTTTCGTTTTTTTGTTTTTTTCAATGTCTAAGAGAGTATAGCAATTTAATCAAAGAAATATAACAATAACCTAGTAAAATTTACTTAGGAATGAAAGGTCATATAAATATCAGAAGTCAATTAATATAATTCATTGAATTGATAAATGAGGGGATATAGGGCTATAGTAGAAAATCAGAAGATGGTGAAAATCTATTTGTGGCCTATATATATTTCCATATATATTATTTTTATTATTAGTTATAATTATAAAAGAACTATTTTGGCAGATTATGTATACACAGATTATAACTTATTCTATTTAGGTTCTCACTCTTGTGGTCATACATGATGTGAAGTTACCCTAGGAAACTACGACAATTAATTCTATTGTCTTTCATATTCCCTCACTCCTCCCTTCCCTTTGTTTCCATTTATCAAATACATAAATTAATTAATTAATTAAAGGAGCTTCTCCATATGATAAGGTACAAATACAATGGATTTCCATTTTCCCCTCCCCAACCCCTTTGTTTTGAGTTAGCATCCATAAATCAGAAAGAACATTCAGCCTTTGGGTTTTGGGAATTGGCTTTTTTCACTTAGCATGATATTATTCAGTTCCATCTATTTCCTGGCAAATGGCATAATTTCATTCTTCTTTATGACTAATAATCCATTGTGTATATATACCACATTTTATTTATCTATTTATCTGGTGAAGGACACCTGGGTTGTTTCCATTCCTTGGCTATTGTGAATTGAGTTGCTATAAACACGGATGTGGCTGCATCACTATACTATGCTGTTGTTAATTCCTTTGTGTATAGACCAAAGAGTGGGAAAACTGGATCAAGTGGTAGTCCTCTTCCAAGTTTTCTAAGGAATCTACATACTGTTTTCCATAGTAGTTCCACTGCTTTGCAGATCCACATACCATGTATGAGAGTACCCTTCTCCCCATATTCTCACCAACATTTATTGTTACTTGCATTCTTTAGAACTGCCATCCTGACTGGAGTGAAATAGTATATCAGTGCAGTTTTAATTTACATTTCTCTAATTGCTAGAGATGTTGAATATTTTTTCATATTTTTTGACTATTCATATTTCTTTTCTGTTTGTTCAGTTCCTTTACTGATTTATTGATTGGGTTACTTACTTTTTTTTTGTTTTTAAAGTTCTTTGTATGTTCTGGAAATTCATGCCTTATCTGAGGTACTGGTGGTGAAGATTTTGTTCCAATCTGTAGGATCTCCATACATTTGATTTTTTTCCTTTACTGTGAAGAAGCTATTCTGTTTGATACTATCCCATTTATTGATTCTTGATTTTACTTCTTCCATTTTAGGAATCTTGTTGAGGAGTTTATTTCTCAAGATGACATGTTGGAGAGTTGGCCTACTTTATCTTTTAATAAGTTAAGGGTCTCTGGTCTAATTCCTAGGTCCTTGATCCCCTTAGAGCTGAATTTTCTTCGGGTGAGATAATATCTTACCTTTGATGAGATCATAATAGAATGATATTACAAATTAATGATAAACTAAAAAATAGAAGCTACTCCAACACCTGGACACGAAATAACACACAATTGAATGACCACTGGATATCTGAAAAAAACAGGGATGAAATAAAAAAAATACTAAGAGGTAAAATGAGAATATTGAAACAATGTCTCAAAATCTCTGGGACACTATGAAGGCAGTTTTAAGAAGAAAGTCTACTGCATTGATCCTGTTTATTAAAAGAACACAAAATAACAAAATAAATGAACAACTTTTAAATCACAAAGCCTTAGAAAAAGAAAAACAAAGCAACACCAAAATAAGTTGAAAACAGAGAATAATAAACATCTAAGCTGAAATTAATGACATTCAAACAAAAAAAATCAAAAAATCATTGAAACAAAGTTGGTTCTTTGAAAAACTAAATAAAATTAATAAATCTTTATCCAAACTGACAAAGAAGAAGAGAGAGGAAAGTCCAAATTATAAAAATTCATGATGAAAAAACAAATATCACCACAGAAAACACTGAAATAGAGATGACCATCAAAAGCTACTATAAAAAATCTATACTCCAATAAAATAGAAACCTCAAAGAGATCAACAAATTTCTAGAGATGTATGAACTACCAAAATTGAATGACGGGGACACAGAAAATTTAAACAGATCAATTTCAAGCAATGAAATTGAAGGAACCATCAGAAGCCTCCGTACATCTCCAGGTTGGGGGTTTATAAATGACCTGCCTATGCCAAGAGGCACCTGAAACATCTCCACAAGGAGAGCTGCCAGACATGGACAAAGTGATTGCTCACTCCTTTCCCCTTTTCCCTTCTTATGTGTGTGATTGTCCTCTTCTAAGTGGAGAAAATGGATGGCAAGTAGAGCAAACATACCCCACTAGGGTATGTAATAAAGAATTTGTAAAAGGATATCCCAGAGACTATGCAGTTGACTCTTGGAAAACTCCCAACCTTCTGTGAAATAGATTGGCCCCTATTTGGAGTAGGTTGGCTATGATTGATTACAGCCTACCATTTAGACCCACATGCCCACTTGGAATAAATGCCATAATCATTTCTGACTCTTTAATTGAAAATTCACTGAATTTCCCAGACCACATTAAAGCTGTTGGAGGAACATGCCCCAGCTGGAACTGTGTATGCCCAGGCTTATGCCCAAAGCCAATTACTTGAGAAAGATTCCCAGTGGGATTTTGATGACAACAGTGATTTCAGATGCTTAAGCATTATCAAGAGGTTCTTTTAGGTGGCATGAAGGAAGAAGGGGAAAAAGCCATAAACTAAGCAATACCTCAGAAGTATTCCAGGGACCTGAAGAGAACCAAAGTAATTCTAGGAGAGGCTATGTGAAGCATTCTGATGTTATAACTCATTCAACCCCAAAGCAGCTGAGAATCAGCAAATGGTTAATGCAGCCTTTGTCAGGCAAGCTAGTGTAGATATAGGACATAGACAGCAGAAGTTAGAGGGCTTAGCTGGAATGAATGCCAACAACACCATAAAGCCTAATGTGAGGCAGACCCCCCTCCCTTATTTGTTTTTTAAGTGCAAGTGATGTGTTGTTACTTGAAGTCCCTGGATCTGATTTCTGAGCACATGGCAACTTATTATCATAACACAAAAGAGAATTAGTAGCAAACATATAATTCTAAAAATATACCATGTGGAATTCTCCAATACATTTCAATGATTAAAACATAAGGAGACTGAACACAGGCCCACCCTCCTTTCAGTTCCTACTTATAAAGTTAAGCCTGGGGCCATCTGTAAAATGGAGAAAATCTGAGGAAGCTATTAAACACCACCAATTTTTTTTATAATAACCAAATTATAAACATATCAAATGTTAAAATGTGTTTTAGTTAAAGAGTGCTTGATATTTCTATATTTAGTAAATAATATTTCATCACTTTAACTTTGTAAGTTAATAAGTATCTCCTTTGATAAAGACTTATGTAATTAATCCCATTTTTCTTAAATTTAATTTACTTATTCTTAACTATAAAATTCAAGACGTAAACAAATGTAGATAACAGTATTAATATCTCTTTACTATTGAAGAAAATTGTTAGACCAAAAGATATAAATTATTACTTTATTAATAATCTGACCAGCTGGAAAAATTGAGGTTATTAGTTTTAAAGGCATGTTTATTTTTATCAGTTTATGCAAATTAAATTGAAACTTTTTAAATCACATGAATTAAAAGTATTTGGATACACTTTTTAAAATTTTTAATTAATGAGTGCTCTTTTACCTATATGCCTATTTTGGTACCCTGTGAATAACATAGAAATACAACAATAACAACAACAAAAAAAAACATTGAGGAATAATCAAAAGAAGAAACAAAAGTTCATAACTTTTATAAGTGAAGTTCCACAAGTTGAAAGTAATGGTATAAATTCTTATCAAAACTTTTATTTGATTTAATATATTAGAATTTAAGATAGAATCAATCAGACTTTTATGTAATTTAATTATAAGGGAGCCTGAGTAGATGGAAATACCACGTCTGAAATCTGACAATCATGAGGATACTGAAATGAAATATTTTCGATTACCAGCTTATTGTCCTGATTATTGCTAGATTTACCCCCAGCATTAAATTCTCCTGGAATTGGCCTTTGAACAAAGACAGTGAAAAAACTTGCACAATTAAATAAAATAAAACTGATTAGAAAAATACATTTATTTAGAAACATACAAAGAATGCAAAAGTCTATAAAAATTCTTCTTTAAAAGGAAAACAAAACTTGTACATTTATAATCTTTCCATTTTCCTCTACGGGTGCTGTAGAATTAGAAAGTCATCAACAAAGAAGCATGTTCAAATCAGAAACAATTTGAGTTTTAAAAGGTCATTTTTTTTTCTCTGTATTTGTAAATCCTGTAGGATTAGAGCAGGGCACAAACGCAGCTCTGGTTTGCTTGGTTTGTTTTTACAACCAGGCAGTGGTCTATAGTTTCTGGCCAAATCACTGTTTAAATGTTGAATAATTTGCACTGCCAGAGTTTCAGCTATTCCCTCCTCCTTCCCTTGTCCACTCTCAGAAAACAAGGACTAAAGCTGGGAAGGGGAGGGAAACACAGGAAGCTGAAGATTTTTAGTTAGCTTTTTACACTCTTTAAAATCAGAAACCAAATCAGAAACCAAACATTTTACACTATTTCAAGGTGGATGAAGACGATTTATTAACTAACAAGATAGATGGCCACAAGATAAATGCTCCCATTGAAATCTTGTCTGGTATTTCAGCCAGAGACCTAACATACAGCTGTTTACCAAATTCCTCCCTATCCTGTGTTGCCCTCTCTGCAGGCAACGAAGGAGCAGAAGCCAGGCAGGCAGGTAGACAGCCTCTGATAGCATTCCCAAAGCTAGCAACCAGATCTTCTGCAGATCATATCACACTAATCACACTATATCAATCTGAATCCAAACAAGTTTGTGTCAAAGTCCATATCCTTTCTTTTTTGTTGTTTTTTGTTGTTGTTTTTTTGAGGGTGGGTACCAAAGATTTATCTCAGAAGCACTCAACCACTGAAACACATCCTCAGCACTATTTTGTATTTTATTTAGAGACAGAGTTTCACTGAGTTTCTTATTCCTTCACTTTTGCTGAAGCTGGCTTTAAGCTCACAATTGTCTTGTCTCAGTCTACCAAGCCAGAGCCACTGAGATTACAGGCATGGGCACTGTGCCCAGATTCTGCATTTTTAATCATGCACCCAGGTAAATCAGCTGAATTACAGCCATCTTGCAACTCTCTGCTAAGTCTTTCCTCAACATGCAAATCAAGTGGTACCTTCTTAAAGAAACAAAGCCTAAACATAACATAACTCCCTTTGGAGTTTCAATTCCACATTCTTAATGTCAAACTATCTTTAAAATTTCTAGATCCTCTCTCTTTCTCTTTAAACTGACCAGTGTGTGCTTTCTATGAGAGAGGGCCAATCACCCACCTGACATTATTTTTTCTGAATTCCTCTCCAGGGTCCCTGTTCAGGCACCAATTCATGATTTGCATGGGGAGGGAGTAGGTAACCATTGGAGGTGTGGGCTGGATGGAAATAAAGGCTAGGAAAGTAATAGTGACACAGCCAATTCAGTATCTATAGCAGCTCAATTCAAATGACTAGACTATGGAACCAAACTAAGTGTCTGTCAATAGATGAATGGATAAAGAAAATATGGTATATATACTCAATGGAATATTACTCAGCTTTAAAGAAGAGTGAAATTATGGTATTTGCCAATAAATAAATGATCAGAGTTGGAGAATATCATGCTAAGCAAAATAAGCCAATCCCACAAAACCAAAGGTTGAATGTTTTCACTAACATGCAGATGCTAATTCACAATAAGGCAAGGAGCACTAGGGAAGAATAATGTTACCTTAGATTAGGTAGAGGGAAGTGATGGGAGGGAAAGGGAGGGGATGTGGGCATAGGAAAGATAGTACAATGAAACAGACATTATTACTGTATGTGTATATGTGACTACATGACCAATATATTTTGTAACATGTATACTAAAAAAATGAGAAACTATATCCCATCTATGTATATCAAAGTGCATAAATGCATTCTACTGTCATGTATAACTAATTAAACAAATAAAATTAAAAAGAAATAAACACAAAAGACAAAAATTATACATATTTAAATCAGGGGTATTAACACGTCGAGGAGATCTGATGGGTCCGAGCCTAACAAAGGGAAAAGCCCACAAATGCTTTATTTATAACACAACAAAGTAATTTATGGTGAGGAGGTTTCTTCAAGGTAAACAAGAAGTGACAACCTGTGGGGAAGTTGGCCTGGTAGAAGACTTGTCACATGCACAGTAATTCTTCATCCTCCAGGCAGCTGGCTTCACAAGGCACGTTAGGCCTACTGGTATCTATTTCACCCCAAGATAGCAGGCATCTTAATCCAAAGCTGTTGAACCCATAAATTACACACCAGGCACAGAATCGGCCTCATTCACAGTGGCCACCGGGAAATGAGCATGTCTTTCTTCACCTTCTCATGGAAAGATTCCCAGATGTGGCTGTCCAGCTGACCAAGGATATGGAGTTCAAGGCAATAATGTATTTGCTACTCCTGAAAGCAGACACTGTAAAAGGAAGAGCAGGTAGGACTGCTTGCTGCCTTCCTCATGGAACAGTCAGGGCAAGATTGGAGAGGTATCCTGTCAGGTCAGAGAAGATGCCAGAAAAGGAGACAACAAACAGAATCACCTCACACAGAGATGTGATTAGGATGGAACCAGTGTGCTTTTTGCCACCCATAAGGTCATTGGAAGAATGAGTGCCCCTAAGTCTGAAGATTATCAGCTATACCCTGAATGAAAAAGAAGAGGTCAAGTGAATCAAGGACTGTACCAATATCTTCAGTGAACATATAAAGCCCCTTAGATTGATCGTATTGGATTGTCCACCATGGGACACTGTGAGGAAGAGAAAGGGAGACCACGGTCCATTTTGTTAGGCCCTAAGAAGGCTCTGGTCTGAACAATTGTGGGGGCTGACCCACAATCTTTATGATTGATAAACAGGCAAAGCGTTCCAAGGTGACTCAACCTATGGGCCCCTCTCACAGAGAGAAGCCACTATAGTGAAAGCCATAGGTGGCCAATATCACAGCCCCTTCTTACTGTCTTGACAATGCAATTTTTGTGTCCATGAAATAATTTAAAAAATTCTTTTACTTCCCTGTCTGCCCTGAGACTATGGGTGAAGACCTACTGGGAAAACGTAGGACCAGAAAGTTTTTCTATTCTCATGGCCAAGCCATCCTGATACTGAGAAGCCGGAAGTTAAATTCTGATTCTCTCAGTACCCCAAGGATAGAATGGTGCCTCTATAATCTCATAGAAAGGCCACAGCTGTGACCTGAACTTCTTTTCAAGTTGCCTGGGGTATGGGCCGAAGACAATCCTCTTCGGACTGGTCAGAAGAATAGCCCCAATAGGAGTAGAACTAAAATCAGTGGCTGAGGCTGCCAATGAAAAATGATATTTCATTGTTTGCAAGGCACAAATTGGGATCCAGAGGCACCTGGAGAGGCTTCAGAGGTATGGAGTCTCTCTTGTCAGTCCAGAAGATGTGAATGGATGAGTATCAGCTGGTTCAGGACCTATGAGCCATAAAGCAGACACTGTTGCGTACACAGTGGTGCATAACCCCTATACTCTCCTGGGTCTCATCCCCACTGAAGCTGCCTTTTTCACATGTCTGGGCCTCAAAGATGCCTTCTCTATCTGCCTGGCCTCTTGGAGTCACCAACTCTTTTTGCCTTTTTGTGGAAAAACCCTGAGAGTTGAGGCAAGATGACATGGACTACCTGACACAGGATTGAAAAATTCTCCAACCGTTTTTTTTTTTTTTTGGTTGTTCAAAACATTACAAAGCTCTTGACATATCATATTTCATTCATTAGATTCAAGTGGGTTATGAACTCCCATTTTTACCCCAAATACAGATTGCAGAATTACTTCAGTTACACATCCACATTTTTAACATAATGCCATATTAGTAACTGTTGTATTCTGCTACCTTTCCTATCCTCTATTATCCTCCCTCCCCTCCCCTCCCATCTTCTCTCTCTATCCCATCTACTGTAATTCATTTCTCTCCTTGTTTTTTTCCCCATTCCCCTCACAACCTCTTATATGTAATTTTGCATAACAATGAGGGTCTCCCTCCATTTCCATGCAATTTCCCTTTTCTCTCCCTTTCCCTCCCACCTCCTGTCTCTGTTTAATGTTAATCTTTTCTTCCTGCTCTTCCTCCCTGCTCTGTTCTTAGTTACTCTCATTATATCAAAGAAGACATTTGGTATTTGTTTTTCAGGGGTTGGCTAGCTTCACTAAACATGATCTGCTCTAGTGCCATCCATTTCCCTGCAAATTCCATGATTTTGTCATGTTTTAGTGCTGCGTAATACTCCATGGTGTATAAATGCCACATTTTTTTTATCCATTCATCTATTGAAGGGCATCTGGGTTGGTTCCACAGTCTAGCAATTGTGAATTCTGCTGCTATGAACATCGATGAGGCAGTATCCCTGTAGTATGCTCTTTTAAGGTCTTCAGAGAATAGTCTGAGAAGGGCAATAGCTGGGTCAAATGGTGGTTCCATTCCCAGCTTTCCCAGGAATCTCCATACTGCTTTCCATATTGGCCGCACCAATTTGCAGACCCACCATCAATGTACAAGTGTACCCTTTCCCCACATCCTCGCCAGCACTTGTTGTTGTTTGACTTCATAATGGCTGCCAATCTTACTGGAGTGAGATGGTATCTTAGAGTGGTTTTGATTTGCATTTCTCTGACTGCTAGAGATGGTGAGCATTTTTTCATGTACTTGTTCATTGATTGTATGTCCTCCTCTGTGAAGTGTTTGCTCAGGTCCTTGGCCCATTTGTTGATTGGGTTATTTGTTACTTTATTGTCTAATTTTATGAGTTCTTTTTTGCACATTTGGCATCCTGTAAGCTTCTGGATATAGATGTCTCTTTCAGTCTTCATATCTGGAAAGTTTTCTGATATTATTTCATTGAAGAGTTTGCTCATCTTTTGGTTTGGACCTCTGTGCCTTTTTCTATCCCAATAACTCTTAGATTTGGTCTTTTTGTGCTATCCCATATTTCTTGGATGTTCTGCTTGTGGTTTCTTAACATTTTCACTGTGCCGTCTATGTTCTTTTCAAGATAATAAACTTTATACTTTATCTTCATTGTCTGATGTTCTATCTTCTAAGTGGTCTACTCTATTGGTGATGCTCTCATCGGAGTTTTTAATTTCATTTATTATTTCTTTAATTTCAAGCATTTTTGTTTGGATTTTTTTGTATAACCTCTATCTCCTTGTTGAGTTTATCTTTTGCTTCTTGGATTTGTTTATGAAGCTCATTTTATGTAGCTCTCTGTTTTCTCTAATGTAAGAAAACAGGAGGCTGATTCATAGTGGGGTTGGGAGGGGGAGCATGGGAAGATTAGACAAACTCCAAATATGTGCATGCCTACAACCTCCCCAAAATGTGGTTTCATTTAATTTCCTCTTCCCTTCGTTTGCTCTCTGGCTGGTGCTTCCAGCTGCAACAACACTTGTAGTGCTGGAGACTTCTCCCTTATTTTATCATATCTAACATCCTAAGTCCCTGGTTTGCTTTAAATGTCCACTACTAAATTTCAGTGAGACACCCCCACATTGCTGAGAAGCTGGCTATCTTCTTTCTTGATTTCATGCCATGAATCAGCCATGAAAGTGGCATTCTCTATTCCACCATCTTGAAATCTTGTGCTAGTTTTTAAAATTAAGATGTCAGAATCAAGGATGGTTCAATTTCAGACCAGTGCTTCAAAATTTCCCAAGTTACAGGATATTAATAAACCAGAGGCTAACTTAAAACAGGCAAGCACAGCTTTCCAGAGATACACATTAAGCCAAATAAATTAGCATTGTTTTATGTTGAATATACCATTCAAAAGTTTTACATAGAAAATGTACCATACACACAATAACATTTTAGAACATATCATTTTATCCTAAATATAAGTGATCTCTACTATAGTCATGGTGCAGTCACTACATTTCCTCCATCCTAAAGAACTAAAAGCCTTATCTTCAAATCATTTTTAATGTCGTTCATCAGTTTCCCTTATTTTGGCAACACTTCTTAGAACTGTAAGGAGACAGATAGATGAGAATGGTGGCAATATGAATTTAAGGTAATAATTCTATGAAATGTTCTGACTCCATCCTGCTTTCTTTACTAGAAAGTAATGTCCCTATAGCACCTCCTGTGATCATGATCCTGGGCACTGTGGGTTATTAACAATTAACTTCCTTATCTTTGCTATTAGCCACATACATGGAGAAGAAAGAGAAGGCAAAAATATAAAGAGTTTTTGGGGTCATAAAAGAACGAGACACATTATCTCGAATGGGCATCATGGTCTTCGGCCCTTACTCTTTGGGGAAGTTTGTTACTCTCACTTTTTGAAATACACATTGCTTTCTTCTCTTGCATTGGCATTTCTTGGGTGTTTAACACTTAGGAATTAGAATCCCTTCCTGATCTCCAGGACTGAGGACTCTCCTGGCAGAACCACTCTGATAGGCTCCTCCAAACCTTATGTCATTCTGAGGTGCTGGTTTCTGTTTCATCCTGGAGGACAATTTTGGGGACCCATCAGTCATCAGTACTTGCTGCCAATCTTGTGTCAAAGAGACTTCATGGCTTTCTGTGGTTCTTAATCACATGCCCTGTGGTCAGACATGTTGAACTCAGCAAAGACCATTTCCTACTCTTCTATTGTGGGTCTGAGATGTCTGAAGGTAGTAAATAATTGACCTCTGATTCTTGTTTGCATTTGGATGTGAGGAGTGGAGCAAAGGAGGTATATAACTGCAGGATTCTGGCCCAGGTCACTTGCCAGTGAATCTCAAAGTTTTCTCTCTCAACATCCTCTCTTGACAGCCCTCTGGGTATCCTATGATGACTGGCCATTGAGGCAGTGCTGGGCACATGCCCCAGCAACACATACACCTCCTGTTGAGCCAGCCACCCTTAGCTCCCTCTGCTTGTGCCTCCTGAGCACCCTGCTCCTTTGCTTCTAAACCGGACTCTAGATGTTCAGAAGGACATTTTATATTTAATTATTTGTTAGGAAAGGCAGGTGTCTTTTAATTGACTCCTTTTTAGAAGTTCCTCAGGAAAACATGCATTAAGCATTTATAATTAGTAGATGTCCTCCTTGCCATCTGGAGATTAGTTTGGCCCACAGCAAGCATAAGGTGTTCATTCCAGCCTTTTTCTCTAAAGACTCTGGCCTTGCATAGACTTCTAAGAGCTTGCTTTATAAATGAGACATCACATTTAAAAAATTGATAGTGGCAGGTGGAAATCAGTAATTTCCACTGAGTCTGAAATCCTTGGGTCTTTGGCATGTGACAGAAATCCTCACATTCTCACAGATGTTGTGGCAATAAATTAAAGAAAAATGGGAAATGAGAGGGGTTTGCTAACCAGCAGATCTCATTAGGCAGATGTCCCTAGCAAACTGTACAGTTTCTGTGGCATGGATTCCTGAATTCTGTTTTCTCATATTCAGAAGGGAGCTTTTATCACAACTGTTATGCTAAGTTCTCCACTAACTGTATAGTGAAATAGTGGGGCAAGGTTGACTTACAGATGCTTAAGAAAAAGCACCTCATTTTTTTTCTTTTGCCATGCATGGCCTCAATGCAAACTCTCCAGCAGAGAATCATGGTCATCAGAGGGAACTATGAATTTTAATACAATTTTGCAACTTGTCCTGTTCTGATAAAGGGAAGAAAATATTCTGAGTTACTCTACTTAGGTGAAGGCCTAGGGGAAAAAATGAATGGTACCCAAAATGTAAATTAGATTCAGCTATGATCTTCCATTCTGAGTAAGGCACAGTTTCTTCCACTGAAAGTTTATTAATTAATGTTAGGTTCAGCACAGAGATTAAGAAAGGAATCAAAGGTATTTTAGTCAGCTTTTGCATCACTGTGAGTGAAGAACTTAACCAGAACAAGTGCACAGAAGGCAAAATTTATGTGAGGACTCATTCAGAGGTCTAAGTCCATAGAGGCCTGACTCCATTCCCTGGGGCTTGAGCTGAGAACATCATGGCAGAAGAGTGTGGCAAAGGGAAGAAGCTCACATGATGATCAGAAAGCAGAGAGAGAGAGAGAGAGAGAGAGAGAGAGAGAGAGAGAGAGAGAGAGACTCCTTTCACCAGATACCAATATATACCTCAAAGCCCTCAATTAACAGTTCTTCCAGCAATACCTCACTACTTCAAATACCATGCTGTTAATCCCTACCATGGAATTAATTCACTAATTGGGGTAAGAATCTTGGAACCAAATAATTTCTCCTCTGAGTCTCCTTGCATTGTCTTATGCATGAATTTTGTGAAGGGACACATCCGAACCCTAAAATAAGGGTTTCAAGGTCTCCAAGGGTAACAATTCACATGGTAAGAGTGTATAATCTGGAGGCTTGTACCTTTTGTATGACTTGCATAAAGAAGGAGAAAAAATATGTTTATGCATTATGGCAATAGTTATATTTATGATACATGAAAGGTGGGGTGGGCTTAGAGCTCTCTTAGCTTGTTTGATTTGTTTAGTTGTAATGTTGGATTGTTTTAACTGGTATTCATATAAAGACTCTGGAAACAATATATTATATGAAAATTTATAAAATAATATTTCAGAAAGAGGCATTTATCAGCTTCAGAAATAAAACATTTAAACTAAGGATTGTCCAGAGGTCACCAACCTGAGCTAAGAATCTGCCTCACACCTTATTCTGTTAGGATGAGACTAAAGCAGGCTACATTTGAGTTCATTTAAAGTTATTTCAAAAACTAGATTTTTTTGTTATGTAGATTACTGTGATCTTAAAATAAACAGGGAATATAATATAAATCTAAGAAAAGTTTTGAGATCATAAAAATTGTTTCTTACTTCATAGTTATTACACAAACTAACTATCTTTGCTCTTGTCAATTTCATTTTGTTTTTCCCTACAAAACTCTATAAGTATTGTCTGAATTCTTTAGATGAGTTCAACTTCTCTTAGAACAATCTGAGTTAATTTGAGGTAATAGGCCATCCCCTGTAGGATAGACAGGATATAAGGCTGACTTCCAGTACATAGTGATGCCAATTAAATGGCAGGGGTAAGTAACTATAAAATTATAGACATTAAAGTTAAAACCCAGACTCTACTTCAAGACTGGTGAAACTGGCCTCCTAGATGTTTAAAAGCAAAACATAGAAATGAAAGTTAAGAAAATAAAAGGGCTAAGAAAGAATATAGCCAATATTTGCTCTTGCCTCTGAGGTCAGCTCAAATGCACACAACAAGGGGGCATCTTTAAAGACTTTGCAACTCTGGGCCACAGGATCTCCTGATCAAATGATCCATGGGACCCAAGAGAAAAGAAAACCAACCTGTACCCATCTGCCAAGAGAAGGGTCAGTGGATTGGGAAATTTCCCTAACCTTTACAAAGGGAGTCACATGTGGTCAGCAAGATCTGGACCTATCCTGGTAGATGGCACTAGAGAAGCTAAAAGGCTTCTCCCAAGTTCCCAAGAGTGACCACCTGAGGAATCTCAGCTGACTCTTAATTGTAGATAGAAATAAGGTTGATTTAACCAGCTTGGTCTTAAGCACATGGCAGGAGAGTTATAACAAAAACACCACCATACCTGGACATTTAAAAAGAAAGACAATAGTTCTTTTAATGTAATTTAAGATGTACCCTTGTGTCAGTCAGCCTCACCAAAAGTAAGTAAAGCTGGAGGGTATAAGGAAGAGATCTTAGACATGAGTGCCTGATCACTATCAAAAGAGACTGTCAAAGTCACATGCTTTTTATAGACAATTTGAGACCTGAAAATCTTCCTAATCTCCTATATAGGCAGACTTAATATGTGTTTGTGAGTATGATTATCTAACCCTAAAGGACAGACATAAAGGGATCTAATAAACACATAGGTAATGCTATACAAAAATCAGATGAATTAGATATCGTAACTACATACCATGTGGTGTCTTTAGCATTATAAAACCTAAATCTTGTGCATATGTTTCTAACAACTCTGCTGATGTTTCTAAACTGTGAAATGGTGTCTATTCACAATTAGAGGCATGTTGATCAGACATAGGGCTTTTATGATTTACCATCCTCATAGTTTTCACAGACCAGCCAATAATAATTATAGTTTATGTTCTGTTTCTAAAATGTAATGTATTGTTGTCTTATTTATTGTTGTCTTACCATGATTCCTGTCCTGTGTACGCCTTATACAGTCACTCACCAATGGCACCAATGGATCACTGGACTGCTGATGATAAATACCCTTCATTCTTCATGCTCCTCCAACTGGAACAAGGGATTTGGGTTTCCTTCCCTTTGATGTCACCCCTTTTCAGTCAAAAAACCCAGAATGAACACAAATTTCCTAAAAGAATTTGGGGCTCAAATCCTTGAAGGGAGTATGTAAGGGGACAAATAGATGAAAAATATGGAAACAAGAGATTAAGAGAATGATTTTATAAAATGAACCCACTGTTCAGACCCCCCCTCATTCTTTCTTTGTCAGACAGCAATCTGCCCACAGTCCTGCCTGTCCTGAGTGGATAGGATATGTCACATTCCTCAGCAAGCTGAGGCAGGGCACAAATGTCAGGCACTCAGTGTAGGTAATGAATGATGGAGGTCGAGAAGATGATGACTGGTTGTCACACAGAGAGGACAATGGGTTGTTAACCTCTGTGATTGTGCTTCTGAGGGTTGTTACCACCCAGGGCTGCTAACAAAAAAAGCATGATCTATCCCCCTTAGATGGACACCCAGCTGAGGGTCCCCTTCTGTCGCGACCCCCTTGCCCGCAAGGAAGACGCGACTCAGGAATCTTCTTTCAGCAGTTTATTCAGGCCCTTGATATTCTTCTAATGATTCTTCTACTACCCGGAATAATAATTGGATGCCCCTCCCAGCCTTAATAAAGCACCTCGAACCCCAATGCAAAGCTGCCACGTGTACCCTTCTCACAGGGTGCTAGAAAATGACACGCCAACTTTCTCTGATAAGGAGCTGGGAACACGCCAACTCTCTTTGATATGGAGTTGTCCTTCACAGACCACAACGGAGCCAGCGCCATCATGTAATGGCGACCACAGTCCGCAGGAACGGCTCACCACACCCTTCTCTTTGAAGTCTCTCATTGTCACTTTTAAAATAAAACTTACCATCTGCACTTGCATCAGCATTTATCACCTGTCTAATATTCAACACCTGGGACCTAGAACCCATTCCTGCTCTCCATGCCTGGTAACATACACATAATATAATGATATTTTCACTGTAAGAATAATATCTAGTGGTGTAGCATGTATTAATAATCAAGCAGTATCCTGTCCTATTATATTAATGGTACAGTTACAGCAATTGCTCTTCAGTGTTCTCAACTTAGTGATGCTTATAACATCTCAATCACATCAACCAACATAAACACAGTATACATTTGCTAACATCAGATACTATGGAGTTAATAAAATATTTTTAATAATTTTAGTGACTTATCAATTAAAACCCTATTAAAACTAAATCTCAAAGCATGCAGTCAATGGCTGAATCAAAGCTGTTTTTTTTTTTCCTGGTGCCATTCATATTGACTTTGCCCAGAACAAAAAAGAGAAAACACGGGACAGAAAATTTATTTAATTTGAATGTTTCTTTTCAAAGGAACTCAATCACTTTTAGGGTGTTTCTTTAATTCTTCTATGAGATTAAACATACTAGTGGTAAGTGACCTAAATGAATAATTCTCAGAGATAATGTCTATATTTACTAAGTATGAATTAGCAAACACAGACCTGGCATTCAAGACATGTACAACTCCTTAGATTTAATAGATAACTATGTACACTTTTAGTGCTGTAAATATAATGGTTCTAATGAAATTTAAGTGGAGTTCCCAATTTAAGCTTTTCCTGAAACCTGAGGGGTAGCACCATATTATGAAACCAGGGGATATCTAGCCATTTCTGGTTCCCAAGATAACATTATTGGCGATTGATTTTTGGTTCAAGAAACCCATTGTCTTCCTCATGATGGACAGGAATATCTTGTCCAAAATTTAGTGCTTATTCCCTAAGGCACTATACATGTCACATTCTGAGGTTAGCCAAATGACAGACTACATGCTCACTCTATCTCCAGATATGTATTATTTGAAGGATAACTTGATGCCTGATATTTGATGAATGACAAGAACTTCTCCCACTGCAAAAAAAAGTAAATCCTATCTTTTCTATGGAACTTAGTTTCTTTTAAGACCCCAAATTATGAAAAGTCCTCTAGTTTCCCTGAGGGACCAGAGGTAATCTGCCTAGATTTAGAACACAAACAAAAGAGACTTTTGAATAAGTAACCTATTTGCGTTGTGAAGCACACTGTATGATGTGATTGCTATCTAGTGTGCCCATGGTCTAGAAAACTGCGTTATGTGAAAATGGTGAAACATTTTCTCTCCCAAGCAAAACACATAGAATAAAAAATATTGGTCATAAATAACTTAATTCTTTTTGAAGAACATGCACCAACAACATACTCTTTCTTGATTATAGATTTATACTGCTTTTTCTTTACTTTTGTGATGTATGTGTGTGTGTGTGTGTGTGTGTGTGACATCATTAAACATAAAGAATACAATCTTAAATGAAAGCATTCTTGCAACATTAAAAAAAATATCAACCAATGTCTCAGAAACTCAATGAAAGAAAGAATAGAAGGTGATCCGAATCTGGGTTCTCCAAATTTGAGAACTCAATGCTGCTCCCCAGACTTACCAGGCAACACTAGGAGCCCCTGCTTGTTGTCCTCGTCAGGGTTTTTGGAGGGCAGATGTAATAATGACCTTTTAGTTTCCTCTCCACTTAAGTTTCTGAACTTCTGCAAGAATGAAAAGAAAGGGGTGCTGTAACATTTAGACTTTCTTATAGAAGCCTAAATTCATGCTACTAGAAAATTTCACATATTTCACAGTACTCATTTTAATTGTCATCAGTTTTCTATAATATGTGGAAAAGCAGTCCTTTCTCACATCACAAAATTATGGATGAGTATATGAGAAACTATAATAACTTTTTAAGTTTGCAATGCCTTACAGAAGAAATATAAAGAATTCTGAGTTGATAGAGAGCTACTTTATGCCTCAAGAGTGAATTTACATAAATTGTCAATGAGTTTCTATGGCAGTTTTACATGTCTTTTGTTCAACTCTCTCTTCCTATGATGAAACTCCCCCGTGTTTGAGATTAAATAACAAGCGCCAAATAGGTTACAAATATTTCAGTGATCACGACAATAGCTGTAGAAGAAGAAATGAACTAAGAAGAGGCATTTGAATCTCTACAGCATGTAAAGGGCAATGAGATGTGAGTGAGAAGAAGTGGGGAGAGTGAACAAAACTGAGGAAGACAAATACCAGCAGAGGGGGTTTGGGAAGGGGTGGAGCTTGAAACTTTGGCTCAGGAGCTGAGCTACAGCCCAAACCTATAAAAGCCTGGTTGGACCAGAGGAAAAACTGTCTGAATCCTAGGGAGACACAGGATCAGGTCAATAGGTGAGACCTCTGCAGTCCCCCTAGGAGAGCTGAAAAACCCAGAGCAGGAGAGACCAGGTCAGAATGGCAAGCTTGTTCATGTCCTATGTGCTAGGAGTCTGGCTGCTGCTGGGCCAGTTCCCCAGTGAAATCACAGCTGGTTCACTGAAACAGCAGTCAAGAAGCATTTGTACAAACCAAATTGTGGATCATGTTGAAAAGAAATGCACGGCATTGAGGCAGAGAGACTCAAGTGTCAATGAGGAAGTCACAGTGCCACAAGGACCAGTGTCAGGTAAGAGCTCCCAGCCCTCCCCTCTGTCTTTCTGCAATGAGCATTACAAGTTTCCAGGTAGAGATGGGCTGAAATTCCACCTTGCAGGCTCTGCTGGAGATCTCAGTGGCTGTCTGTACTCAGCCCCACTCTGCAGGGCCAGATTCATCAAAGTGTGGACTTTTCTCATTAGAAAAAGGGAAGGCTGAGGGAATGGCTTTTATGTACTTTGGCATACCAGAAGCACTGTCTGAGGAAGACAATTATGATGGAGAGCTAGTTTATGCCTCAAGAGGGAATTGAGATAAATTGGCAATGAGTTTCTATGGCATGAGTTTCCATCTGGCAGTCAGGGCAACCAGTTGTGCAAAACACAGAGCACCTGCAGGAACAGAAGCTGCCCAAAAATCTAAGGTAGGAGGGTTATTCTCAGAACTGCTTTGATGTTTCTTGATATGAAAGCGCCTTGCTTTTGCTTCTCAACAGGAAAACTGTTGCCATTTGTCGAAATCTCCTTAATGTGAATATATTTTCACACCCCTTTTCCTCTTTCAACTTCACAGAAGAACCTGTAATCATCAGCCAGAGAGATGCAGAAGCCTTAAAAACATTGTCAAGGTTCATTCCTAAAATGCCGCAGGATCTGAAAGCAGCATTTTCTGATGGTCAGTCCTTGTTGAGGAAGCTACAACATCCAAAAGACTGGAATATTTTACTCAATACTTTTTCTAGACTTTGTTGTTTAGTAGATTGTGTATAGTTGGTAAAGAAAGTTATGTGCTCCTGATAATGGCAATCTTTGTCATATAATCTTGATTTGCAAACTCAATTATTGCATCTCAAGTCAGTCAAGAGTGATTATTAAAATCATGAGCAATTGTTTTTGGTGTGTTGTTTGCATTTTCACTTTTCTGAAAGGAACAGTTTCCCCAGGATTGTTATTTGTGGCAACACATAATCCTTGTTGGGAAAGTGGTCTTCATGTCTCTTTTTGATAATGGTATAATAACATCACTACATTTAGTTCTACATATTTTAAAATCAGTAAATAGTTTGTGAGATAGCCAGTCCTATGACTCATCTGACACTGCCTCACTCCTGGAGGAAGAAGACAACCAAATTGTTTCACAGACAATATCGATACAGACCAGTTGAACATAAAACCACCAGCTTCCCAATTTTCTACACATGTCAAAATGTACACACTTTGTCTTACTGACATGTACACACTAAATCTGTGTCCTTCAGATTCTTATGCCCCAAAGTGTTTGACTCTTTTCAAAGTAGGGTTCTTTTATGTTTGGAAGTGACCAAGTATATACTTTGAATTGATAAAGACTTGTTCCTGAGACATCATTTTTTAAAAAAAATTTTTTAGTTACTCATAGGCATTTATTTGATTTATTTATATGCAATGCTGAGAATGGACTCCAGTGCCTCACATGTGCCAGGCAAGTGCACTACTGCTGAGCCCCAACCCCATCATTTCTGCATGCAATGGCCAGGAATTTATCAGAATGGTCTCTCACAGACAAAAAGAGAAAAAAGAAAGAAAGAAAGAAAGAAAGAAAGAAAGAAAGAAAGAAAGAAAGGAAGGAAGGAAGGAAGGAAGGAAGGAAGGAAGGAAGGAAGGAAGGAAGGAAGGAAGGAAGGAAGGAAGGAAGGAAGGAAGGGAAGGATGAAAGGAAGGAAAGAAATTCTACATTTAGCTCTGCCTTGAACCATGGGGTCCTGGCATCAAAGTAACAAGACTCCACACTTTTCCGTGTACAGTGGTTTGTGCTGCAACACTTATTGGAGCTGTGCATGTTCCTTAAACTCAATGATTTTGCTCTTCCTGGGTACAGGAGAAATTTGCCACAGTGTTTTTCTATTCTCCATGATACCACCACTAGACAGGGCATGGCAAAAGCCAGGACTAGGGATTTTTCAATGGAAAAGGTACTGGTAGATTAATACAAGAAATATAAATTTCTTTATTCTTCCTTTATTTTCTCCCTTTGTTTTTTTCCTTGTAAACAGTTAGTTGTGTGAACCCTTGACTGAATAAGCATTTGCCAATAAGGGTAAGAGCACATTGAAGAAGATTCTTTTTGGCTCTTCTGATACTTGTCACAATTTGGCTAATTATTGGTGTATAAATACAAAGTAGACCAGTGGCTATTCTGCCATATCCTGTATATGGAAAGAGCAGTTGAAATATAATTCAGATATTGCAATAGGTTCTTTGGACAGTGGCTGGGCCATATTGTCAACATTATAGCACACAAAAGGAAGTCTTTCAAAACAATTATTCTTGTCTGGACACCAGAAGCACTCTGATTTAGTTGTTTCAACATGCAACTTAAGCATTGAAATTTTACCTTTCTGAGGTCATCAAATGCACTACAATGCCAGAGAATCACTGGCCACAGTTAAATGCTTTAGTTGAATGTAGGGAGCATGGATGAACTTGAAGCACAGGTCCTGCTACTGATAGAAGAATAATGTCTAGATTATTAAAGATGGATCCATTGGAAATTTTTCTTTTCCTAATATGTAGTTCTATACTAAATAAAATACAGCAAATAGTTGAGCAAACTGTGATACATTCATATCATGGAATGAAAAGCAATCAAGTGTTGGTACACACAACAACTTGTGAAATCACCAAAGTTTTAGATGGATTGAGAAAAGTCCTTAAATGTTATGTACTATATCCTTTGTAAAATTTTTTTTGAAATGGTAGAATAAGAGAAATGAAGAGGTGCTCTGCCAGGTGTTACAGGCATGAGAAGACCTGAGGAAATAAATAGGGTGGACCATGAGGATTCTTGTGCTGTGGAAATGGCATTCTGTCTTGATTCTAATTTGCGTCATTGTCCATATTCTAGTTGTGATAAATACCATTCGTTTCCAAGGTGTCACTATTGGGAGACCCTATTCAGGGAATCCTAGGGGTTCCTTGCATGTTTTCTGACTTCATATTTTGAAAGTACATTATCCCCAAATTTACAAGTTATTTCAAAAATTTTCTCAAATCTCTAAGATTTATAAGGATTTTATGTGAAGTGTTTACTACTGTCAATCACATATAAAGGTAGAATATGTAAAAGATAGGAGGGAGTTGGATATATATTAGTTACAAAATAAAAGTTTGTAAGATTTGTTCTTTAAAAAAAACTAATTTAAATCTTCTTGTAGTATGACTAAAACTCTCATGAGGAACTAATAAATGAAAGCTTTATTTATTTTATATATAAAATGCACTGGTAATGTCACTTTCAATGATGAAGGATTAAGAACAAACCAAAAGTGCCTACCTAATCATTTGTTTTCAACCTGGTATAGTAAGTCTTAACTAGAGCAATAAAGAGATAAGAAAAAGATATGAAAATTGGAATTGAGGTATATAATATTCTCAGCCTACAGATAATATGATATCTGTAAAAGAACCTGAAAATTGGACATCAACTCTGGTACTCATAAAAACTTTCAATAAAGAGGATAGAAAATACAAAATTTTATTTCCAGTGTACATCAAACCAAAATTGGAGTAACTGTTGTATTTTCAATACTGTCTGAAATAATTGCAAATTTTGTAATATACTTAAGTAGGAACATAAAAAGCGTTGCAGGAATAGATTTAAAAGAACTATTAGTGAAAACAACTATCATCATATTCATGGAGTTTCCTGGGTTGCCAGAAGACTTAATATTGTTTAGTTGTCAGGACTATCCAGAAAGGTATACAGAATCAATGTCATCCCTATCAAAATTCTTATGTCTTTTTATGCAATGTGGTTTTGACAGAAAAACCCTTTCTGATGTTAGTATGGAAATATGAGGGCTCCCAAACAGCCTGAACACTCTTGAAAGGAAGAACTAGGCTGGAAGCCTCAAGTTTTTTATTTCAAAACCTTCTACAAACCTTCTGTAGCACGAAAATGTCATGCACAATATCCTTGACAGAGTGATGACTCATCTTGTAAGGGACAAGAGCTTCTTAAGATCCAAATAGAACCAGGAGATATAAGAAGCTTGGTGGAGCCAGGTGGGAAAAATGGCCTGAAGCCAAGCATAGGTGCATAGACAAAAGTGGGTAAGCAATGGCAGCAACAGTCCCAAGGTAAAGTGTGAAAGACCCAGAGCAGGTGAGGCCAGATCCAGGGTGCACATCCTGTTTGTTTCTTCACCTGCCAGTCATCTGGCTGCTACTGAGTCAGTTGCTCAGAGAAAACTTCACCAAATGGATGAATTCCAAGATACCATCATGATCTTTGCATAGAGAACCTGTGAGGAGAATCTCCAAAGTTCAGGAAAGCCAGCCAAGAACCTCTGGGACACTCAGAAATGAGAGGTCCTGGAGGCTGCCTGGCTGCACTGCCCATTGACTCCCCTCAGAGAACTGACCCATCAGAAGGTGGCCTGAAGAGCAAGGCAATTTCTTACTGGCTGCATTTGCTGAGACAAATTCCTGGTGTAGCTGATACCCAACATTTGAGCTTTTGCATTTCAACTAGACTGTATTCAAATGGTTTCACTGGGAATCTCACCAGTAGGAAGGAAAGATGTGGGAACAAAAGTGCTCAGTGCCCTCACCTAGCACCCAGATAGTCAGAAGGAGTATAGGACAAAGCCACTGAGGCAAAAGTATCAGGGGAATTTTGACATTAAGTGGAGCTCAATTCCAGACCCCAAAGGAAGACAGGGCAGATCAAATACTTGACCAACTGGAGACTGGGCACCTGGAAGAACCATCTTCATTTGAGACAAAAAAACATTACTATCTCTAAGTGACATGGTTAGCAGGTTGTCAAGCCCATTTGTGTTCAAATGTACTTTGAGACCTCTTGTCAAGCTCCTAGAATGAGGCATTAGTTTGCCTTTAATTTAACCTCCTGGTCAAGAAACTGGCTTCTGGCCTATCTATGCAGTCTTGCCTTTCCAGTCTTTGAATTTGGTCTTGTAGTTTGATTGAGAAAATAAATGGATGAGAAACAAGAGTGCTCAGTGACTACAGAGAGCATTGAAAGGGGGACCAGAGAGAACAAAGCTTGCCCTTGCCACCATCCTGCCTGAAGATCTGAATAATATGTTCAAGTTTCTGAATCTAAAGTGGAATCTTTTAAAAGCAAGAGTTGATAACTGAGGATAGCTGAATTCAAAAATAGTATTTTAATCTTTTTCATGTCACAGGGCATTCATAAAATAGAGTTTACCTCAAAATTGGCAAGGAGAAATTTTCAAGGAGATATATGCTATTCTCTTCAGTCTATGCTAAGCTCTAAAAAGCCAAAGTAAACTACCAACCATGTTTTACTTCTAATGTAGGTGATATAGGTCTTACAAAGAAGATATATGATACACACAATGACATATATCAGCATGTTCTACATTTACGTGACCCCTATGTGTAGTCATTGAGCACAGTCAGTACTTTTCTTTCCATCCTACAGCACTAAAAACATAGTTATTTCCATGTATTGTTCATCACAGTTTAATTTGTTTTGTGAACACTTCTTAGAACATACTACAATGACATTTTCACTCTAAGAATAAAATCTTCCAGTGATTGTAGCATGAGTTGATAATTTATTATTTTCTGCCTGAGAAGTTTCCTGTCCTATTTCATGAATGGTCTTATTTTATCAATTTCCATTAAATCTCCGCCACTTAGTGCTGACTATAAAATCTTTACCATATTAACTCATATAAACCCTCTCTGAATACGTTGCCAAAGATCAGGTCAACAGAGGTGAGGCAAAGAACCTCACGCCCCTGTGGTACAAAGACCTCTCCACAGGTGTGGCTGTATACTGGACCGGTAGTCAATGACGGGTAAGATCCAATTACAATGGTACCAACCTAAGACAGGAGGCTGACGCTCTGAGGTCAGCTCATCTGAAGACGGGTAAGGACCATATGTAGTATTGGACAACCTAAGGCAGGCACGATCCCTAAGCCACATGTTTATTGTTTAAACAGAGAGGGGGAGATGTTGAGAGCCACAGCCAAAGGGGCCCCAGCAAACTTCCAGCTGCCAGCAAACTTCCAGCTGCGGGCTGATGATTGGCTCACAGCGCCCCCAGCAACATCTAGCTGATTGGCTCCTCTGCGGTGATGTTCATTGGGCTGTTTCCCTGCCCTTCAGACTGCCAGCTGATGATTGGCTCACAGTGGCCCCAGCAACATCTAGCTGATTGGCTCCTCCACGGAGCTGCTCACTGGGGGACTTCTTTGGCTCTGCCCATGCAACCCAGCCAATCAGCCTCAAGGGCAGGAGGATGGTGGGAGGTTGAGAGGCTTGTGGAAGCCGGTGGTGGCAGTTGGGCTCTGAGGGTTTTTTCCCTGAGGAGCTGTTTTTTTTGGCGTTTGTAGTTCTAAAAATAAAGTTAGTTTCTTTTGACAAGTGGCTCCTGAATTGTGCCAAGCCAGACTTCGGCATCAGGTACCTATAAAGGTGACAAAATATTTTTAGTGACCTTGTCAATTTAGATCATCTGAACATAATCACAATTTTTGCAGTGTTCTAGGCAAGTTAAAGCCCGTTATCTGTTGTGATTCTAATAATCTTTATCAAACATTTGGACTAGATACTAGATACTAGATAAATGAATCTATTTAACTTGCATGTTCTGCCTTCAGGGCACTCAGTCATTTTCAGAGTTCTTTCTTTCATGCTTAGGAGTTTTGATTCACATTTTTAACTGATTTCAATGAATAGCTCTTAAGAGATTTTTTTTTCTATTCTTATACCAATTATAGCTTAGCAATCACAGTTCCTGGTATGCAATAAACATTCAACTCCTTTTCTTTAATAAGTAAACCATGTATGAAACTTATTGCACTGCAAGGAAAATTTCTCTAAAGACTTTTAAATGGGATTTCCATTTTTAGCTCTGCCCTGAAACCTTAGGGACATCAACATAATATCAAACCAGTAGGATGTCAGAATCCTTGCTGGTTCCCAAATGAACAGTCTCAGGGATTGTCTGCAGGTTCCAGAAATTCAGTCTTTATTTTCCCCATTGTGGTCAGAAAAAAAAATGGCAAATTTGGGTGTCTATTCTATAGGGTGCTACACATGTCCTATTCTGAGGTCACACAACTTTTCAAAAGTCCCTCTTCCAGAGTGCAAAGAAGTAAATCCTATCTTTTATTTGGAACTCAGTGTGTATACTAGTTTTTTAAAGTACCCTAAATTACACGAAGTCCTCAAATTTCCTTGAAGGAATAGAGATAATCTGCCTAGCTTTTGTACACAAACACATAACATACATATGACCTATTTGCATTCCAAAGTTCACTTATGATTTGATTGTTATCTTCAGTGACCATTGCCATGAAACCTTGTTATTTGAAAATGATTAAGGTTTTCTTCCATATGCCAAAGAACATACAATAAAGGAAATGGTTCAAAATATTTTAATTATGTTGGAAGAACATTACATTATCTACATATTCTGATTGGATTGCAGAATTCTACTGTTTTTATTTTATACTGTTATGTTGTATGTTTGTGCTCTCTACCTCTAAGAATAAAGACTACAATCTTAAACTACAATGTGTTACTGGCAAAATAATAAACAATAATAAGAAGTAATAAACTAATGTTCAAGAGGAATCAAAGAAAATACAGAAATGAACATAGGATGATAGTGTGACAATGAAGCCAAAGTGACTCCATTTTGTTAAGTAGCTTCATTTTGTAAAAGAGCCATGCCAAATAGAATGGTCAAGACTGGGGCAAATTGTTTTTCCTTTTGTTGTAAAAACCCTCAAGAACATGGAACTATCTAACAGGGCTTTGTTTCTGTAACTAGGGTAATGAGGCTCTGTTTCTGTAACTGGGGAGACTGGGCTAATTGTGATTGGCTAAGCTTCCCACTGCCTGACTGCAACCTCCTGTTTCTATATCTTGGCCTGCTTGCATTGGCTAAACCCCCAAAGATACTTTTGTGGCTTTCAAGGTTAAAAGGGACACCCTTACAATTGTTCAGGGCTGATTCGGAACAGACTTTATGTTCCCAGTCTGTCTCTGTGGGAACCATTCACCATTCACGTATAATCAAAAAAAGGCTTGATTCGATTGTACATGAATGGTCTGGAAGTCAATTTATGAAACACTGGGATGTTACTTTAACAATAACAATAGAATCTTCATTTCAGTCAATTTGAGAAGAACTGCAATCTGGGCTGCTCCAAGTCTTTGGAGGCAACATTAGTGTCACAGAAGAGGAGATGTCTTCAGGGAAGGATTGGGGAAGTTCCCAGACTGGAAGTGGAACTGAACTCAAGACCAGCAGCATTCTTGGTACATATGAGGGAAGAGAACTTCAGCACAAGCCAGACAAAGACATAGACAGAGATATTTGGGGGAAGTAAAAGCCCAAAGCAGAAAGACCAGGCCCAGGATGGTGAGCAAGGAGTCTGGCTGCTGCTGGGCCAGTTCCCCAGTGAATCCCTGCAGGTTCACTGAAACACCTGTCCAGAAGCTTATATGGCCACAGATTGTCAATAGGATTGAGCTCATATGCAAGAAAATCAAGAGGAACTTTTCATAGTATTTGTGTTTACATTTTCTGAAAGGGCCAGTCTTCCTATGACTATTATTTATGCCACCAGGTAATACTTGCTGGGAAATGGTCTTTCTGTCTCTTCTTTTTGTTAGTGGTACAATAACATCAACTGTCACTTAAGATAGTATGCTTCTTCCACTCTCACCTTTAATTCTCCATGGCATTGCCATAGGGAAGTGCCTGTCAGTAATTAATATTAGATTTGTATATAGAGGTAGAGGTAGGAAGATAGAAGGAAAAAAACCAATCCTTTTCTCTGTTGTTTTCTTCTTCCCTTTCCTTTTACCCTGTGACAGATATTTTCATAACTGTTTGGCAGTACACACATTTATAACTGATGGGACAATCAGGTTAAAGAAGATTCTCTTTGACTCTTCTAATACTTGACTCATGTGTGCTAATAATTGGTATTTATATAAAAGATTCACCTAAACCAGTCTGAAGGGATGTGTAGGTGTGAGAAATAGAAAGTCTGGTGGATCATTTTCAAAATATATCAGTCAACCTTAATAAAATCCAATTATAATCATATTAATTGTAGCCCTTTCCTTTCACTCATGCTAATGTTAAAATTAGCCAATCAAATGGATTGTACCCATGAGTCCTCCTATCAGGATAAAGGGCAATGCAGTGGTTAGGTATATATACAGGGAGACTGCCCACCCAGGTTCACTTGCTAGCCAGGATCCAGTAGTGCACCCTTCTGGCAGAAGTAAAGCTCTGTCTTGCCCACCAATTTTTGAGCACATGTGTGATTACTTGTTGCACCTCCCTATTTTTAATAATTTTGGCACCTGGCATTTGGCTCCATATGTCACTTAGGGGATACAGGTACAACCTCAGAGGAGACTTGTCCCACTCCCTTGTTGTGGTGCCCCTGGATTGAGAGTGGAACCTGCCATTCCTGAGCCTGATAGAGAACCCCAAATCCAAAGTGGATTGAAAGTGGATTGATAATGCAGTGAAAGATCCTAAGCAAGTATCATTGTAAAAAAGTAATTCTATATACCAAATATATACCTATCCTAAAGTAAGAAAATCTATTCTTTGTTTTTAAATTTTTTAAATTGGTTGTTCAAAACATTATAATGCTCTTGACATATCATATTTCATACATTAGATTCAAGTGGATTATGAACTCCCATTTTTACCCCAAATACAGATTGCAGAATCACATCGGTTACACATCCACATTTTCACATAATGCCATATTAGTAACTGTTGTATTCTTCTGCCTTTCCTATCCTCTACTATCCCCCCTCCCCTCCCCTCCCATCTTCTCTCTCTATCCCATCTACTGTAATTCATTTCTCTCCTTGTTTATTTTCCCATTCCCCTCACAACCTCTTATATGTAATTTTGTATAACAATGAGGGTCTCCCTCCATTTCCATGCAATTTCCCTTTTCTCTCCCTTTCCCTCCCTCCTCATGTCTCTGTTTAATGGAAATCTTTTTCTCCTTCTCTTCCTCCCTGCTCTGTTCTTAGTTGCTCTCATTATATCAAAGAAGACATTTGGCATTTGTTTTTTAGGGATTGGCTAGCTTCACTTAGCATAATCTGCTCTAGTGCCATCCATTTCCCTGCAAATTCCATGATTTTGTCATGTTTTAGTGCTGCGTAATACTCCATGGTGTATAAATGCCACATTTTTTTTTTATCCATTCATCTATTGAAGGGCATCTGACTTGGTTCCACAGTCTAGCTATTGTGAATTGTGCTGCTATGATCATCCATGTGGCAGTATCCCTGTAGTATGCTCTTTTAAGGACTGCAGGGAATAGTCCAAGAAGGGCAATAGCTGGGTGAAATGGTAGTTCCATTCCCAGCTGTCCCAGGAATCTCCATACTGCTTTCCAAATTGGCCGCATATATTTGCAGTCCCACCAGCAATGTACAAGTGTACCCCACTTGTTGTTGTTTGACTTCATAATGGCTGCCAATCTTACTGGAGTGAGATGGTATCTTAGGGTGGTTTTGATTTGCATTTCTCTGACTGCTAGAGATGGTGAGCATTTTTTCATGTACTTGTTGATTGATTGTATATCCTCCTCTGAGAAATGTCTGTTCAGGTCCTTGGCCCATTTGTTGATTGGGTTATTTGTTATCTTATTGTCTAATTTTTTGTGTTCTTTGTATACTCTGGATATTAGGGCTCTATCTGAAGTGTGAGGAGTAAAAGTTTGTTCCCGTGATGTGGGCTCCCTATTTACCTCTCTTATTGTTTCTCTTGCTGAGAAAAAACTTTAGTTTGAGTAAGCCCCATTTGTTGATTCTTGTTATTAACTCTTGTGCTATGGGTGTCCTATTAAGGAATTTGGAGCCCGACCCCACAATATGTAGATCGGAGCCAACTTTTTCTTCTATCAGACTCAGAGTCTCTGATTTGATATCAAACTCTTTGATCAATTTTGAGTTAACTTTTGTGCATGGCAAGAGAAAGGGATATAGGTTCATTTTGTTGCATATGGATTTCCAGTTTTCCCAACACCATTTGTTGAAGATGCTATCATACCTTCATTGCATGCTTTTAACCTCTTTATCAAATATAAGATAGTTTTAACTTTGTGGATTAGTCTCTGTGTCCTCTATTCTGTACCATTGGTCCACCCACCTGTTTTGGTACCAGTACCATGCTGGTTTTGTTACTATTGCTCTGTAATATAGTTTGAAATCTGGTATCACTAGACCGCATGATTCACACTTCCTGCTTAGAATTGCTTTTGCTATTCTGGGTCTTTTATTTTTCCATATGAATTTCACGATTGCTTTCTCTATTTCTACAGGAAATACCATTGGATTTTAATTGGCATTGCATTAAACCTATAGAGAACTTTTGGTAATATCGCCATTTTGATGATGTTATTTCTGCCTATCCATGAACAGTGTATATTTTTCCATCTTCTAAGATATTCTTCTACTTCTCTCTTTAGGTTTCTGTAGTTTTCATTGTATAAATCTTTCACCTCTTTTGTTAAGTTGATTCCCAAGTATTTTATTTTATTTTCTTTTTTTTGAGAATATTGTGAATGGAGTGTTTTTCCTCATTTCCATTTCAGAAGTTTTGTCACTGATATACAGAAATGCCTTTGATTTATGCATGTTGATTTTATATCCTGCCACTTTGCTGAATTCATTTATTAGTTCTAGTAGTTTCTTTGTAGACCCTTTTAGGTCTTCTAGTTATAGAATTATGTCATCTGCAAATAGTGATAATTTAAGTTCTTCTCTTCCTATTTTTATGCCTTTAATTTCTTTCGTCTGTCTAATTGCTCTGGCCAGTGTTTCAAGAACTATATTGAATAGAAGTGGTGATAGAGGGCATCCTTGTCTTGTTGCAGATTTTAGAGTGAATGCCTTCAATTTTTCTCCATTCATATTGATGCTAGCCTGAGGCTTAGCATAGATAGCTTTTACAATGTCGAGGTAAAACTGTTTTCCCTAGTTTTTCTAATGTTTTGAACATAAAGCGATGCTGTACTTTGTCGAATGCTTTTTCTGCATCTATCGAGATGATCATATGGTTCTTATCTTTAAGTCTATTGATGTGGTGAATAACATTTATTGATTTCTGCAGATTGAACCATCCTTGCATCCCAGGGATGAATCCTACTAGATCATGGTGCACAATTTTTTTGATGTGTTTTTGTATTCAATTCACCAGAATTTTATTGAGTATTTTTGCATCTAGGTTCATTAGAGATATTGGTCTGTAGTTTTCTTTCTTTGAGGTCTTTGTCTGGTTTCGGAATCGGGGTGATATTGGCCTCATAGAATGATTTTGGAAGAGCTCCCTCTTTTACTATTTCCTGAAATAACTTGAAAAGTATTGGTATTAATTCTTCCTTAAAGGTTTTGTAAAACTCTGCTGTATACCCATCTGGTCCTGGGCTTTTCTTGGTTGGTATTCTTTTGATTGCTTCTTCAGTTTCATCCATTGATATCGGTCTGTTCAAATTGTGTGTACTCCTGACTCAGTCTGGGCAAATCATATGACTTAAGAAATTTATCGATGTCTTCACTATCTTCTATTTTATTGGAATATAGGTTTTCAAAATAATTTCTAATTGTCTTCTGTATTTCTGTAGCATCTGTGGTGATATTGCCTTTTTCATCCCGTATGTTAGTAATTTGAGTTCTCTCTCTTCTCTTCGTTAGCATGGCTAAAGGTCTGTCAATCTTATTTATTTTTTCGAAGAACCAACTTTTAGTTTTGTTAATTTTTCAATAGTTTCTTTTGTTTCAATTTCATTGATTTTTGCTCTGATTTTAATTATTTCTTGCCTTCTGCTACATTTGCTATTGTTTTGCTCTTCCTTTTCTAGGGCTTTGAGATGAAGTGTGAGCTCGTTTATTTGTTGATTTTTTTTTCTTTTTTTAAGGAATGAACTCCAGGCAATGAATTTCCCTCTTAAAACTGCTTTCATTTTGTCCCATAGATTCCGATATGTTATGTCTGTATTTTCATTTATCTCTAAGAATTTTTTATTTCCTCTTTTATGTCTTCTGTAACCCATTGATCATTCAGTAACATATTGTTCATTTTCCATGTGATGTAGGATTTTTCCTTCCTTCTTTTATCATTGATTTCCAGTTTCATTCCATTATGATCAGATAAAATGCATGGTATTATCTCCACCCCTTTATATTTACTGAGGGTTGCCCTATGGCATAACATATGGTCTATTTTTGAGAAGGATCCATGTGCTGCTGAGAAAAAAAGTATATCCACTTGATGATGGTTGATATATTCTATATATGTCAGTTAAGTCTAGGTTATTGATTGTGATATTGAGTTCTATAGTTTCTTTATTCAACTTTTGTTTGGAGGATCTGTCCAGTGGTGAGAGAGGGGTGTTGAAGTCACCCATAATTATTGTGTTGTGGTCTGTTTGATTCTTGAACTTGAGGAGAGTTTGCTTTATGAACGTCGCAGCACCATTATTTGGTGCATAAATATTGATAATTGTTATGTCTTGTTGGTGAATGTTTCCTTTTAACAGTATATAATGTCCTTCCTTATCCCTTTTGATTAACTTAGTCTTAAAGTCGATTTAATTCAATATGAGGATGGCCACCCCTGCTTGCTTATGAGGACCGTGTGCATGGTATATTTTTTCCCAACTTTTCACCTTCAGCCTGTGTATGTCTTTTCCAATCAGATGTGTCTCCTGGAGGCAACATATTGTTGGTTTTGTTTTTTTAATCCATGATACCAGCCTATGTCACTTTATTGGAGAGTTTAAGCCATTAACATTTAGAGTTACTATTGATATATGGTTTGTACTGCCAACCATTATTGATTATTTATCTTTTTTTTAAATTTAGTTTGTTTCTCAATAATTAGCTTTCCCCCCGCCCTCTGTCATTACCAAGGCACTTCCCACTGATGGTTTTGGTTGTTGTTTTTTATTTCTTCCTCGTGCAGTGTTTTGCTCAAGATGCTTTGCAATGCTGGTTTTCTGGCTGCAAATTCTTTTAGCTTTTGTTTATCATGAAAGATTTTTATTTCGTTGTCGTACCTAAAGCTTAATTTTGCTGGATACAGAATTCTTGGTTGGCATCCATTGTCTTTCGGTATTTGAAATACGTTGTTCCAGGATCTTCTCGCTTTCAGCGTCTATGATGAAAAATCCGTTGTTAACCTTATTGGTTTACACTTAATGTAATCTGACTCCTTTCCCTTGTAGCTTTTAATATTTTCTCTTTGTTCTGTATATCGGATATCTTCATAACACTGTGTCTTGGCGTTGATCTACTGTGATTTTGTGTGCTTGGTGTCTTGTATGCATCTACAATTTGTATATCTGTTTCCTTTTTTATTTCTGAAAAGTTTTTTGTAATTATTTAATTCAGCAGATTACTCATTCCCTTGGTTTGAATCTCTGTACCTTCTTCTATCCCAATGACTCGTAAGTTTGATTTTTTTATGTTATCCCATATCTCTTGGATGTTTGTCTCGTGATTTTTTACCAGCCTTTCTGAGTTGGCTAGGCTCTTTACAAGATGATATATTTTTGTCTTTATTATCTGACGTTCTGGCTTCTCCTTGCTCGACTCTGTTAGTGATATTCTCAATTGAGTTTTTAATTTGGTTTATCGTTTCCTTCATTTCTAGAATTATTGTTTGATTTTTTTATAATCTCTATCTCCTGTTAAAGATGCTTAACTTCTTCTATTATCTGTTTATGTAATTCATTTTCAATGTGTTCTTTCACTGTTTCGATTTGCTGTCTCGTATCCTCTTTAAGGTTTCTTTCCATCTGTCTAAGGTATTCCTTGAGTTCTTTATATGACCACTTTTCTGATGACTCTAGGTCTTCCTGAATATTTAGGCTGTCCTTCATTGTTTTTACTCCTTTTCTTCCTTGCTTTTTTATGCTGTTCATGTTACATCTTGTTCTGTTTGACTGCTGAGTTACTGTTTACTCTTATAAATTTATTTGCTGCTTGGGAGGAAATATATTAGAAGGGAAGGGAAGAAGACTAAAGAGAATGAGAGTAGGCAGGTAGAATTCAAGGAAGGGGGAATAAGAAAATTGAAAAAAATGAAAAGATAAAAGAAAAAATAGATAATAAAGAAAGAAAGAAAAATAAAAAATTTAAAATGACAACAAAAATTAATGATAATAAAAAGATAAAAAATAAATGGAAATTAAAGTTTTTTTAAAAAATAATAATAATAAAATAAAAAGAATTTAAAAAATTGAAAACATTTAAAAAAAGTTAAAGAGCAACAACAACAGCAGCAACAAAAGATGAAAATGAAAGAAAAAAATAATAATAAATGCAGTCTTAGAGTTTGATTAACTTCTCTTCCAGTAGGTGTAGCTGTGCCCACTGGGCCAAGCTTCTCTTCTCTATAGGTGGGAACCAATCACTGTGCAGCAGCTCTTCCTCCCATACTGTGCAGGTCTCCAATCTTGAGTGCCTAGGGCCTTCTCTTGTGTTTCTTCAAGCCAGGCCCTGCTCACCTGTGATGCTCACCACAATACTGGCTACATCCCAGGTCTGGTGTTCCTGGGAGTCCTGTTTTCATGAACGTCTGGGCATATTCTCCCTGTTTGCCTCCCTCAGACCCTAAGTTTGTAGAGCTTGGGGCTGAGAACCCCCAGCAAATTTACTTGCCCTCCGGTGTCCACTCCCCTGGTAGCTGGTGCAAGGGACCTCATTTGTCAGCCCTGGTGGGAGCGGTAGCTGGGAGTTCCGAGTTCCGTGCCGCTAGTCCCACGTCACTCCTGATTCCCTCGGTCTGGCTATTGCACTCATGGGAGAGCTGGGAGGGGCCCTTAAGATTTCCCCGTTCAGGAGGACCGACCAGTTATCTCAGCGGGATCCAAGAGGGTTGACCAGTTGTTTCAGCGGTATCGTTAGTGCTGAGTCACAAGAAGCAGGCGAACTGGAGCTTGAATGCAGCTGATCCGAGCTCAGTGTGTTCCGAGAGGCCCAGACTGTTCGTCCCAGATCCACGTCAGCTCAGCATTGCCTAGTGATCCTGAGCAAACAGCATTTATACAGTTTACGTTGCCCTATGCCCACGCAGCTGAATGGGTCAGAGACTTGATCTCTCCGCGCCTGCCGCCATGTTCTCTCCAACCGTTTTATGAACCATGTTAGCCTCGGATTTAAAAGCCTTCCCAGCAGATGAACATAGCTGAATACTACTTCAGTATGCTGGACAGGAAAAAAAAAGAATATTGTATGGAAGGAAAAGGACTACTCCTCAGCCTTGTATGGGAAGCTGGCTAAAGGTTTCAACGAAAGGCCCAAATCTGTCAAGAAATGGTCAAATACTTTAGTATTCATATATTCCACAGACAATGTCAATTCAACCTGAAGATAAAACAGACCATATTCTCAATCCCAGTTCTGTCAACATGACACCAGGTTTGCCACTTCTTTGGGGCCACAGATTTCTGTACACTCTGAATGTGTAACTTCTGTCTTGGCAAAACCACTTTATGAGGCCACAAAGGGGTGAATGAGAACATGTGTCACGGGCACAAACCTAACAAAAAGCATTTGAGAAAATTAAGAGAGTCCTCACCAACACAAGGAGTTTGGGTATCCCAGATCTGTCCAAGCCTTTCTTTTTATTTGTACATGATTTTACTGGCATAACAGTGGGGGTCCTGGCTTAAATGTTGGGGTCACAGCATTGTCTAGTGGCATATGTCTTCTGTCACCAAGGGCTGGCTACCCTGCCTACAAACACTTGCAGCCACAGCCCTCTTAATGCCAGAGGCTGACAAACTAATTATGGGGCAAGAATTAATGGCCATTGCTGTACTCAGTGATGGCATTAATGTAGTGTTAGGGTCAATGTGGGCTAAGTAACACCCAGATTTTCAGGTACCAAGGAATGCAATGCACAATTTCACTCATCTACCTGAAAGTAGTGCAAATATTAAATCCTATGACTCTACTGCCTTTGTGCTGTGTCAAAAGATCATGACTCTACCAAAATCATGGATAAGTTGTTTTTTTTTTCAGGTAACCAGACTGATCTGGTCAGCCTCTCAAACATCTTGATGATGAATACTTCCTCAATGGTAGAAATTTTGGGTAAGAGAGAAAATATTGGGAGTGGTTATTTTTGAATCACAGTCTCTGATTCTTCTATAGCAGGAGCTGCATCTTTGCTGGGAACTTTTTGTGCAAAGGTGCAGATCAAGACTACCTAGTTGCATGGTGATACACTGCCTAAAGAAAGTTATGTGCTAGGCATAGTTCTATCCATTTTGACCTTGGGTTCAGAAAACAGCAGCCTGGGATAGAGAATTATGAGTTCAAGTTGATAATTATAATTGGTCAAGCAGAATTTTGACCTTCAATCCTGTGTGCTTTGAAGAAACTTTCTCACAGAAAATCCTTTGTGTTGAGGACCACAACCAAGATGGCACCTGGCAGTTTGCCAGGAGGAGTGGTTTGTGAGCCAATGCCACCGAGCCATTAAGATGGTGGAGATTCCTTATTGGCTGATGGCTGTATCTAGATGATACTAATTGATTCACTCTGTGTGTAATCAGTTAGGTATATATACCTCTGCTGTCTCACAATAAAGCGACTCTCGCTACCTTGAGTGTTGCTCAGTTCCCACTGAGTTTCCCTGCAATAAAGCAGTTCCCATTTCAACCTTTAAATTGCTTGTCACCTCCCGGTTACTTTGCCCAGCCGGACTGCAGCAAATGGTGGCCCATACAGGGGAACTCTGGGATGCTCAGGGGTAAGTGACAAAGAAAGCTGCCCATCTCTAGAAATAGATAGAACAGGAGGAAAGCTACTCACCCCTGAGGAAGCAGATAGGGTGAGAGGACAAACGGCCATTTCAAGAAAATGGAGAAGATCGATAGAGTGTGTTTTTGTCTTCTTTTGTCTTGGTGTTTTGTATTGTCTTTGTTATAGAAATATGGGATCAGAAGTTGGTGGGAACCAAACCAAAAGGGTGTTAAGTAAATTGCTGAAGGAAGGAGGCACCCCAGTAAAACCAAGAACAGTTAGGGCATATGTTGATCAAAGCCCAGGAACTCTAGTCAGAAAGAGGAAGAAAGTTCAGAGGAGGAAGGACTATAAGGGAAGGAGCTGCAACAAAAGGCTGCTACTAAACACTTTTCATTACTAGAGGTTGTGTGAAACTGTGCGGCGAGGTGGCTGCCACGTGCACAAGCCGGCTGCGTCGCAGCAGGGACTTTTCAGCTGGTGGTGGTGGCCACTGGCCCTTCCCCGCCACCACTGCACCCCCCGCCTCCCACCATGGGGCTGCCCAGGGAGCAAGATGCGGCAGCCAGCGGCAGAGGACGCACCCAGCGCCCCTGAAGTTTGGCCATTTCCAATGCCAATAACTAATGAGTCGTCAGTTTTTCCCTATTTGCTGCAGGTGCTGCCATGGGATTCCTTGCTATTCCTGTGGATACAGCTTTTACCACATACTATGCATTTTATATAAAGGAAAGGAGCCTAATCAACTCAGAGGGAAAGAAAAAGTATGGCAAAGAAATCCTTGAACTCTCATGCTGCATAGCCTCCTAAAAGGATGGCAATCATGCATTGTCTGGGACATCAAAAGAGATATGCCACAGTTGCTGTGGGGAATCATAAAGCAGACCAAGATTCAAAGTTCACAATCTGCAAGAGGGCGTCAGAATGAACAGCCTTGACTTCTGCCCTGTTCATTAATCCATTGATATAACAGGACCCTAATTACTCATTACATGAGATCAGCTGGTTTTAAATGGAAAATAGGAAATACTTCCCGTGTTGATGCTGGAGATTTGAAGATGTCTAAAGTGCGATTCTGGAGCCCATATCCCAGCCATTTTCAAGTGTTTCCACCAGGAGACCTACATAGGTTTTATGGCTCTGGAGGTCACATTGGGGTAAAATTTCTATATTCCTCATCTCTCCATCATAGCAAGAGCAGTGTGAGAACAATGTGAAATAAAAGCCTGCAATAATCTACTTTAGGCACCTAATATCTTTGGGTGCAAAGTGTTGGAGGGGCCCCATTTTAAAATATGGTTGTCAACTGAGCTCCCCTGCATCCTGTGTCCAAGGCAATAACCATTTGCTAGTCTTTGTGGGTATATTCTTAGATTCTGTGGATGCCTTCCTTACCTGCAGAGGAGGCACATAAAGTGGCCCCCCTTTTTTTTCCTGAATGAAATCATTCCTTTGTTTGGAATACCAATCATCATGGATGGGATAATAGGCCGGCATTTGTGGCTGAGGTGCTGAAATTGGTGACAAGAGGGTTGAAGATCACCTGGAAGTTATATACTGTACACCATCCCCAGAGCTCCATGAGAGTGAGAAGAATGAACCAAACTTTAAAACTACAACTAAGCAAAACTGTGTCTGGAAACACAACTATGCTGGAGAAAGGTGTTGCCAATTGCTTTATTAAGAATTAGGGTCTAGCCCTACTAGACAGAGAGGGTTTTCTCCCTATGAGGTTCCTTATGGATGCTCCCCTTCCATTATAAGAAATTTATGATGTCTAGATTATATGAGCAATATTATACTGAGGCAGCAATTGTAGTCCCTTGGTTCTGACCATTATATATTCTTGGGTTGGGGAATACCTAACCTAATACCTGTGAGCCTGACCACAGATGACCACCCTTTTAAACCAGGACATGTTATTTGGATAAAAGAATGGAATGTCCAACCCCTAAAGGTGCTTTGGAGGTGTCTGTTCACTGTCCTTTTTTCTACCCCGACTGTAGTGAAGGTACCTGGTGTAGTGTCCTGAATTCACTACAGCCTAGTAAAACCAGCTTCTCAATGACAGAGTGTGATCCTGTTCCTGATCCTGTGGAACCATGTAAAATGACCATCTGAAAAAGAAAGTTGCAACCCAAGAGAGGTTAAGGATAAGGGCCCTGTGTAGTCACCCCCCAAGGCAGAATAATCTATGCACTGAAGGAGCTTAAGGAATCAACTTCCTGTCAGGATAAACAGACAATTCTTTTTTCTATATTACTGTTTCCACTGTATGGCTTTGGCACTGTCATTGCTGACCCTCTTTGTTGCTACAATCTTCACATTAATTTTTGCTATAGGATTAGCAGAGACTGATCTGGTCCACTGGCACTGGTTGAAAAGCTACTATTAGCAGTTTTTTACCTACTTTTGATAGAATGTTTCATTGCTACTTGCTATGTCTGTTCTGGCTCCCATACATACACTAAAGCTCCTTATCCTGTGACCACGCCTTTGTGTGAATTTATCAGACCAAGCATTGCCAAAATCCTACTTTATCATACCAATTTCTCCTCCCGGTGAATAGTCTTCAGGACCTGCAGACATACGATCACCTATTCTATCTGCCAAGAGGGAAATTAATATAATTGTTTTGACCTACAGTAATCCCCAAACAAGAATATGTGGAAGTCCAAAGCTGCCAGGAAGGCAATGTAGAACAAGACCAATTAATTTACAATGTTCTGTTTACTAATCTAAAGCAGCCAGTATCTGTAACTTTTGATGCATATGGGATCATGAAAAGGATTGGGCTATTTCTGTGGACTACAGTGTATTCACTGTTCATATGGAGGTTTGTATTGAAGGAGAATGTTCAATGAAAAGTATGTATGTGAACAGCATACAAATGATATGTGACCCATGTGTACTGATTATGACAGTCTTTTCTCTCCCACTTGGAG